>NC_080185.1:15536541-15883753 GCF_950295315.1 Erinaceus europaeus
CTTGTTGTTTTATTGCTGTAGTTATTATTGATGTCATTGTTAGATAGGACAGAGAGAAATGGAGAGAGGAGGGGAAGACAGGGGAAAAGAAAGATAGACACCTGCAGACCACTTGTGAAACAAACTCCTCTGCAGGAGGTAGCTGGGGTTCGAACTGGGTTCCTTACATCAGTCCTTGAGTTATGCACCACCTGTGCTTAACCCGCTGCACTAATGCCTGACTCCTGAGAGAAACATTTTTTTTGCTGATTTGTTTTAGTGATTCCTATCATGAAATACCAGGGTATATTGAAACCATTTCATTAATCATAAGTATGTTGTACCTTTTTGTAGGAATTATTGGAAATTGGTTTTAATATGATATTTCCATTAAGTTATCTTTATAGTCAGGAAAGATGCACTACTGTTTCTGAATTATTATGTATAAGGATCAATGTTATATATAAATTAATTTAAAATACTGCTCTCAGATTCTATCAAAATACATTCTAACTTAAGAATCAAAGCAAATATACATTTGTACATACAAGAAATATTTGTGTTTCATTTGTAATAGCCAAAACTTGGAAGCAATCCAAGTATCCAAAAACAGATAAATGGATATCTTAGTTGTGGCATATATGCAAAATGGAATACTAGTCAGTTATTAAAATAATGAGTTCACCTTCTTTAACTCATCTTGGATGAAGCTTGAAAATAGCAGGTTAAGTGAGATAAGTCAGAAAAAAAAGGATGAATATGGGGTGGTTTCACTCATAGATAGAAGTTGAAATACAAAATCAGAAGGGAAAACACTAAACAGAACTTGGACTGCAGTTGGTGTATTGCACCAAAGTAAAAGACTCTGGGGTGGTTGTGGGGGTGGGGGGTTGAACCTGAAACATGATGGCAGAGGAAGACCTAGTGAGTGTTGTATTGTTATGCGGAAGTGTTATACATGCATAAACAGTGAATTTTGCTGTCAGCTGTAAACCATTAACCTCCCAATAAAGACATATAAATAAAAAAGAAATGTTTGTGTTTCTAGATGGTATAACTAAACACGGCAGTCACCTGTAAAACAGGATGTGGAGTTGGAATACTAAAGTTTACTATTTGGATCTGCTTCTTCATATGTGACCTTGAGCTAGTTGCTTCATTGTCTCAAGTTGTAGATGTCTCATCTTAGAAACAGGAGTAATAATTCAAAGTGAAATTTGGAAGGGTAGATAGAAATATATATATGAAACTATGTGGTATCTTTTACCTAAACTGATAAAGTCCTTTCATCTTACACAGGCTAATCACTGCAGTCATTGCTTGGATCTCTGGTTTAGATAATTTTACAGTACTTCAAGGTGCTCAGTTAATCTGCTTTGAGGGTCAAACATACTGAACTTTGAATCATGACTTGAACAAATTATGCTTGTGCACTATTGTACAAATCATTTAATATTTCTGATGTTTTTTTTGCCACCAGTGTCATCACTTGGGCTTGGTGCCTGCACTATGAGTTTACTGCTTCCAGTCAGCATTTTTCCCCATTATTTGATAGGATAAGGGGACAACAGGGATACTGAAAGAGGAGGAGAAGACAGTAGGAAAGAGAAGGAGAGACACCTGCATTATTGCTTTGCCACAAGTAAAGCTTCCCACCCGGTACTTGAAGCCATGTCCTTTTGCATGGGAATATGCCCAAACTGGGCATGCCACTGCCCAGTTAAAACTTTTATGATTCTTATTGTCACAGTTTTTATTTTTTAAATATTTATGTATTTATTTATTAGGTAGAGACAAAGTGAAATTGAGATGGGAGGGGAAGATAGTGAAGGAAAGAGATAGAGAGACACCTGCAGGTCTAATTTATCACTTACGACATTTTCCTCCTGCAAATGGTGACCAGGAGATTGAACTCACATCCTTTCTCACTGTAATGTGTACACTCAACCCGGTGCACCACCACCTGGCCCCTTTGTCATAGTTTTTAATAGGGATCATGTTATTTACTTACCTCAGAGAGATTAAAGTCCTATCTTTATTGTACTTAATACCTAGTACTCAGTAGACAGTGGAATGTACATTTACTTAGGTGGACCTTTTTCTCAGCACATTTCAAAGATCATAGAAGGCTTAGTTGAGAAAACCCATACTCTGAAATAAGTTATGAAACATTAGTAAGTGTGTGTTTCTCTCTCTCTTTCTCTCTCTCTGTGTGTGTGTGTGTGAGTGAAATTGTACCTCAATCTATAAGAAATCATGAAACAGTGGGGAAGTAATTACAGAAGCCAGACCTTCCACCTTCTTTACCCCATAATGACCCTGGGTCCATACTCCCAGAGGGATAAAGAATAGGAAAGCTATCAGGGGAGGGGATGAGATATGGAGTTCTGATGGTGGGAATTGTGTGGAGTTGTATCCTTCTTATCCTATGGTTTTGTCAGTGTTTCCTTTTTATAAATAAAAAATTAAAACAAATCATGAAACAAAAAAACAGATCTAAGGTTCCCATATGTTACTCAATAATGATAATGGTTAGAAAAGAGAGGATGTGAATAGGGTGGAACTTGTTTCTACCCAAATCATATTTTGCCATCATTCTGACATTTACTGTGACAGACTCATGAGAGAAGAGAAAGTATCCTGTGGTAAGGAGCAACTGGTGTCCTTGTCCACTGTCGAATCAAACTGTTCCTTATAATCTTTTCTTAAGGTTAGTTAAAAACCAATGGCCTTTTATAATTTTGCTTTATTATTTTGTTATACTGAACTGTATTCTAGTAACTTTTGCTACTGTTTCTGTATCTTTCCACCCACTGTTTGCAGATTATAATTATATTGAAATCTCTTTTGCAAGAAAGAACACCAATGACAAAGTTGTATTGCATTTGTTATCAAATACCCTGAGCAGTAAGTTGATGGTGAGAGAGAAAGGCAAAACCTAGAATTCTAGTGGATTTATTAATGTTAGAGTTGCTTCTGCTATAATTTGATTGTTATTTATCAAGCATTCAAAATGTGTTGGGCAGCATAAAGAGTACATTAAAAATCTCAATCTGGAGATAAAGGATTTTGTACCCTAAAAAAGAACATCTATTATCTCAAACTACACAATGTATCCATTTCTGTAATCACTTGTGAAACTTTGATTGAGGAACTCACTTAGTGAGCCTTTTACTTAGAGGCTGATTTAGTATCTTTCTACTGAAAAAACTGTTGTTGCTTTGAAGAACATTTCAAAATACTGTTATGTGATAGTGATCATGTATGCTATTACTCCCAAGTACTTGAAGGTAATTAAAACATATCTCAAAATTTGTCTCTCTCTCTTTCCCTAGTGCGGAGGGGCTCTGGGGAAGAGGGGCTCCAGGACATATTGGTGAGGTCCTGTGCTCAGGGAAGTCAGGTTGTCATCAAGTTAGCATCTGGAACCTGGTGGCTGAAAAAAGAGGTAGCATTTAAAGCCAAACGAATTGTTTACTAATCATGAACCTAAAGGCTGGAATATTGCAGATGAAGAGTTGGGGGATTCCATTTTTTAGATACTTAGTAGGCTTATTTTATTTATATTTCAAGGGGCCCATACCTATACTAGTTTTTTTTTTTCCTGAGCCTGACATCTGATATGCAGGTGGATCCAAGTTATTGTCTGGGGAGATGATGCCATGGCTTTAAAAGGACCAGAGCGCTAAATCAGGGAAGAGAGTAGCTCCCAAATATGGGAAAGGTGTATATATATTGTTGACTATAACCCCATCAATTTTATCTGATCTGGAGCCTGTATTCAGTTTAGGAGCCTATGTGAGCTCTGCATCCCTGTAGCTCTAAGCTCACATTCTTAGTCATGAGTAGGAAGGTTCTAATCTGTCCTAATTTCAGGACCCATCTTCCTCAGATGGAACACAGAGTATGTTGTCCAGCCTTCCTTGGGAGGATGGAACACTACCATTGTAGATCCATGTTGAGGGCAAGGTCCTACAGGGGCCCACCAAGGGGTCTGTTGTGTTGTTCCTGATAGAGATGACGAGTAACAACACAGAGAGGTATTTATTCGAGGTCTAGGCCTGTCATGTCTGTTTGGGAATCTCAGGACTTCCTGACTAAGGCCCTAGCTGATGGGGTGGCCTGATAGTGACTAAAGAGTCATCATTAAAGTATGCCGGTCTCTTGCCCTTATTCAGCTTTTGCAGTTCTTACTTTGATAAGGTTAGCTTTGGATTAAGTAAGGGAAGTGTAATAAGAAGTAGATGAGGAGGGTATCTAAGTCTAAGTAGACACTATTTCATTAGGAACTTTATGGTGTCTTTTTAGGTCTTTCACTGCAGATTATTGTGCACTTTTGCTTTTAGGTATATATTTTGCCCTAATATGGATACATGTGAACGTATGCCCTATCTCATGGGGCCTGGTCTATACCTAGGTTTCAGGAGTTTGTTAGGAAGTAAACCACCTGAAATGGAATTAGAGAATACTATGAAAGGAAAAGGTTGACATTCCAAGCCTGAAGTTTCAGGACACAGTCCAAATTGAAACATGCCAAGGTGGTACGCATTGCATTTGTTAGGTTGGGATCATCCGATGCATTGTCAATTGGTATGAATTGAGAGAGCAGTGCAGGAAAGTGAGCCCCACCCTAGAGGTTCCAGGACTGGGGGAAATATAGACTCTATAGATGAAGTGAGATGTTCCTGCTGTCTCAGGTTTTAAGAAGGCAATAGACAATTATTGCTATTATAAAATTATTTGGTACTTGAGTTAACTTTGAAATCCCTTTGTTATGTTTTGCTGT
The DNA here is from genome assembly GCF_950295315.1 of Erinaceus europaeus. Lineage (NCBI taxonomy): Eukaryota > Metazoa > Chordata > Mammalia > Eulipotyphla > Erinaceidae > Erinaceus > Erinaceus europaeus. The sequence goes on from NC_080185.1 coordinate 15,541,307, forward strand.
ATCATACACAACATCCCCATAATTTATGCCCTTTGATATTATTTGTATATAGCTGTGTCTTATAGAGCAATGTCACCGGTTGCTTCTGATCTCCCTGGTCTAAGCTTTTACAATAGTCAACATTTCAAAGACTCAGCCTATTGACCTGTCAACGCTCATGTTCAGTGGTGAAGCAATTATAGAAACCAGGCTGTCCACCTTCTGCACTCCATAATGACCCTGGATCCACACTCCCAGAAGGATAAAGAATAGGAAAGCTATTAGAGGAGGGGATGGGATACAGAGTTCTGGTGGTGGGAATTGTACCTCTCTATCCTATGGTTTTTGTCAGTGTTTCCTTTTTATAAATAAAAATAAAAAACAAATATCTTATCAAGAATACATACACACACACACACGCACGCGTGCACACACACACACACATACACACACACACACCTCACAGATACAAAAGCCTTTAATCAAACAAGGTCCTGAGAAAATGAAGTCACGCATATTTGGGAGAACATGAAAATGTAAGAAGAATGAACATAGATCCTTATGGTCTCTGGGTGTGTTACTGACATTGGTGGTCCTAAGACTCATCAGGAATCTGCTGTGGAATGTGACATCTCAACAATATGATTTTGGATGCTTCTAGTAATTATAGCTTCTCTTCTTCTGCCTCCCTAATCTGTATGAATATATTGAGGATAGAAGAGGACGACTCACATGTCGAATACCTGATATATAAAATCTCTTCACATAATCTCTGAATGGAAACAATATTCCCAAGCCAGTAGGAAGAGGGAATACAAAGAAATCATGAAAGAAATATATAATGTGAATATTAATAGCAAAAAGTACCAATGAGGACAAAGGTGAGTGGTGAATGCCACCACCCCCACCTCCATGCCTGAAGGCCTGCTGATTCAGGAAGGCTTCAACAATCCATACCTCCTGCCAAGTACTTGCTATATTCCAGAACAGAGCTTCCCCAGAGCCACCAGGCTCTCAGCACACAAGTTGAGGGATAGACACCCCTTCTGTGAACTCCCTTAGTCAAACTGCATAAGGAGTAAGTCCTTGTCAGCAAACAGTTTTCTATCCCTGGAGTACTCTTGGGGAGGCAAACTGTGGGCTGGTCTGAGGAATGAATTGCAGTAAGCTGTTTGTGGCAACCTGAGGTATTGAACTTCCCAGAGCAAACATCTTTTGTCTAATGTAAGCCCTGCCCCAAATAACCAGGTAGTCACCCAGTCAACCTAGGCCTGTAGCCCCACACACTCATCACTGCAGCAGAGATTTTCAAATATAGGTACTTTGATAATTTGGAGAAGATTCATGAGACTGATGTTAAAAAGGAACAAGTTTGAAACCTAGTTACCACAAGACCTCTACATACTATTATCACTACCACCATCAAGTGTATATACACTCCTATTTGCTTTTTTGCCCCCCTTCCCTCTCTCCTTTTTTTCTTTTTAAATTTTTTTTATATTTATTTATTTTCCCTTTTGTTGCCTTTGTTTTTCTTTATTGTTGCTGTAGTTATTATTGTTGCTATCACTGATGTCGTCATTATTAGATAGGACAGAGAGAAATGGAGAGAGGAGGGGAAGACAGAGAGGGGGAGAGAAAGACAGACACCTGCAGACCTGCTTCACCGCCTGTGAAGGGATTCCCCTGCAGGTGGGGAGCTGGGGGCTCAAACTGGGATCCTTATGCCTGTCCTTCTGCTTCGCCCAAAGTGCGATTAACCCACTGCACTACTGCCCGACTCTCTCTTGCCTTTTTTCTTTTGTTCTTTCTAATGTTTTTTGTATATATGTTGATTTTTTTCCTTCAAGATTTCTTAAATTTTTTATTTATTTCCCTTTGTTGCCCTTGTTGTTTTTATTGTTGTAGGTATTGTTGTTGTTGTTGGATAGGACATAGGGAAATGGAGAGAGGAGGGGAAGACAGAGAGGGGAGAGAAAGACAGACACCTGCAACCTGCTTCACCGCCTGTGAAGTGACTCCCCTGCAGGTGGGGAGCCAGGGGCTCGAACCAGGATTCTTATGCAGTTCCTTGCTCTTTGTGCCACCTGCGCTTTACCTGCTGCACTACCGTCAGACTCCTGTATATATGTTGTTTGTCTCTCTTTGTGACTGTATACATGTTCTATTAGTTTGTTAATTCCTTCACTGTGTGTACTTCTTCTGTCTGCTGTAGTTGTCCTTTTATTTCCCTTCCCGTTCTAGTTGTCATTTTCACTCTACAATTTCAACATAGGAGATCTTCCTGCCTTTACAATATCTATCCCACCCTATGTCTCATCATCCAGAGTCAGTGATGTCACCATTACAACAACAGCTACATCAATTCCTGAGACACATCGTAAGGTAGCTAGCTTCAGGGGTCTTAAAACCAACAGACCAAAGGACACCATACATTATAACTTAACAGCAATGTACGACTCTAAAGACTTCTTCCCCCACAGGGAAGGACAATGCCCATTTCTTCACTTTTCTTGGAATTTCAGGTCACCAGTAACTGAACTACAAGGCATTCTTGGAAGAAATTTGAGCCACAACCAGTATCTTACACCCTAAAATGAAAAACAGTTATAGTGTAGCCTCATTGACTACTGAAGAAACATCATAAATACTGCTTCTACACACAGAATCTAAAACCTGATGCAGAACATCAAACTTTTGACAAGGGGAGCTATTTACTAAATGGAATAGAGTATCTTCAACAAATGATTCTGTAAAAAATGAGTTGCTACTTAAAGAAGAATGAAACTAAACCACTACACATTACCACACACAAAAGTAAGCTCCAAGTGAATTAAGGATGTGCATTTTAGACCAAAAGCTATCAAATACTTAAATGAAAATATTGGCAGAATTCTTGTGCATGTAAGTTTTATTGGCATCTCCACTGACACAAGTAAAGAAGACAAAAACAAAAATAAACCAGTGAGCCTACATCAAATTGAAAAAGCTTCTGCTCAAAAAAGCAAAACAAAAATATACCATTCAACCAAAGGGGCTCCTTACAGAATGGGAGAAGATCTTTATATGTCATACATTAGACAAAAGGTTAATAACTGAAATATATAAAGACCTCACCAAACTCAGGAACAAAGAGCAAATGAACTCATCCAAAAGTGGGAAGATGATATTAACAGAATATTGACCAAAGAAGAGAAAGAAAAGAACAACAGACATCTGAAAAATATGCTCTAAGTCATTGAATTCCAGAGAAATACAAATAAAAACAGTAATGAGATACCACTTCACTCCTGTGAGAATGTCATACATCAGAAGGGTTAGTAACAGCAAATGCTATAGAGGTTGCGATGATAAAGGAATCCTCCTGCACTGCTGATGGATTATAAATTGGTCCAACCCCTATACAGAGCAATCTGGAGAACATTCAGAAAGGTAGAAATGAACCTACCCTATGACATAGTAATCCTTCTCCTGGGGTATATTCTTTTTTTTTTCCTTTTTTTATTTAAGAAAGGATTAATTAACAAAACCATAGGGGGGAAGGGGTACAATTCCACACAATTCCCACCACCCAATCTCCATATCCCATCCCCTCCCCTGATAGTTTTGCCATTCTCTATCCCTCTGGGAGCATGGACCCAGGGTCATTGTGGGTTGCAGAAGGTAGAAGGTCTGGCTTCTTTAATTGCTTCCCCGCTGAACATGGGCATTGACTGGTCGGTCCATACTCCCAGTCTGCCTCTCTCTTTCCCTAGTAGGGTGTGTCTCTGGGGAAGCTGAGCTCCAGGACACATTGCTGGGGTCTTTGGTTCAGGTAAACCTGGCCGGCATCCTGTTGACATCTGGAACCTGGTGATTGAAAAGAGAGTTAACATATGAAGCCAAACAAATTGTTGAGCAATCATGGACCTAAAGCTTGGAATAGTGGAGAGGAAGTATTAGGGGGATACTCACTGCAAACTCTAGTGTACTTCTGCTTTCACGTATATATTTTGCAGTAGTTTACGGATACGTGTGAACATATGCTCTCTCTCACAGAAACTGGTATATATCTAGGTTTTGGGACTTTGTTAGAAAGTGAACCACCTGAGATGGAATTAGAGTATACTATGAAAGAAAGGGTCTCACCCGAGTAATGAAGCTGAAGGGTTGTCATTCCACAAGTGAAGTCTCTGGACACAGTCTGAAGTGAAGCATGTTGAGGTGGCCATCGTGTTGGTTAGGTGGTGATCGGCAGATGCAATATTATTTCATATGGATTGGGAGAGGCATACGGGAAAGTGGGCCCTATCCAATGGTTCCAGGACTGGGGGAAGTAGAGGCTCTATAATGGAGATGTGAGGTTCCTGCTGTCTTAGGGTTCAAAAAGACAATCGATAGTTAATGTTATCATCACATTATTTGGTAATTGGGTAAACTTTAAAAAGTCCTTTTGTTAGGGTTTGCTGTACAGTACCCAGTATCTTGTATATAGCTGTGCTATTGGTTGCTTCTGATCTACTTGGTCTAGGCTTTTGAGAGAGTCTGAATATCAATTACACAGCCTATATATTGAAAAGTTTCAGTTTGTGTTTTGAAAAACTTTGAGACATACAATTAATTTTCCCCCTTCGTATTAGTTAACTAGTGATTTATATGATTACATTTTACTAGGAGTGTACATAAACACCATTCCCACCACAAAAAAACTATGACCCATCCCTCCCACCCACTCCGACCCCCCACTGACCCAGGAAGCTGCATGTCTACCCCTCACCACAGGGCTTTTACTTTGGTGCCCTACTTACAATTTGGTCAGATCCTGCTTTTAGTTTCCCTTTCAGATCTTCTTACTCAACCTCTGTTGATGAGTGGGATCATACCATACTCATCTTTATCTTTCTGACTTAGCTCACTTAACATAATTCCTTCTAGATCTGTCCAATATGGGTCAGAGAAGGTGGGTTCATTGTTCTTGATAGCTGCATAGTATTGCATTGTGTATATATACCACTGCTTTCTCAGCCACTCAACTGTTGTTGGGCACCTGGATTGCTTCCAGGTTTTAGCTATTATGAATTGTGCTGCTATGAACATAGGAGTACACATCTCTTTTTGGTTGGGTGTTATGGAGTCCTTGGGGTATAACCCCAGGAGAGGAATTACTGGATCATATGGAAGGTCCATATCTAGCCTTCTGAGAGTTTTCCAGACTGCTCTCCACAGAGGCTGTACCAATTTACATTCTCACCAGCAATGTAAAAGGGTTCCTCTGTCCCCACAACCTCTCCAGCATTTGTTGCTGCTGTCCCTTTTGATGTGTGCCATTTTTACAGGAGTGAGGTGGTATCTTAGTGTTGTCTTAATTTGCATTTCTCTGACAATCAGTGACCTAGAGCAGTTTTTCATGTGTTTGTTAGCCTTTTGGATCTCCTCTGAGGTGAATGTTTCGTTCATATCCTTGTCCTATTTTTGGATGGGGTCATTTGCTTTTTTGGTGCTAAGTTTGATGAGCTCTTTATATACTTTGGTGATTAGTTTCTTGTCTGATGTATGGCATGTGAAGATCTTCTCCCATTCTGTGAGGGGTCTCTTCGTTTGTTTAATGGTTTCTTTGGATGTGCAGAAGCTTTTCAATTTGATGTAGTCCCGTTGGCTTGTTTCTGCTTTAGTCTTCCTTGCAATTGGGTTTGATTCATCAAAGATGTCCTTGAGGTGTAGGTGGGAAACTGTTTTACCAATGTTTTCCTCTAAGTATTTGATTGTTTCTGGTCTGACATCTAGGTCTTTGATCCATTTGGAGTTGATTTTTGTTTCTGGTGAGATAAGGTGGTTCAATTTCATTCTTCTGCATGTTGCATCCCAGTTTTCCCAGCACCATTTATTGAAGAGAGCCTCCTTTTTCCATTTAATCCTTTGGGCCCCCTTATCAAAGATTAGATGCCCATAGGAGAGGGGCTTTATTTCTGGGCTTTCAACTCTGTTCCACTGGTCTGTGTGCTTATTTTTGTTCCAGTACCATGCTGTTTTGATGATGATGGCTTTATAATATAGTTTAAGGTCTGGGAGTGTTATGCCTCCATTTCTGTTTCTTTTCCTTAAGATGTTTTTGGCAATTCTAGGTGTTTTCATGTTCCAGATAAATGATTGTAGTGTTTTTTCTATTCCCTTAAAGAAGCTTGGTGGACCTTTGATGGGTATTGCATTAAATTTGTATATGGTTCTGGGGAGAATATTCATTTTGATGATATTTATTCCTCCAATCCATGAGCATGGGATATCTTTCCATTTCTTGGCATATGTTTCTATATCCTTGAGTAGCGACTCATAGTTTTCAGTATATAAGTCTTTCACTTCTTTGGTGAACTTTATTCCTAGGTATTTGATTGATTTTGGTGAAACAGTAAATGGGAGTGATTTTGGATGTCTTCTTCTTCAGATTTATTGTTTGCATAAAGAAATGCCACTGATTTTTTACATTGATTTTGTAGCCAGATACCTTGCTATATTGCCTAATAACTTCCAGTAGTTTTCTGCTGGGTTCTTTAGGTTTTTCTATCTATACTATCATATCATCTACAAATAGAGAGAGCTTGACTTCTTCCCTTCCAATCTGTATTACTTTGATTTCTTTCTCTTGCCTGATTGCTATGGCAAGAACTTCCAATACTATGTTGAAGAGTAACGGTGACAGTGGACAGCCTTAGTGTCTAGTCCCCGATCTGAGGGGGAATGCTTTCAGCTTCTGTCCATTGAGTATGATGTTGGCTGTAGGTTTGCTCTATATAGACTCCACTATCTTGAGGAATTTCCCATCTATTCCCATTTTTTGTAGAGTTTTGAGCATGAATGGGTGCTGGATTTTGTCAAAGGCTTTCTCTGCATCTATTGAGATAATCATGTGGTTTTTGGCTTTGCTTTTATTGATGTGGTGAATGATATTGATTGACTTACGGATGTTGAAGCAGCCATGCATTCCTTGGATGAATCCCACTTGGTCATGATGAAGAATCTTTTTGATATGTTGCTGTATCTGGTTGGCCAAGATCTTGTTTAGTATTTTGTCATCTATGTTCATCAGAGATATTGGTCTGTAGTTTTCCATTTTGTTCTGTCCCTATCAGCTTTTGATATCAGGGTGATGTTGGCTTCATAGAAGGTGGAAGGGAGTATTCCTGTTTCTTCAATCTTATGGAAAAGCTTAAGAAGTATGGGTACTAACTGTTTCCTGAAAGTTTTGTAGAATTCATTTGTGAAGCCATCTGGTCCAGTCCTTTCGTTGTTGGGGAGATTCTTAATAATGATTTCAATTTCTTTGTCTGTGATTGGTGCATTTAGATTTTGTAGTTCTTCTTGGTTCAGTTTTGGAAGGGCACATGCTTCTAGGAATTGTTCCATTTCTTCTAGATTCTCTAGCTTGGTGGTGTATAGTTCTTTATAGAAGTTTCTCAGGGTTCTCTGGATTTCTGTGGTGTCAGTTGTGATATCTCCTCCATCGTTTACAATTCTATTAATTTGAGTCTTCTATATTTTTTGTTGTGTGAGTCTGGCTAGGGTTTGTCAATTTTGTTTAATCTTTCAAAGAACCAAGATTTGGCTTCATTGATCTTTTGTATGGTTCTTTTATTTTCGATGTTGATTATTTCTGCTCTAACTTTAGTGATTTCTGTCCTTCTGGATGCTTTAGGGTTCCTTTGTTCCTCTACCTCTAAGTCATTGAGGTGTGCAGTAAGGTCGTTCATTTGAGCTTCTTCTTGGTGTTTAATATGTGATTGTAAGGCTATAAGTTTCCCTCTCAGTACTGCTTTAGCTGTGTCCCAAATATTTTGATAGGTTGTGTCTTCTTTTTCATTAGTTTCCAGGAACATTTTAATTTCCTGCCTGAGTGAATCTCTGACCCAGTGGTTCTTAAGGAGTATGTTGTTTAGTTTCCAAATTCTGTGACTTTTAATAATTTTCTGTTTGTTGTTAAATGTTAGTTTTACTCCACTGTGGTCTGAGAAGATACTTGGGATGATTTCTATGCTCTTGAATTTATTGATGCTGTCTTGGTGGCCTAACATGTGGTCTATCCTTGAGTATGTATTATGGATTTGAAAAGAAGGTGTATTCCAGTTTTTTGGGGTGAAGGACTCAGAAAATGTCCAAGAGGTCTAGTCTGTCAATCTCTTCATTCAATTCTCTTGTATCTTTGTTGGTTCTCTGCTTTGTTGATCTCTCTGAGTGTGAGAGTGGTGTATTGAAGTCTCCCACTATTACTGTATTACTATGGATGTATTTTTGAAATTCTTTCAGTAGGTGCTTCATGTATTTAGATGGTCCCTCGTTGGGTGCATAAATGTTAATAATTGTTAAGTCTTCTTGGCTGATTGATCCTCTAATCATTATGTAATGTCTTTGCCTATTTTTTATTACTTTATTTAATTTAAAATCTATCGTGTCTGAGATGAGAATGGCTGTTCCTGCCCTTTTCTGATATTATGGATTTAATGTATTGCAGTGTCATTGTTCAAAAAAAAATTTTTTTTGTTTGCTGATATATTGCCAGTATTGTAGTGATGTTCTTGTTTATCCTCTTTCAGGGCCAGTTTGGTGATGGTTGCCTCCTTTAACTGTTTTTTGTCTAAGGTTTTGATCCCTCCGTCTAATTTGAATGAAAGTCTAGCAGGATATATTATCCTTGGTTGAAACCCTTTTTCATTCAGGGCTCCATAGATATCTGGCCATTCTCTTCTGGCTTTTAGAGTTTGAGTGGAGAAGTCTGCAGATAATCTTATGGGTTTTCCCTTGTACGTGACTTTTTGTTTCTCTCTTGCAGCCTTTAGGATCCTTTCTTTATCCTCACTTCTTCTCATTGTGACTATGATGTGTCTTGGTGTCTTCAGGTCTGGGTTCATTCTGTTTGGTACTCTCTGGGCCTCTTGAATCTTGATGTCCTTTCTGTTATTCAGGTCTGGGAAGTTTTCTTCTATTATTCCCTCTTGAATGTTTGCTTCCCCTTCCTCTCTTTCTTCCTCTGGCTGGCCAATTATGCGAATGTTACTTCTTTTGAGATCATCTGGGGTGTATTCTAAGGAACCAAGTACATTCATTCAAAAAATGTTTTTAGGGAACGGAGGTAGTGCAGCACGTTAAGTGCACATAGCAGAAAGAGCAAGAAAGGCATTAGGATCCCGGTTCAAGACCCCAGTTCGAGCCCCTGGCTCCCCACCTGCAGGGGAGTCACTTCACATGCAGCAGTGAAGCAGGTCTGCAAGTGCCTGTCTTTCTCTCTTTGTCTTCCTCTCCTCTCTCCTTTTCTCTCTGTCCTATATAACGACGATGACATCATCAACAACAATAATAACCACAACAACAATAAAACAAGGTTAACAAAAGTAAAAAATAATAATTAAAAATTTTAAAAAAGATATTTATATATATATATACATATATATATATATATATATATATATATATATATATATATATATATATTCATAGCAGTACAATCTAATAGCTAAAATTTGGAAGCAGCCAAGTTACCCAACAACAGATGAGTAGCTAAGAAAGTGGTAGTACTGGAGGGGGAGTTAAGATGGCATCTTGAAGGCAGCAAGCAGACCAATTAGTTGAAGAGATAGACAATTTCTTTTGGACACTTTCAGAATGCTACACTCTGAAAAACTGTAATACACATTCTTTTTGAATCCACATAGGACATTCTCAAGAACAGATCATATGTTAGGCCACAATGACAGTGTCAACAAATTCAAGATCATTGAAATTATCCCAAGCATCTCAGATCACAGTGAAATTAAACTAACAGTTAACAACAAACAGATAATTAGTAAAAGTCACAAAATTGGAAACTCAACAACACACTGCTTAACAACTATTGAATCAAAAAGGAACTCAAGGAAGAAATTAAAGTGTTCCTAGAATCAAATGTAAACAAAGACATGAGCTATAAAAATATTTGTGACTTAGCTAAAGCAATACTTGGAGGTAATTCATAACCATCCAAGCATACATTAGGAAACAAGAAAAAGCTCAATAGCATGACTTATAAGAGGAACAAAGAAACCTTAAAGCAACCAAAAGGACTTAAATAGTCAAAATTAGGGCAGAAATAAATAATATTAAATATAATAAACCCATACAAAAGATCAGTGTAACCTAATGTTGGTTCTTTGAAAAAGTAAACAAATTTGACAAACCCTTACCAGACTCAATGAAAATAAAAGAGGAGAAGAAGACTCAAATAAATAAAATTGTAAATAAAAGGGAGATATAACAACAGACACCACATAAATAAATAAAAAAAAAACATGTGAAGCTTCTAGGAACAACTATATGCCATCAAGCTAGAGAACCTCGAAGAGATGGGTGGATTCCTAGAAACATATACCCTTCCAAAACTGAACCAGGAAAAACTACATAACTTAAGTGGATCAATCCCATACAAAAAAAAAATGAAAAACTTATTAAGAACCTGCCCAATAATAAAAGTCCAGGATGAGATAGCCTTACGAATGAATTCTATAAAACCTTCAGAAAACAGTTAATACCTATGCTTTTAAAGCTCTTCCAAAGTATTGCAGAAACAGGAACACTCCCTCCCACTTCTATGCAGCCAAAATCACCCTGATACCAAAAATAGATAGGGACACAACAATAAAAAAGTATAGATCACTATCTTTGATAAATATTGATGCTAAAATACTGAACAAAATCATAGTCAACTGTATACAGTAGCATATTAAAAAAAAGATTCTTTATCATGACCTAGTGGGCTTTATTCCAGTAATGCAAGGCTGGTTCAATATACATAAGTCAATCAATGTCATTCACCACATCAATAACAGTAAAACCCAAAACCACATGATTATCTCAATAGATGCAGAGAAAGCCTTTGACAAAGTCCAACATCCCTTCATGATCAAAACACTACAAAAATTAAAATTGATGGAAAATTCCTTAAGATAGTGGAGTCCATATACCGTGAACCTACAGCCAACATCATACTCAATGGACAGAAGCTAAAATCATTCCCCCTAAGATTGGGTAATAGACAGGGTTGCCCACTATCACAAATACTCTTTATCATAGTATTGGAAGCTTTTTCCATAGCAATCAAGCAAGGGAAAGGAATCTAAAGAATATAGATTGGAAATGAAAAAGTCAAAGTCTCACTATTTGCATATGATAGTATACATAGAAAAGCATAAAAAAAAATCCGGCAAAAAAGTGCCTGAAAATTATTAGGCAATATAGTAAGATGTCAGGCTACAAAATTAACATAAACAATCAGTGACTTTTTTTTTCTTTTTGCAAACATTAAGTTAGAAGAAGATATCCATCCTAAATATGAAGAAGAAGACATCCAGAAATCACTCACATTCACTATAGCAGCAAGATAAATAAAAAAAATCTAGGGTTCCACCAGTTTTATATAAGAAGAGAACAAAAATTAAAACATTTAACTGGAACCAGCCAACACTTAGAAATAAAAAAAAGTTTAGATAAAGAAACAGAAATGGAGGAATCACACTCTCTTATCCCAGACTATATTATAAGGCCATCATAATAAAAACTGCCTGGTACTAGAACTAAAGTAGATACACAAACCAGTGGAACAGAATAGAAAACCCAGATAACCCCCACACCTATGGACATCTAACTTTTGACAAGGAGGGCTAGACTATTAAATGGAGAAAGGCGGGTCTCTTCAATAAGCGGTGCTGTGAAAATTGGGTTGAAATGTGCAGAGGAATGAAACTGAACCACAGTATCTCACCAGAAACAAAAGTAAAATCCAGATGAATCAATGACCTGGATGTGATACCAGAAACTATAAAATAATTACAGGAAAATATTAGTGGATCTACTCCATTCTAAGTTGCAAGGGCATCACTGATGATACAAAGCCAATTTCAAAGAACACCAAATCAAAAATAAACCAATGGGGTTACTTCAAATGGAAAAGCTTCTGCATAGCAAAAGAAACAAACACCCAAACAAAGAGACTCCTCACAGAATGGAATGCCATACATCATACAAGAGGTTAATAACAAAATATATAAAGAGTTCACAAAACTTAGCAACAAAAAAGCAAAGAACCCAATTCAAACTTGGGGAGAGGATATGGACAGAATATTTTTTTAGAGGGCTCTGAACCCCAAACCCATCAGACCCAGAGAGAGGTTCATGTATTATGTCCAGAAGAGAAGCAAATATTCCCATCTTCTGCACCCCAAAGGGAATTTTGGTCCATGTACCCAGTGGGGGAGATGTGATAGGAGGAAGATGACCAGAGGGCTATGAACTCCAACTCCACCAGGACCCAGAGAAAGAAGAGGAAAAAAGGAAGGACATTTGGAAGTAGCAATATGTGTAGGTGTGACTTAGAAAGGAAGATAAGGCAGGACCAGAGAAAGTATGTGCAAATATATATAGACAGTTATAGAAACAATAGTCAACCCATGCCTGTGACCTTGGGAGAACTACAGTTTCCAGTGGAGGGAATGGGGACACAAAACACTGGTGGTGGGACCATTGTGAAATTGTTCCCCTGTCATCTCTTGATTTTTAAGTCAATATTAAATCACTAATATTAAAAAAGTGTCTTTGTCAAAGACTAAAACCACTTCCAAACCAGCTCCTTTGGATGCATCTATATGAACAGAATATTCGCTACAAAAAAAGAGATACAAATGAATTACAAAAGATCAACAGACATATGAAAAATTGCTCCACGTCACTGATTGTCAGTAAAATGCAAATAAGACAATAATTACATACCACCTCACACCCAACAAACACTGGAGAGGTTGTGGAGACAAAGGGACCTCCGGCACTGCTGGTGGACATATAAATTGATGGTTCAAATCCTGTGAAGAGCAGTCTGGAGAACCCTCACAAGGCTAGAAATGGACATTTCACATGACCCAGTAATTCCTCTCCTAGAGATATATCCTAAAAAGTCAAGAACACCCATTCAGAAAGATATGTATACATCTATGTTCATAGCATCACAATTCATAACAGTCAAAACCTAGAAACAACCCAGGTGTCCAACAAGAGATGAGTGGTTGAGAATCTTCTGGTATATATACACAATGGAATACTACTCAGCTGTTAAGAATAATTAATTCATTTTCCTCCACTCATTTTGGATGGAACTAGAAGGAATTATATTAAGTAATATAAGCCAGGAAAAGAAAGATGAGCATGGAATGATCCTACTCATAAACAGAAGTTGAGAAAGAAGAAGAGAAAGAAAAATGTGAAAAAGAAATTGACTGAATTTGGAGTATTGCACAAAAGTAAAAAAACATTGGGATATAGTGAGGGTAGATTTTTTTCAGCTCCATTATGGGGGCATGGGGGGTAGGTACACAGACCCTGGGTGGTGAGAATGGTGTTAATATATACTCCTATTAACTTAAATTTGTATAAGTCACTATTTAATCATTATAAGAGAGGAAAATAAATTGAATGTCTCAATCTACTTAATGCAAGGACTTCAGTTCTGAATATATATATATATTCCTCAGTCTAACCACTTAAGGTTTGAAATTAGTAAACTGATTGAATTTCAACTCTGGGCTCAAATTGTTAATTCATTTTTAATAATAATTTTTTGAAATATTAAGTCACCTATAATCTTAGACCAGGGTGACCACAATCAACCAGTCTTATCAGTATATAGGATATAGTTTTGTAAAAAGCATTAAATGATTAAATGGCATAAATCATGTGAAGGTCTTGTATTTAACCTCTGGGGCTTTGCTCATTTTGCTTCATGCTTCTCTTGATCCAGACCATTTGTTACTACATCTGCTGATCTCTACCAAATCAATGCAGCCAGTGCCATCTCTACATGTTTCACCTTGGACTATGTCCAGAGATGGCAGGTCTGGGATGTCTACCCTCCAGCTCTAATACTTTGGTGGTATCTTTCCTAGCTGATGGGACACCTAAGTTCCATTTCGGGTGGCACACCTCCTGGCAGAGTTATAGAACCTATACATAGGCCATAGATCATAAGAAAGTACACAAAATCACATGTATCCATAAATTAGGGAAATATATATACCTTAAAGTAAAAGTGTACAATAGTCTATTTTGACTGAATAAGTGCAGCAAGCAAGTGGAAAGACCTAAAAAACACAACATCAAGTACTTAAATAGTTTTAGACCTAGATATGCTCCTTACCTACTTCGTATCTCACTTCCCTCAGTCACTTGAAGCCTAGCCCTGTCAGATAAAGTAAGGACTATGAAAGTTGGGTAACGGCAAGAGACCAGTACACTTTAATGATGGCTTTTCTGATCACTACCAGGGCATCCCATCATCTGGGGCCCTAGTCAGGGAATCCTGGGATTCCCATATAGTTCTAGTGGGCCTAGACCTCTAACATATCCCTCTCTTCATCATCACCGGTCATCTCCATCAGGAACAACATCATAAACCCTCAATGTGGAACAACAATGATAGGGACTGCCCCACTGTCTGAAGGGAACGTGGGTCAACATGTTCTGCCACTAGAAGAAGACTGGTGCTGAAATGAGTGCAGCCTAGAATGTCCCTAGCTATAACCATGGAATACAAGTTCAGACCTACAGGGATGCAGAGGTTACACAGTCTCCTGTGTTGTATATGAATAAACATGGGTTTTATGTCAGGTCAATGGGTTAACAGTTAATGATATACTTTTACCATATTTGGGATCTATTCTTTGTTCTGATCTAGTTTTCTAGTCCTATTTCCGGTTTTGGAACTATCTTCCTAGACAATACTTTCAGCCTATCTACGTGTTAGCTATGGAGCGCAAGCAAAAATTAATAAAGTCATGGGCCACTTGGGATATACCTAAAATAGAATTCCTAGCTTTTTCCAACATGACCTGTTGGCATTCTTCGTGTTGGTTTGGCCCCCATCCCCCGACCTCTGAGAGAAATGGTTTGGCCCTTGATAGTTTCGTGCCCTGCTTTCTCCCCGCCCCCTATGCTAAGGCTGTCCAGAGTCCCAGCAGCAGCGGCAGAGGGAAAATGATGGAGAAGCACATGGTGTGGTGATTTGCCTGTTCGTGAATAAAGATTAAACTGAAGTTTCTCAGCCCAGCCGTGTGTCCTCGAGTCTCTCTCTACCGCCGCGACTCTAGCCCGGCCTGCTGGAGCCTCTGAACATAAACAACAATGACCCCAAATCTCATTTGCTATATTCTTACCTTTGGGTTCCTGATTATTAAACAGTTTGTTCTGCTTTATATCTTAATGCTTTGCAGCCACCAACTTGCAGTTCCTACCCTGATGCCAACCTGACTTCCCTGGTAAGAAAACTCAGGAATGAGTCCAGGACCCCACCTCCCTCCAGAGATAAGAAAGATAGAAACAGGCTGGGAGTGGATAGACTTGTCAATGGAGAAACAATTACAGAAGCCAAAACTTCCCCCTTCTCCATCCTATAAAGATCTTTGGTCCATATCCCCAGAAGGATAAAGAATAGGGAACTTCCCAATGGAGTGGACAGGGTGTGAAACTCTTGTGGTGGGAAATGTGTAGAACTGTACCACTCTAATCCCACAATTTTGTCTATCATTATTAAATCACAATTAAAATAAATAAAAATAAATAAATAAGAAAGTTATGGTATAGATACACAATAGAATACTACCCAGCAATTAAGAATGATGAATTCACCTTCAATTTATCTTGGATGAGCTTGAAGGAATATTGTTATGTGAGATAAGCCAGAAAGAGAAGGATGAATATGGTATGATCTCACTTGTGGACATAAGTTGAGAAATAAGAAAATAAAGTGGGGCAGGTGGTGGTGCACCTGGTTTATCATGTATGTTGCAATGTTCAAGGACTTGAGTTCAATCCCTGGTCCTCACCTGCAGAGGAAAGCTTAACAAGTGGTGAAGCAATGGTGAAGGTCTCTTTCTTTCTCTCTTCCTCTCTGTATCCCCCTCCTATTTCAATATCTTTCTGAATCTATCAAATAAATAAAAAATAAATATTTTAAACAATAAAATAAAGTGGAAACACAAAGTAGAACTTGGACTAGGTCTGGTTTATTGCATCAAAGTAAAAGACTCTGTTGAGGACATAGTGGGGGACTTTCAGGTCCTTGTGAATGATGGTGGAGGAGGATCTAGGCTGTGGGTAAAAATATTTTGTAAAAAACTGAGGAATTTTACACATTTACCAACAACTGTATCTACTGCAATCTCTAATTATCCCTAATATAAAAAGAAGAAATTCCTTCAGAATAGAAAAATACTCAGTGGAAAATCAAAGGAAGAACAATGTATGCTGGGAAAACATAGGAGTTAGTGTCACACTGCAGCTTGATCCACAGATTGTGACATAGTGTTCATTTCTGGTGAGTTCTCATGGTGTTCCAGGTCCTCTTCAAAGCACTTGGGACATAATGAAGACAGCATTTCTTCCTTTCAGATATTTGCAGTGAAGCTGAGCAGACAAGCAAATGCAACTAGTCATTTAGGGTGTGTGTGCGTGTGTGTGTGTGTGCGTGTGTGTGTGTGTGTGTGGTATGTGTGTTGTGTGTGTGTGTGTGTGTGTGTGTGAGAGAGAGAGAGAGAGAGAGAGAGAGAGAGAGAGATCCATACCTGTATAGCTATAATTGTGCCTGTGTCTCTCTACCTATACTGGTACTTAAATGTTAACTGGCACCGCCTATATATCTATATAGAAAATGGGAAAGGGAGAAAGTGTGCTGAATGAGAAATAAATGAATGGGGAATTCTCACTGACAAGGGTCTATTTCAGCAGATAACTAATGAAATGAAGGAGTAAACCATTATATATGGAGGTCACCTGAGGTAGAGCTCTGAGCAAAGGGAATAGGTGTGAAGCTATAAAATTTAAGGAGTAAACCATAAAAATCAGTGTAAGTTATTTACGGTCATAACTGCCATTACTTCAGAAACTAGAAAAGAATTTGAGCCTTACCTTCATGTTCAGCTGTGGCAAAAAGTCACTGGGTTCTTCTTGGAGCCATATACATACAATAAGACACTTCTACAGGTCAATATTCTGTTAAGTTCAAGCTCTATTTACCTACACACACACTCTCTCTCTAACCTTTTACATCACTTTCCTTTGTCTGTACCTACCCTATTCTACCACCACCTCAACACCCCTGAGTATATGATTTTAGTCTTTCTTGATTTTTTTACCTTGACTTTGTCCATCTGAAATGTCCTCAAAAACTTTGTGCACCTTCAGAGGTGATTTGGTTGGGTGACCCTTTATGTCCACCATACCCTCTTCAGTCACCCACATACCTTGCTGGAGGGTGCCAGGTAATACCTTCCCATGAGATTATTGTGAGCAGATGGCATGTAAGCAATTGACAAACTTTCAAGGGCTTTATACTTGTAATGAAATATTTCTCTCTAAGGCCATGAGTTCCCCAATATAAAGATTACACCATCAGTAATGTCATTTTGCCATACCAAAATAGCCAAAGCAGGAAACAAGGGAAAGAGCAGATAGGCAGGATTTCTATCTCTGTCAGGGGTAAGATGAATCACTAGCAAGCAATAAAGTGGCCTTTTCAAGAGTCAGGGCAACTAGGTTGGGTTCTATTCATCAGTCTAGGACAGACTGCTGCTTAGCACATCTTCTCTGCATCTCTGCTTCGAGCCGCCTGCAGGCCCTTTCTTTTTGCTTCACACTAGGTATCTTCTTTACTACTCTTGTTTTCATTAATATTACTTATTTATTTAAAATTTTAAATTATCTTTGTTTATTGGATAGAGACATTCAGAAATTGAGAGGGGAGGCGAAGATAGGAGAGAAACAGAGAAACTTGTAGACCAGATTCATCGATTGTGAAGCTTTCCCCTTGCAGGTGGGAGTTGGGGGCTTGAACCTGGGTCCTTACAGATTGTACCATGTGTGCTCAATCAAGTGCACCACCACCCAGCCCTCCTTTACTCCTCTTTTTTTTTTACTGGATAGGATAAAAAGAAATGGAGAGAGGAGGGGAAGATAGAGAGGGGGAGAGAAAGATACCTGCAGACCTGCTTCATTGTTTGTGAAGCCATCCCCCCGCAGGTGGGGGACCTTTACTAATCTTTATTCCTTTTTTCAAAACAGTTAACCTTTGTGTGCTTGAAATTTCGTATCTTTTGTTTCTTCCATATCACCTTTTCTGCTTCCTCTTTTCCTGCTCCTTAACTTGAAGTGGATTTTGCTTTGGTCCCAGGAGCAGTAGCTATAGAAACCTGCAGTGCAATGTAATGGCAAGAGAAACCTGGCCACTTTCTCTACTCTGAGATGACGAAGGATACAGTGAAGTGATGCCTTGAGAGAACTGGCAAGCATAGTGACAAGAGGGACATACAAGGACCTAGCGAGTCTACATTCTACCACTGAATCACTGAGAAAACTTCTGTCTCTAACCTCATGTAGGTCTTTGGTTTCCCTGATATATACTATGAAGTGATTGAAATGGATCATCTCATATGATGAACTGTGAAGATTCTGTGTTAATGTGAAAGAAAATTAATGGCTAGTTTTTTGTGTATGTGGTTTTTCACACAAGAATAGTAGACTGGAGTTGGTTAGTGTATCGTAGGAATTATATAATTCTCCTGTTTCCTAGCACATCATAACATGTCACTATCCCCAAGGTTTCTAAAGCATGCCTGAAATTATAGACTGGATATCCTGAATCTTTCCCACTATTTCCATTGCACTTTCCTTTCTAAAAATAACTGACTGTTATATGGGCTGATAAATTTTGAAAAAAAAACCCTCTTTATTTCTAAAGATGGTGAGTTGGCAGATTGCCTAGGATGTGATCAAAGAGGTAAAGCATCATTGGGGAAGTCTGTAAAGATAATTTGGGTAGAAGGTAAGTGAATGATAAAGGAAATTAAGCTTTCAAGTCACTTAGCTAAATGGACTCAGCACTCCATAGTCTACTAAGCCCTAGATTGTCCAGAATCAAACACAATTGATTCTACTTTCAACTTCACTAAGAATTAAAGAAACCATGTCTCCGAAGCAAACAGCTATTTAGTCACTACACTGAAAAAAAAAATCCAGATAATTTGTAATTGCTTTAGGAAATGAGAAAAAAATAATCTTTTCCAATGTAATTTTCCTAAAGTCTACAATAATCATCCCACATTGGAAATATTAGGAAGAATGTGTAGTTGTGTATGAAACAATGGTCGAATTACTATTGAACTGTAATCATGAAGTCTAAGTCCTGGGAATATTAGAATTTGAAAAGCTCATTACAATGATCTTCTATACCCCTAGGCCCTCTTCTTCCCCTATGTATAGTTAAGTTAAAAAATCTTGATAACTTTCCGAATGCGAACATCCAACCTCTCTGCATTGATATTCACCCTCCTTTCCATCCTTCTGTTCCTACAGGAGCAGCACCTCCTTCACTGTCAAAAGCCGGTCCACAAGGGTGTGTCCAATCTTATCCCCTGACCTTTTCAAGGTAGTCAGTCTGGCAAAGACTAGGCCCTTCTCTCTCCCAAAGCAAGCATTTCTCTCTCTATTGTGCCATTTCCCTAACAAAACAAACAAAACAGACAAAAATATCTAAAAACCTCTAGTAGTTTTTCTTCTTCTTTTCCTTCCTTCCTTCCTTCTTTCTTTCTTTCTTTCTTTCTTTCTTTCTTTCTTTCTTTCTTTCTTTCTTTCTTTCTTTCTTTCCTTTTTTCTTTCTTTATTTCTTTTTGGTATTTTTATTGATTTAATAATGGTTGACAAGATTATAGGATAAGAGGGGTACAATTCCATATAATTCCCACCATCAGTGTGTCATATACATCCCCTCCCTTGAAAGTTTCCCTATTCTTTATCTCTCTGGGTGTATAGATGAAAGATCTTTATGGAGTGCAGAAGTTAGGAGGTCTGGCTTATGTAATTACTTCTCCACTGGACATGGGTGTTGGCAAGTTTATCAATAATCCCAGCCTGTTTCTGTCTTTCCCTAGTGGTGTAGGGCTCAGGGGAGGTAGGGTTCCAGGACACATTGGTGAGGTTGTCTGCCCAGGGAAATCAGGTTAGCGTTATGGTAGCATTTGCAACTTGGTGGCTAAAAAGCATTAAGATATAAAGCATAACAAACTGTTTAATTATCAGGAACCTAAAGGTAAGAATATATCAGATGAAATATGGAGTCTCCATTTTGCAAAAATCTAGGAAGTTCATTTTAGATATATTCCAAGTGGCCTATGACTTTATTAAATTTTGCCTGAGCCCAACAGCTAACATGCAAGTGGGCTAAAGGTATTGTCTGGGGGAGAAGATGTCAGAGTTGGAAACAGAACTAAAAAGTTGGATCAGCATAGAGATTACTTCCTAAATAGGGGAAAAGTATGTAAATATCATTAACTGTAAAACCCATTGATCTGACCTAAGGTTATTCATATTCAGCACAGAATCCTGTGCAACTTCTGCATCCCTGTAGGTCTGAACTTGTATTCCATGGTTATAGCTAGGGACATTCTAAACTGCACTCATTTCAGCACCAGTCTTCGTCCAGTGACAGAGTATGTTGACCCTTCAGAGAGTGGAGCAGTCCCTACCATTGTTGTTCCGCATTGAGGGCAAGGTTCAGTAGAGGCCCACAAGAGGGTTTATGATGTTGTTGCTGATGGAGATGACCAGTGATGGTGAAGAGAGGGATCTGTTAGAGATCTAGGTCCGTTAGACCTATATGGGACTCCCAGGATTCCCTGACTAGGGCCCCAGATGATGAAGTGTCCTGGTGGTGATCAAAAGGGCCATCATTAAAGTATAATGGTCTCTTGCCTTTATCCAGCTTTTGTATCCCTTACTTATCTGACAGGGCTAGGTTTGAGTGATTGAGGGAAGTGAAATAGGAAGTAAGTGAGGAGGACATATAGGTCTCAGTAGAGACTATTTGAGTAAGTACTTTATGGTGTCTTTTTTAGGTCTTTCTGCTTGCTTGCTGCTCTTATTAAGTCACTGTAGACTATAGTGCACTTTTACTTTAAGATGTATTTCCCTTAACTTGCACATATGTGCATATGTTCCCTATCTCATGGGCCCTGGTCTGTATCTAAGTTCTGTAGCTTTATTCAAAAATGCGCCACCACTATGGAATTAACAAACCCTATGAGCTAGGAAAGGTCTCACCAGAATAATGGAGCAGAATGTTTGGCATTCCGTGCCTGGCGTGTCCGGACACAGTCCGAAGTGAAACTTGTTGAGGTGGCACTGCTTACATTGACTTGATTGAGATCAACAGTTGTAGTAACAAACTGTATGGATCAAGAGAAGCATGAAGGAAAATAAGCCAAGCCCCAGCGGTTTAAAAGTAAAAATTAAAAAAAAGTTATACATTGAAACAATATTACAGCATTTAATTTGAATACTTACTACTAAACATGATTTTTATCTCGAGTATCTAATTTAATAAGTATACACCATATATTTTCATCTATAAAATGGAAATTATAATTGTTATCTACCTTCAAAGATCCTGTTCAAATTAAATTAAATATGGCATGAAAATGTTTAGCACAAAAAAAGTAAAAATCAACTTTTTTTCATTAACTCTATGTCACAGTAGAGCTTCAACCATGTTTCTCAGTTCCTTTTGTCAAAAAAAAAACCTTCTGGAAAAGCATTATAGTTTTTCATTCTCAAATCCTTCAAAACCCTCCCAATGCAAGTACTCCTTTCTTCTTAAAATATATTTTTTGTTTTCTTTTGGTTTTTAAGAAATCACATTCTTCTGTTTATTTCCTGTATTATTGAACACTGTCTCAATCTCCTTTGGTTTTTTGTTTACTGCTCTCTATGATCTCTAAATGGTGGTGTTTCTGAAACCTGATAATGCTGTATGACCCCTTTTTGAACAATATCAATCATTCCTGAACATTTCAATCCTGAACAATGTCAGCTTCTTCCATAGTTCCTCATAAACACCAAAAACTAACCTCTCTCAGCTTTTGATATACAGATGAAATTACTTACTATTCTATAGCTTATTTCTTTAAAAATTTTCATTATCTTTACTTATTTATTAGGTAGAGACAGCCAGAAATCAAGAGGGAAAGGGATGATACAGAGACACCTGTAACACAACTTTACCACTCACAAAGCTTTTCCCCTGCAGGTGGCGCCAGGGCTCAAACCCGGGTCCTTGCGCATTGTAAAAATATGTGCTCAACCAGGTGCACCTCCACCTGGTCCCCTATAGCTGTTTAAAAAAAATGTTTTAAAACTGTGATGATGCAAAGAGAGCATTCAGTCTAAGTTTACTCCACACTTAGCTTGTTCCCCTGTACCCTTTTTTAAATTGCATTGTAAACAACTTTTTCATCCTTCATCACTTCTGCTTTTGTCATGCCACATGCAAATCATTGCCAAGTTCAGTAAACTCCAAAATGTGTCCTCTAATTGAACTCAATTACGTGTTACTGTTCTTTCTACCACAAGTTTAATTCTATCCACCATTACCAGTTTTCTCCTGTACTCTTAAAGTCACATTCAGCGTGATCTCTTTGTATCAGTCCTTGCCTCTATTTACTGTGTTTCCCATGTAAAAGACAGAATATATATTTCAGAATTTTATCAGATGTCATTCTCCCATATGAAACCCTCCCATAGATTTTCATTGTCCTTTGAAGAAAATTGAATTAAAAAAAAAATAAGTTCATTTGTTGTTGCTGTTTATATTCTACATATGGGAGACAACATCCAGTAGTTGTCCTTCACTTAAAATTTTTTTTTTTAATTTCATTATTGGGGGGGTTAATGTTTTACATTTGACAGTAAATACAATAATTTATACATGCATAACATTTCTCAGTTTTCCACATAACAATACCACCCCCACTAGATCCTCTGACATCCTTTTCCAGTGAACTTGTTTTTAATTTTTAATTTATTTATTTTCCCTTTTGTTGCCCTTGTTGTCTTTTTATTGTTGTTGTAGTTATAATTTTTGTTGTTATTGACGTCGTCATTGTTGGATAGGACAGAGAGAAACGGAGAGAGGAGGGGAAGACAGAGAGAGGGAGAGAAAGACACCTGTAGACTTGCTTCACCGCCTGTGAAGCGACTCACCTGCAGGTGGGGAGCCAGAGGCTGGAACTGGGATCCTTCTGCTGGTCCTTGTGCTTTGCGCCACGTGTGCTTAACCCGCTGTGCTACAGCCTGACTCCCGAATCAGGGAACTTTTTATTATGACTTTGATTACTCTTTGGAATCTCGGCTCTGGTTACCTCTATCACCTCATCTTTCACCCTATGACTACTCTGGTCTAGTCACATCATGTTTTTTCCCTCAAACTTGAAGAACTCCTTGTCATTCTAGGATCTTTGAACTAGTTGTTTCATTTCATATTTGCCCTCTAGTTTTACCACTTGTAGACTCTGATACATGATGGATTAAAAGTGTAACTGTAGGTGAATCGGGCGGTAGCACAGTGGGTTAAGTGCACGTGGAGCAAAGCTCAAGGACCAGCAGAAGGATCCTGGTTCGAGCCTTCGGCTCCTCATGATGACAACAATAACAATAACAAAAGGGAGTATAATTTTTTTAAAGTGTAACTGTAATCTGTATGTAAAATCTTATGAGAAACAAACTCCAGAAATTGCTGCTTCATACTAGAGATGCACATAATGAGACTAGACGTGCAAAGAAAATCAGATACAATACTCTTCAAACTTAATACTGCCTTTTGAAGAGTAACTTTGTTAATTAATACTACTCTTGCTTCTTATCATATTATTACTTTAGATAATTGTGTATTATAATAGAAATAAGATAAAAATCCTAATGGTTGTACAAATAGTTTTTTTTTTGCCATTGTGACACATCAATTAGTTTTGTTCAACAGAAATAATGTGACATAATTGTTTTATTTGTTCCTTGGCATACTTAAGATTAAAAAAGCGAAGCCGAACATACTCTTCCATTTGAGGAAGATGCGTCCTGCAGTGAGTACAGCCTAGAATGTACTAGCTATGATCATAGAATGTGAGCCCAGACCTACAGGGATGGAGAGGTTACATGGGCTCCTGCATTAAATATGAATAGACATGGGTCAGATTGATGGGGTTTACAGTTAGCAGTGTTTATATACTTTTCCCATATTTGCAAAGTAATATCTACCCTGACCCAGATTTCTAGTACTATTCTCAACTCTGACAATATCTTCCCAGACAGTACTTTTAACCCATCTGCATATTAGCTGTTGAGCTCAGGTAAAAAATAATAAAGTCCTTTAGATTGTACGTAAAATAGATTTCCTAGCTTCTTCAAATATGAAGACCCCCGAATCTCATCTACTATATTCTTAACTTCGGGTTCCTGATTGCTGCTATGCAATTTGTTTTGCTTTATAACTTACCAGTTTTCAGCCACCAAGTTGCAATTGCTACCATGACGCCAACCTTACTTCCCTGGGCAGACAACTTCACCAATGTGTACTGGAACTCTGCCTCTTCAGAGCCCTACCCCACTAGGGAAAGACAGAAACAGGCTGTATGGATAAACTTGTCAACACCCATGTCCAGTGGAGAAGCAATTACAGAAGCCAGACCTCCTACCTTCTGCACCCCATAAAGATCTTTGGTCTATAATCCCAGAAGGATAAACAATAGGAAACTTCCAATGGAAGGGATGAGATACAGAACTCTGGTGGTAGGCATTGTGTAGAATTGTACCACAATCTTGTCAATCATTATTAAATCATTGAAAAAAAATACAGGCTCTTCCCATCAAAAATACATTTGGGTACTCAACCTGTGGACCTGGGAAATGAAAACAAGAATAAATAAACAGGACTACATCAAACAAAACACCTTCTGTGCATCAAAAGCAAACTGCACAAGGATAAACAGGAAACCTAGAAAATGGGAGAAAATTTTTGCACATCACACATCTGACAGGTGACTGATATCAAACACCTATAAAAGCTGGCAAAATTCAACAAAAGGTGAGCAATATTAAAGGTGTGCCAAAGAACTAGACAGTTTTCTAAAGAAGAGATACTCATGTCCCATAAACACAAGAAGAAATGTTCCACTTCACTTATCATTAGAGAAATGTAAATTAAAACTACACTGCAAATCATCCTCACATATGTAAGAATGGTCTACATCAGCAAAACAAGAAATGGCAGATGTTTATGAGGTTGTACATAAAAAGCAACTCTCTACACTAACGGTGGGAATGCGGACTGGTGGGTGTAGCCACTTTGGAAGACTATATAGAGTCTGTGAATAAACAGGAAAAGAATTACCAGGAGTTGGGTGGTAGCGCAGTGGGTTAAGCGCAGGTAGTGCAAAGCAGAAGGACCTTAAGCATACGGGTTCGAAGGCCCGGCTCCCCACCTGCAGGGACATCGCTTCCCAAGCGGTTAAGCAGGTCTGCAGGTGTCTTTCTCTCCCTCTCTCTGTCTTCCCCTCCTCTCCCCATTTCTTTCTGTCCTATCCAACAACGGTGACAACAATAATAACTACAACAATAAAAAACAACAAGGGCAACAAAAGGGAATAAATAATTTTTTTTAAATGGAATTACCGTTTGATCCAGCAATACCACTCTTTGTCATTTGTCTAATGGACGCATACACACACTTATTCAAAATGATGTGCAACCCTATACTCTTGTATTAGTCTGAATAGCCAAAAAGAGGAAGTAGCCTAAATGCCCATAAACAGATGATTGGCTAACAAAGTTATGGGATATGTACTCCATGGAAAATGACTGGGCAATCAAAAAAGCCAACATTGAGTCCTTTGGGACAAAATGGATAGAACTGAAGATCATCATGTTTAGCAAAATAAGTAGAGTTGAAAGATAACTACTAAATTGTTACACTCATATGTGGAATCTAGAAAACTGATACACATAAACTTTGAAAAAAGAAAGGTCTGGGAGTGTGATGCCTCCATTTCTGTTTCTTTTCCTTAAGATGGTTTTGGCAATTCTAGTTGTTTTCAGGTTCTAGATAAATGATTGTAGTGTTTGTTCTATTCTCTTAAAGAAGCTTGGTGGAACTTTGATGGGTATTGCATTAAATTTGTATATGGTTCTGGGGAGAATATTCATTTTGATGATATTTATTCTTCCAATCCATGAGCATGGGATATCTTTCCATTTCTTGGTATCAGTTTCTATCTCCTTGAGTAGTGACTTATAG
Source organism: Erinaceus europaeus (assembly GCF_950295315.1). NCBI lineage: Eukaryota > Metazoa > Chordata > Mammalia > Eulipotyphla > Erinaceidae > Erinaceus > Erinaceus europaeus. The sequence continues at coordinate 15,567,438 of NC_080185.1, forward strand.
TTTTCAGTATACAAGTCTTTCACTTCTTTGGTCAACTTTATTCCTAGGTATTTGATTGATTTTGCTGAAACAGTAAATGCCCATGTTCAGTGGGGAAGCAATTACAGAAGCCAGACCTTCTACCTTCTGCAACCCTCAACGACCCTGGGTCCATGCTCCCAGAGGGCTAGAGAATGGGAAAGCTATCATGGGAGGGGGTGGATTATGGGGATTGGGTGGTGGGAATTGTGTGGAGTTGTACTCCTCCTACCTTATGTTTTTGTTCATTAATCCTTTCTTAAATAAAAAATCAATAAAAAAAAGAAAAAAACAGAAGCAAACAAAGCTGTTTCTAAGGCTTTATGAGAACTCTGGTGATTATCTTTGGGAGGTGGAAGGGTGGCAACACATAACTTCCATGATGGGTGTGGTATGGGACTATAGGCGATAATCTTACAGTTTTTTTTATATTTATTTATTTATTTTCCCTTTTGTTGCCCTTGTTTTTTTATTGTTGTTGTAGTTATTATTGTTGTTGTTGTAGATGTCGTCGTTGTTAGATAGGACAGAGAGAAATTGGGAGGGGAGGGGAAGACAGAAAAGGGGAGAGACATATAGACACCTACAGACCTGCTTCACCGCCTAAAAAGTGACTCCCCTGCAGGTGGGGAGCTGAGGGCTCGAACCTGGAGCCTTACGTCAATCATTGGTCTTCGCACCACATGCACTTAACCCGCTGTGCTACTGCCCAACTCCCAATCTTACAGTCTTGTAATACACTGTTAAACACAAATTAAAAAACTGGGAGGGAGGAGAGGAAGAAAACTTTTGGGGCCAGGTCCATAAAGCATTAGCTCCCTCAAAAAAACATGTCATATGCATTACCTCACATAAAACCAATAATATTCTCTATGTAATTAAAAAATGAAATACCATAAATAAGTAAAATAGATACATAAGTAAATGAAAAAATAAAGATGAAAAGTCAAAGTACAAAACAGTTTTAAAAGATGTATTCATGTGTAATATGGTTGAAAAAGTAAGAATATCATATGACATTTTAACATGAACAGAATAAAAAAGCTATGTTCATACAGCTTTTGCAAGTGCTCATTAAAAAATTCCACTGAATATTCCTTGTTTAGTTTTGATGCTGATTTAGTTTTAAGCAGATTTGGGTTTTTACAAACATTCATTTGCAAGTATAACCTCTTTTTTCTATCAGAATTAATTGAATCAAATCCATTTATTATTTGAGATCTCACTATTAGACAAGAAATAAGCTCAGCCATGTGACTTAAATAAAGCCACCACATTCAGTGCATTCCATGATCTTCCTTTGTGTTTTTACCCTGAACAATTACCTAAATAGAACTTTAGCAAGAATATTAAATCTTAAGATCAGTTGTATTTCAAGTACCTTCTGAGAATACTCTAATGTCATTTGAGGCTGGGTTTCCTAGCATTATACTATAGTAATCACATCAAATATCTTTAAAAAAATGTTTAATCTGGGGACATTTGGGAGACTATATTTAGGTTAGGAAACAAAAGTTGATTCATAAACATATGGGCCATACATTTTGTTTAGGAAAAAAATAAACAGTTGTAATGTTTACATATTCAGTTATTCTAAATGTAATTATCGTTCATGTTGAAGAACACCTGTATACCTTTTACTCTTCACAAATGCTGCTCACATACTAAAGCAAACCATCTGTTCCTGCTCTAATTTTGCCATAATGAAAATTACTATTATACTAAGACTAGCTTTTAAAAGCATATATTTGGATGTATATGAAGACAAATGTGCACAGTGAGATAAACTTCTAGAAAAAAATTTGTGCTATTGAGGTTAATGTGAATATTCTAAAAAGCCAACCGGTTTCTGTTCATAATCATAAAGCGCTTGTTGGGTTCTGCTAACAACTGGGTTTCAACCCATATTGTACAAGAAAAAGCTGATCTTAGCTCTGTGAAGCTGAGGCTGAAATAGGAGTACACTCTCAGGAAGGTGCATGTATTTCTTTTTTCATGAACAATAGCAGTGACTAGAATTTATGAAGTAGGTCTAGTCTTGAGAGACTGAGAATTAATTAAAACTCAGTTGACTACAGTGGGAATTTAAAGAAAAAACTGAATCCATACCATGGTGTACCAGATGAAAACTATAGTATGTGAATAAGAAGCATATTCTTTCAAGTGTAGTTATTTAAAAAAATATTTCCATAAATATTGTTATAAACCACAGAAGGGGAAAAACAGGAAGGACGCGCGCACACACGCACATACACACACACAGCAGAATACCAAGTGTATTTGATTAATTTTTTACTTTCTATTTGCTTTTTCTCCTTTCATGTTCCTCTATATAAGACCTGAAATCTATCATGTAGATATAGAAATTACATTAAAATAACAACATTTGGGTTGATTTTAACTTCAGTTGTTATGCACTTGTTTTCATATAAGCATTCATTTATTCATTACTTACTAGAGATGTTAGGAGATGCAACAGGTGATAGTAGATCAGAGATATCATTTGGCATCTACACTGCCTTCTTCAATATCACTGCTCTTTCTTTCTTTCTCTTTCTTTCTTTCTTCCTTTCTTTTTCCTTCCTCTTTCTTTCTTTCTCTCTTTATTTATTTTGACATTTATTTATTCCCTTTTTTTGCTCTTGTTGTTTTATTGTAGTTATTATTGATGTCGTTGTTGGATAGGACAGAGAGAAATGAAGAGAGGAAGGGGAGAGCAAGAGAGACGCCTGCAGACCTGCTTCACCGCTTATGAAGTGACTCCCCTGCCAGTGGGGAGCCTGGGGCTTGAACTGGGATCCTTGTGCTGATCCTTGCACTTTGCAACACGTGTGCTTAACCCGCTCCGCTACCACCTGACTCCCTATCACTGATTTTTCATTCCTGATAACAATGATTTATTATTGGTAATTTACACATGTGATAGAAGCTTCAGAATTTCTTCATGAAGACTTTAAATCAGCACTGCTTAAGTGTTTGTCTCCAGCTACTGCTTTCCCCTTGTCTAAGGATTTGATTATGATAGTCTGAGTAGTATTTGATGGAGGAAGTCAAAGAAATAAAGCAGGTGCTTTAGCCACTGTGCTGCCATTGCTTCAGAAACATCTTGAATCTGTTAACACATGAGGGCTCTCCTGTTGTGTAGTGTAAACCACCAGGAAGATAATAAAGACAGTTTCATATTAGCCAAGATTTGGAAATAATCCAAGTGTGAAATAATAGGTGGATAAGGAAATTGTGGTCTAGACATACTATGGAATACTATTCAGATATTAGAAAATACGTGACCTTGCCTTTTGCTACAACATAGATTATCTAGAGTGGATCAAGCTAAGTAAATAAACCAGACAGAAAGAAATTAATACCAGATTATCTCATTCATACATGGAATTTAAGAACAAAGGAAGGGAAAACACAGAGTAAAACATTACTTAGCCTCCAGTCAATTTCAGCATATCTGAGGGTACTAAAGAGTGCAGGGTGGAAGGAGTATAGAGGGTGAGAGACTAAGTACACTATGGTGGAGAATGATGTTCCAATGACAACAATCTTGTGAAACATTTCCTTATCTTTTTTTTTTTTTAAACAACAGTTAAGTGTAGAATGCTCCCTTTTTGTTACTGGAGTACCATAACATTACAACTTCTTTAAAAAATCATTTAATCATAAAATTCTACCAAAATTTGATGTTATTCATGAGTGTACCGTCACCACACTACTTTTATAGACTCATGTTCAACTAATTCATTATCTATTTTTTCATGAAGAACCAATATTCTTGTCTCCCTTTATTCTTGCTTTTTTATTAGTGATTCAATAGTGATAAGAAATATTGTAGGATAAGAGGGACACAATTCCCCCACCAGAGTCCCCATCCTCTCCATTGGAAGCTTCCCATTTCTTTATCCCTCTGGGAGTATGAACCAAAATTCCCTATGGAGGGCAGAAGGTGGAAAGTCTGGCTTCTGTAATTACTTTTCTGCTGAACATGGATGTTGGCAGGTTGACTTATACCCCCAGCCTGTTTCTATGTTTCCCTAGTGAGACAGGGCTCTTGGAAGGTGGGGTTCTAGGACACATTGATGATGACATCTGCCTAGGGAAGTCAGGATGGAATCATAGTAGCACTTGCAAATAGGTAATATGTAAAGCAGGACAAATTGTTGAATAATTAGGAGCCTAAAGGTAAGAGTAGAGCAGATGGAAGTAAGGGTTTTCATGTGGGAAGAAGCTAGGAAGTCCACTTGAGGTATATTCCTAAAGGCCCATGACTCAAGTAATTTTTGCCTGAGCCTGATAGCTAACATGCAGGAGAGCTAAAAATATTGTCTGGGAAGATGGAAGGTGTATCAAGGCAGAAAGTAGCTCCCAAAGATGAAAAAAGGATATGCATAGTGTTAACTGTATATACCCAATGGATCTGACCTGTTCAACTGACACACTGTCTATGCTTAGCATGTTGACATATACACATAAGAAAAGTTCCCTCAGGAGTCTTTTCTTATGTTAATATCTAGTACCACTCACATTCCTTTTTTTTAAACATGCTGCATTCTGTTTCCTTTAGCAACAGGTTTCATGCATTTATCAGGTGATATTTTCTCTCTTTTTCATCATATTTCATATAAGCCAGCATACTTATTCTTATGCCTTTGAGATGTATTCTAACTTGAGCAAAGAATCTGTCCATTTGGTATCTATAGCTGCAACTCAGAAATGAGTATCCTGTTTCCTCAATAGATAAATATTCTTAACTATCCATTAAGTTTTTCAGATACTCTTTTTCGGGATCTGGGACTACAGTTGCAAATAAGACAGGCAATGCCTTTGGTCTTACAAAGCTTACATTCTAGAGGTGAGAGAGGAATATGTAAACAAATAAATGGCACAGAGTAATAAATACTGTCAGAAAGAAAAACAAGGAGATGATATTGTAATCTGACAGGGTTACTTTATTTCCATTGAAAAACGTTATCTCTGTGCAAGTGACAGTGGAGATGACCTGAATAATAAGCCAGTGATAGAGTTCTTAAAGTGCCTTCCAGTGATAGCTATCACTGAAAGAAACTGTGCTAGGGTGGGGATAAGTTTGAACCTGCATGACACATAGGAAAGAAAGATTGTGAAGCCAGAATAGCATGGGTAAATGGAAGTGTGAGAGAAAGTTGAACTTCCTAGAGGTCAGCGATAGCCAGATTATAGCAGTCACTATAGGGATTGTGAGTTTCATTCCAGGTTCATAGGAAAGAACTGGAGAGTTTTAAGGAGGTGGGTTCAGGGGAAATGATGTTAGCTGACTTACGTTTTATGAAAGATTAATCCCCTTGGAAGCTGTTAGTAAACATAACTTCCATCTTTTCAGACACTAATCAACAGTGTGAGGGAGGCAATAAAACACTCCTCTGTCACCAAGTCTTCCAGTTTCTTGTTTCAGTCTCACTTCATTTTGATCTTTGTTAACAATTGTTGAAATCACATGGATATGCTGAAGAGAATGTTGGACAGTGTTTGGCAGAACTTTCTCTGCACTTGATATCTGAGGTAAATTCCAGAAGGTTAGCATAGTTTCCTGCACGAAGACAAGACTGGCTGAGCTGTAATTTCCAGAAGGATGTTCTGAGACATACCAATGAGATTTATCTTGTGACAGCTAAGTAGCATTGCTGAAGTTTAGTGGGGAAATATTTTATTCAAGAAAAGAGAATTAAAATGTAGCTAGCAGTGCAACCTCCAGTTTCTCTGTCATGGGTGTCGGTGCTTGTTAATGTTTTCTGCTATTTCTTTCTCTGACTGAAGTTTGTTCCTCTAAAATAGCGACCTGAGGTTCGCATAACCCGTAATTTAGAAATGCTCTATGTTCTAAACTGTACTTTGCTTAAAGTAAAAGCATTTATGTGTAAAGTAACAAAACAAGGATTCCATAAAAGCAAGTGAAGTTCCCTGTTAATGAAAGAGAAATTAGATAGAGACCTTCTAATATAGACTGCAGAAAAATCAAAAGATGGTGACATGACCAGACCTATCAACTTGCTTTCATAATACAATGATTTTCCAATGTTAGAGCAGCATTTGTGAGTTATCACAGTGTAAAACTTTGAGAGGATGCTGCTTCCAGAAGGGCAGAGTTCTACAGTCACTCAATCAGCGTATTCAGAATTGGTCTTTAATCTTGCTGTTTATCTGTAGTTGTGACATCATGAGCTTCTACTTTACTATTGTGGAGACTGAGGTAAATGTCCTTGCTTCTTGTATGGTATTATTACCCTCTCATTTTTATTGCAACTATAAAAAATACAGTAGTGAAAATAATAACCGTAAATAGCTGCAGCTTATTAAATTTTGCTATTTAGAAAATGGACTTATTTGAACTATTTTTTTATTGAGATGAGACTGGTTTACAAGACTTTATGTTTTAGGAGCATAGATTCACTTTTTCAAAGGTATGTTACCACACTACAGGCAGGACCAAAGTGCCAATATCTCTCCTACAGAGGACACTAGGACCGCAACACATAAACTTTTCAACGCCCACTCCTTTTCCATTTGGAACCTCACTGCTTTGGTCATAGTCCAAGTAGCTTCTTTTTGTTTGCTTTTGTTTTTCTTCTTTATAATTTAATTATTTAATATTGTTTTTACAAAATTAATATATTCCATGAGTATTTTCTTTTTTAATTTTTTTTATTAAAGAAAGGATTAATTAACAAAACCATAGGGTAGGAGGGGTACAACTCCACACAATTCCAACCACTCAATCTCCATATCCCAGCCCCTCCCCTGATAGCTTTCCCTTTCTCTATCCCTCTGGGAGCATGGACCCAGGGTCGTTGTGGGTTGCAGAAGGTAGAAGGTCTGGCTTCTGTAATTGCTTCCCCACTGAACATGGGCGTTGACTGGTCGGTCCATACTCCCAGTCTGCCTCTCTCTTTCCCTAGTAGGGTGTATCTCTGGGGAAGCTGAGTTCCAGGACACATTGCTGGGGTCTTCAATCCAGGAAAGCCTGGCCAGCATCCTGATGTCATCTGGAACCTGGTGATTGAAAAGAAAGTTAACATACGAAGCCAAACAAATTGTTGAGCAATCATGGACCCAAAGCTTGGAATAGTGGAGAGGAAGTGTTAGGGAGGTACTCACTGCAAATTCTAGTGTACTTCTGCTTTCAGGTATATATTTTGCAGAAGTTTAAGGATATGTGTGAACATATGCTCTATCTCACAGAAACTGGTGTATATCTAGGTTTTGGGACTTTGTTAGAAAGTGAACCACCTGAGATGAAATTAGAGTGTACTATAAAAGGAAAGGTCTCACCCGAGTAATGAAGCTGAAGGGTTGTCATTCCACACGTGAAGTCTCTGGACACAGTCTGAGGTGAAGCATGTTGAGGTGGCAATCGTTGCGTTGGTTAGGTTGTGATCGGCGGATGCAATATTATTTGACATGGATTAGGAGAGGCATACGGGAAAGTGGGCCCTATCCAAGAGTTCCAGGACTGGGGGAAGTAGGGGCTCTATAGTGGAGATGTGAGGTTCCTGCTGTCTTAGGGTTCAAAAAGACAATCGATAGTTGATAGTTAATGTTATCATCACATTATTTGGTAATTGGGTTAACTTTGAAAAGTCCTTTTCTTATGGTTTTCTGTACAGTACCCAGTATCTTGTATATAGCTGTGCTACTGGAGGCTTCGGATCTACTTGGTCTAGGCTTTTGAGAGAGTCCGCATATCAGATACACAGCCTATATTAAAAGGATTCAGTTTGTGTTTTGAACTTTGAGACATACAGTTGATTTTCCACCTCTCATATTAATTAACTAGTGATTTATATGTCTACATTTTGCTAGGAGTGTACATAAACACCATTCCCACAACCAAAAAACTATGACCCATCCCTCACACCCCTCCCACCCCCCACTGTCCCAGGAAGCTGCATGTCTATCCCTCACCACAGGGTTTTTACTTTGGTGCCCTACTTACAATTTGGTCAGGTCCTGCTTTTACTTTCCCTTTCAAATCTTCTTACTCAACTTCTGTTGATGAGTAGGATCATCCCATACTCATCTTATCTTTCTGACTTATCTCACTTAACATAGTTCCTTCTGGCTCTGTCCAAGATGGGTCAGAGAAGGTGGGTTCACTGTTCTTGATAGCTGCATAGTATTCCATTGTGTATATATACCACTGCTTTCTCAGCCACTCATCTGTTGGACACCTGGATTGCTTCCAGGTTTTAGCTATTATGAAGTGTGCTGCTATGAACATAGGAGTACACACCTCTTTTTGGTAGGGTGTTATGTTGTCCTTGGGGTATAACCCCAGGAGAGGAATTACTGGATCATATGGAAGGTCCATGTCTAGCCTTCTGAGAGTTTTCCAGACTGCTCTCTACAGAGGCTGTACCAATTTACATTCCCACCGGCAATGTAAAAGGGTTCCTCTGTCCCCACAACCTCTCCAGCATTTGTTGCTGCTGTCCTTTTTGATGTATGCCATTCTTACAGGAGTGAGGTGGTATCTTAGTGTTGTCTTAATTTGCATTTCTCTGACAATCAGTGACCTAGAGCAGTTTTTCATTTATTTGTTAGGCTTTTGGATCTCCTCTGAGGTGAATGTTTGTTCATGTCCTCTGCCCATTTTTGGATGGGGTCATTTGCTTTTTTGGTGCTGTTTGATGAGCTCTTTATATAATTTGGTGATTAGTTTCTTGTCTCATGTCTGGCATTTGAAGATCTTCTCCCATTCTGTGAGGGGTCTCTCTGTTTGGTTAATAGTTTCTTTGGATGTGGAGAAGCTTTTCAATTTGATGTAATCCCATTGGTTTGTTTCTGCTTTAGTCTTCCTTGCAATTGGGTTTGATTCATCAAAGATGTCCTTGAGGTGTAGGTGGGAAAGTGTTTTACCAACGTTTTCCTCTAAGTATTTGATTGTTTCTGGTCTGACATCTAGGTCTTTGATCCATTTGGAGTTGATTTTTGTTTCTGGTGAGATAAAGTGGTTCAATTTCATCCTTCTGCATGTTACAACCCAGTTTTCCCAGCACCATTTATTGAAGAGAGCCTCCTTTTTCCATTTAATCCTTTGGGCCCTCTTATCAAAGATTAGATATCCATAGGTGTGGGGATTTATTTCTGGGCTTTCAATTCTGTTCCACTGGTCTGTGTGCCTATTTTTGTTCCAGTACCATGCTGTTTTGATGATGATGGCTTTATAATATAGTTTAAGGTCTGGGAGTGTGATGCCTCCATTTCTGTTTCTTTTCTTCAGGATGGTTTTGGCAATTCTAAGTTTTTTCAGGTTCCAGATAAATGATTGTAGTGTTTGTTTATTCTCTTAAAGAAGCTTGGTGGAACTTTGATGGGTATTGCATTAAATTTGTATATGGCTCTGGGGAGAATATTCATTTTAATGATATTTATTCTTCCAATCCATGAGCATGGGAAATCTTTCCATTTCTTGGTATCAGTTTCTATTTCCTTGAGTAGCGACTCATAGTTTTCAGCATACAAGTCTTTCACTTCTTTGGTCAACTTTATTCCTAGGTATTTGATTGATTTTGCTGAAACAGTAAATGGGAGTGATTTCTGGATGTCTTCTTCTTCTTCTTCAGATTTAGTGTTTGCATAAGTAAATGCCACTGATTTTTGTACATTGATTTTGTAGCCTGATACCTTGCTATATTGCCTAATAACTTCCAGTAATTTTCTACTGGATTCTTTAGGTTTTTCTATGTATACTATCATATCATCTGCAAATAGAGAGAGCTTGACTTCTTCCCTTCCAATCTGTATTCCTTTGATTTCTTTCTCTTGCCTGATTGCTATGGCAAGAACTTCCAATACTATGTTGAAGAGTAACGGTGACAGTGGACAGCCCTGTCTAGTCCCCGATCTGAGGGGGAATGCTTTCAGCTTCTGTCCATTGAGTATGATGTTGGCTGTAGGTTTGATATATATAGACTCCACTATCTTGAGGAATTTCCCATCTATTCCCATTTTTTGTAAGGTTTTGAGCATGAATGGGTGTTGGATTTTGTCAAAGGCTTTCTCTGCATCTATTGAGATAACCATGTGGTTTTTGGCTTTGCTTTTATTGATGTGGTTGAATGACATTGATTGACTTACAGATGTTGAACCAGCCTTGCATTCCTGGGATGAATCCCACTTGGTCTTGATGAACAATCTTTTTGATATGTTGCTGTATCCGGTTGGCCAAGATCTTGTTTAATATTTTGGCATCTATGTTCATCAGAGATATTGGTCTGTAGTTTTCCTTTTTTGTTCTGTCCCTATCAGCTTTTGGTATCAGGGTGATGTTGGCTTCATAGAACGTGGAAGGGAGTATTCCTGTTTCTTCAATCTTATGGAAAAGCTTAAGAAGTATGGGTACTAACTGTTTCCTGAAAGTCTTGTAGAATTTGTTTGTGATGCCATCTGGTCCAGGACTTTTGTTGTTGGGGAGGTTCTTAATAACTGTTTCAATTTCTTTGTCTGTGATTTGTGCATTTAGATTTTGTAGTTCCTTTTGGTTCAGTTTTGGAAGGTCATATGATTAGGAATTGTTCCATTTCTTCCAGATTCTCTAGCTTGGTGGCGTATAGTTCTTTATAGAATTTTCTCAGGGTTCTCTGGATTTCTGTGGTGTCAGTTGTGATATTTCGTCCATAGCTTACAATTCTATTAATTTGAGTCTTCTCTCTTTTTTATTTGGTGAGTATGGCTAGGGATTTGTCAATTTTGTTTAATCTTTCAAAGAACCAACATTTGGCTTCATTGATCTTTTGTATGATCTTTTGTATTTTCGATGTTGTTTATTTCTGCTCTAACTTTAGTGATTTCTGTCCTTCTGGTTGCTTTAGGGTTCCTTTGTACCTCTTCCTCTAAGTCCTTGAGGTGTGCAGTAAGGTCGTTCATTTGAGCTTCTTCTTGGTGTTTAATATGTGACTGTATGGCTATAAGTTTCCCTGTTAGTACTGCTTTAGCTGTGTCCCAAATATTTTGATAGGTTGTGTCTTCATTTTCATTTGTTTCCAGGAACATTTGAATTCATACTTGAATGAGTCTCTGACCCAGTGGTTCTTAAGGAGTATTTTGTTTAGTTTCCAAATTCTGTGACTTTTAATAATTGTCTGTTTGTTGTTAAATGTTAGTTTTACTCCACTGTGGTCTGAGAAGATACTTGGGATGATTTCAATGCTCTTGATTTTATTGATGCTGTATTGGTGGCCTAACATGCGGTCTATCCTTGAGTATGTGCTATGTGGATTTGAAAAGAAGGTGTATTCCAGTTTTTTGGGGTGAAGGACTCTGAAAATGTCCAAGAGGTCTAGTCTGTCAATCTCTTCATTCAATTCTCTTGTATCTTTATTGGTTCTCTGCTTTGTTGATCTGTCTAAGTGTGAGAGTGGGGTATTAAAGTCTCCCACTATTATTGTATTACTATTGATGTATTTTTGAAATTCTTTCAGTAGGTGCTTAATGTATTTAGATGGTCCCTCATTGGGTGCATAGATGTTAATAATTATTAAGTCTTCTTGGCTGATTGATCCTCTAATCATTATGTAATGTCCTTGCCTATCTTTTATTACTTTATTTAATTTAAAATCTATCGTGTCTGAGATGAGAATGGCTGCTCCTGCCCTTTTTTGTGATCTGTTAGCCTGTATGATAGTTTTCCATCCTTTCACTTTAAGTCTGTGTTTATCTTGTGACAGTTGGGATTCTTGCAAGCAGAATAAGGTTGGGTTATGTTTTCTGATACATCCCCCCAACCTGTGCCTTTGATGGGTAAGTTTAAGCCATTGATGTTTATTGATATTATGGTTTAATGTATTGCAGTGCCATTGTTCAAAAAAAAATTTTTGTTTGCTCTGATATATTGCAAGTATTATAGTGATGTTCTTGTCTATAAGAGGTCTTTTAGAACCTCTTTCAGGGCCGGCTTGGTGATGGTTGCCTCCTTTAACTTTTGTTTGCCTAAGAAGGTTTTGATCCCTCCATCTAGTTTGAATGAAAGTCTAGCAGGATATATTATCCTTGGTTGAAACCCTTTTTCATTCAGGGCTCCATAGATATCTGGTCATTCCCTTCTGGCTTTTACAGTTTGAGTGGAGAAGTCTGCAGATAATCTTATGGGTTTTCCCTTGTATGTGACTTTTTGTTTCTCTCTTGCAGCCTTTAGGATCCTTTCTTTATCCTTACTTCTTCTCATTGTGACTATGATGTGTCTTGGTGTCTTCAGGTCTGGGCTGATTCTGTTTGGAACTCTCTGGGCCTCTTGAATCTTGATGTCCTTTCTGTTATTCAGGTCTGGGAAGTTTTCTTCTATTATTTCCTCTAGAATGTTTGCTTCCCCTTCCTCTCTTTCTACCTCTGGCAGGCCAATTATACGAATGTTACTTCTTTTGAGATCATCCCATATGTCTCTGTTGTTGTTTTCAGTGTCTCTCAATCTCTTTTTAAGCTCTTTCACCTCTTTCTTTGTTTTCTCTAACTCATCCTCTGTCTGACTAATTCTGTTTTCTGCTTCTGTTAGTCTGCGTTCCCTTGCCTCAGCTTCTTTCTTCATGACAGCTATTTCAGCTTTCAGTTCTCTAATTGTCTCAAGATAATCAGTATTTTCCTTGGTGGTCTCAACTGTTGTTTCCCTAATACTGCCATTCCTTTCCTCCAATGTTGTTTTCATTTCTGTGATTAATAAGTTTATTATTGCTTGCATACTTTTCTTATCTATGGTTACTTCTGGCTGATTTGTAGTTTCTTCTGGGATCTTGTCTTCATTCATTGGAGTTGCAGTTTTGTTTTTTATCTACCCATTTTTTTATTTATGTGTTTCTTTTTTATGCTCTGTTGTTCCTCAGTTGTTGTGTCTTGAGTACAAGTAACACTGTACTAAATACCTATATGACAATTGCACTCACCAACCTCAAGAATTACAGTAGCAACTGAAGCAAGTATTGAAGCAGTTTAATCATTACCAGTTAGTCAAACAATTTCTCCAGTCCATGAATAAATAGTAACCAAATCCCAGTGAAGAAGAAAGAGAAAAGAAAGAAAGGATAGCAAGAATAGACAGTTATGCAAATCTACTATCCACTGTATATCTAGGGGTAACAAGAGGGGAAAGGGAACTAGAGCAGAGATACACACATAGAGAGTCCACTCTGAGTCAGATTTCTTCCCCAAAAATAATTCACAAATTCAGAAAGGCAAAGAAGAAGGAAGAAGTGTATGACAAGATAAAAAAAAAAAGAGGCAAGAGAGAGAAAAGGTAAAAGATAAGAAAAAGAGCTGTAATTAAAGAGCAGTGAAAGGAAATTCCCAAATGTGTATCAGTGAATTCAAAAAAGCGCACTGTTTGGTGGTGTGGGGGCAGGGGGCTGTGACTTTGGAATCTGTAGGATTAAGGAAGAAAGGATGACAAGAATGAGAAAAAGAAAAAAAAAGAAAGAGAGAGAGAAAAAGAAAAAGATAAGAAAAGAACAGTCATAAAAGAGCAGTGAAAGGAAAGGGTTTTTTTATGTATTTATTTTTAATTATTTAATTAGCTATGCGGGGTGAGGTGGGGGGTTGGCTACTTAGAAAGAAAAAAGGTCAGCGGTTTCAGAAGGGTATAGACTTAGAATGAATGACACTCCCTGGTGGGACAGGAATTTGGTAAAGAAAATGAGCTCCTAGCAGGAAAGCCTGCTAGGAGCTGGTCCCCAGGGACTTGTTGGGGGGGGGGGGGGGCGGGGAAAGAGGTATGCTTAAAATTTAAAAGGAAAAAAAAATTTTTCCCCTTTTTTCCTACTCTAGTTCTTAACCCAAATTAAGTTATAGTCACCTCCTTCGTGTCACCGCTAGGACCCCTTATTGGCTGGCTTACTAAAGGCAGAAAATCCTACCATTTCTAGGAGATGTGGTCAGAGCTCAAGCCACTAGAAGCTTCTCAGTCCGCCATCTCTCCATGAGTATTTTCATACCCACAAATGAGGAGCAAAAGGACCCACACTGCCACCAAAGATCTATGCCCCACCAACAATCTTAGTTATCATAAAGTCCAAGAGACAGATTATTACTTTTTTTTTCAAAAGGCAGGATTTCATCATTACTTATACCACAGCAGTATTCTGTTGTGTATACAGACCATAATTTTCTCATCTACTCATCTGTCCTTGGGCACTTGTGCTGTTTACATGTCTTGAAAACTATAAATAATGAGCAACTACTAGTCCTAAAATGCTAACACAAACGCTCCTCTAACATTGGAAAATTATAAATCAGGCACTGGGCTCAACTTCCAGATGAAGGAATAAGGTTACTTCCATACACCTGACAATAAAGCCACTTTCATAGAAAGGGCACGAGATGGTGACTTTGATGATAATGCTATCTGTCTCATTGTAGCACCATAGAGCTATCCAAGTGAGTACTGTCTGGCAGTCTTTACAGGGGATAGTTATTAAATAGAAAATAGAATTAATTCTCATTGTCACTCGAAGTGGGGACATTTACATTTTCTGGTGCTATTTCACTTGCCATAAACTGTCTAACAAGAAATATTTTCTTCCAATTTTTAAATGATTCACCTATAAGAACTACACTATCAATGCAATGCATGTAATATCTAATTACTCTCCAAGAGATGTGAATTACATAGGACCATGTGGTATCTGAAGTTCTATCCCTTATCCTCCCAGCTATAGTAAAGTCAGCCTGAAGGCTGCACTTCTGGTTAAAAAGAAAATTACACCTTCTCTTCCCACAAGAATGTGTGGTGTCCATTCACTTTTTAAAATAGGAATTGCTAAGACGCACATTTGAAAAGCCAAAAGTGCATTTGTTGGCACTAATGGAAAGAAAGCTAATGAAGCTGTGCTTTCATCCTCGACATTTTTTTTTCATTTGAAAAGAGAACTGAGAGGATGGAAAGGGTACAACTCTTTTTTTTTTTATTTTGGGTGACATTAGAAGATACAACTCCATGACTGGGCTCTCTGAACCAGCTGCAGTGTGACTCTGTCAAAGAGACAGACATCTTCACACAAGATAATATCACTTGCTTTTGGCTTTAATCCTGAATATTTAATCACAAGAATTTTTAGAAAACAAATTGATATTGATTCTATGTGAAACAGGTATTCACAAGAGCATCAGGAGGTTTGCTGATGCTATGTATATGAAAACCATCATCCTTAGCACAGCCTCTGTTGTCAATGGAATCAGTTTATTTATTCTTATTAATACACAAAATATTTGCTTTCATTTCACTGCATCCTAGTGGTTTATTACAATGTCTGCTACTTGTCTATGTGTCCTACTAGCTTTTTCTGGAGCAACCATAGGACTTTAAACTTATGTTACAAATTCTACATCTAGTATGGAAGTCTTCAGTGACATTACAACATGTCTTAAAAAGCATTCCTTGTGAGAGTCTCCTCAGTATTCATTCATCTGACAGACATGACAGCCATTATGTGGAACTAATTTGGCACGATGTCTCAAAAGTATGTTAAGAATCTTTGATGCTGTGAATTGCATTTGCAGAAGAGAGTAAAGTGATCACTGAATTCTGTGAGAATACAGTGCCCAGATTTCAAAAAGACAAAGTGCAATATTTTGGGGGTTATTACTCAGACTCCCCTGCCCATGGCTTATTCTAGGCTAGGAGATGGCAAGCTAGACTCCTGGACTCTTGCTTTGGTTTTCGGCACTCACTGACTTCATGATTTTCTGTTGGCTTCTGGATGCGGCAGAGATGGGTCGATGTGAAGAGTCTGATCAAATATCACCCAGTAAATTATGTGGTCAAGTGTCTGTTAGGGAAGCACAGAATAGGCTTACTTGGATGGAAGCTGCTTTATTATGTTCACACAGATTGGCTGTCATATCTTAGCTCTGCCAATTTTCTCTAGAAGTATCAGTTTATTTATTTATTTGTATTGCCAATAGGGTTATGGCTGGAAATGGGTGCTGGTACTGAGACTCTACTGTTCCCAGTGGACATTGTCTTGTCTTCTTTTTATTTTATTTTATAGAACAGGAAGAAATTGAGAGGAGAGTGGAAGGTAGGGAGAAAGAGGAGAGAGGGAGGGAGGGACGGAGGAAGGGAGGGAGGGGGGGGGCTTCAGCACTGCTTCACCACTTGTAAAGCTTTCTCCCTGAAGGTGGCGGCCAGGGGCATGAACTCCATGTCCTTGTTCATGGTAGTTCATACAGTCAAATTGGTGTACCACTTCCGGGCACCCCTGGAACTATCTGTTAACTTCTCCAACCTGCAGCATCTTCATTTATGAACTGTCAATAATTACACATAACCATGTGGACTTCTAAAGATGTTTTTAAAAAATATTTTATGGATTTAATAGTGATTGACAAGAGTGTAGGATAAGAGGGTTATAATTCCATTCCATACAATTCCTACCACCACAGTTCCATATCCCATGCCGTCCACTGGAAGCTTTCATATTTTTTATCCCTCTGGGAGTATGGACCAAGAAACATTATGGGGTGCAGAGAGTGGGAGGTCTGCTTTCTGTAATTGCTTCTCAGCTGGATTATGGGTGTTGGAAGGTCAATCCATACTCCCAGTCTGTTTATATATTTCTCTTGTGGGGCAGGGCTCCCGAGAGTTGGGGTTGCAGGACACATTGGTGAAGTCACCTGCCTAAGGACATCAGGTTGGCGTTATGGTAGCATCTGCAACTTGGTGGTTGAAAAACATTAAGCTATAAAGCAGAACAGACTGCTTAATAATCAAGAATCTAAAGGTAAGAATATAGCAGATGAAATTTGGGGTCTCCATTTTGCAAAAAGCTAGGAAGTCTATTTTAGGTATATTCTAAATGGCCTACGACTTTAGTAATTTTTGCCTGAGCCTAACAGCTAGTATGCAGGTGGGCTAAAGGTATTCTATGAGGAGATGGTGTCAGAGTTGGAAATAGGACTAGAAAGCTGAGTCAGGGCAGAGAGTAGCTCTTAAATACAAGAAATATATATAAATGCCATTAACTGTAGACCCCATCAATCTGATAGGACTCCTTAATTCCATTTTGGATAGTGCACTTCCTAACAAAACTACAGAACCTAGATATAGACCAGGGTCCATGAGATAGTCCACATGTGCACATTAATTCTTAAATTAGGGGAAAATATAGACCTTAAAGTAAAAGGGCACAACAGTTTTCAGTGACCCAGTTAAGTGCAGAAAGCAAGTAGAAAGACTCATAAGAATTTTCAAGTGCTAAGATATGAAAGACCCTTTCACAGAGAATCTAGAATAGAGCAAAAACTTAATGCATATGAAATATAGTCTTCTCATCCACGGATTAGTAAGACTATTTCCCTGCTTATCTCAAATAAAATAGCACAATGACTTTTAAAAATTTTACCTGAATTTTTATTTTGAAATAATGCATTTTCTATTTTCCTCAGAGTTCAGGCAAAAATTCACAAAGTAAAATTAATCAAAATAAGGCTTTAAGCCTATTCCATTGATCATTATATCAAAGCCCCCCGCCCCCGGTCTCTGAGATCGTTTAAGGAGACTCTCAGGTCTCTCAGGTCACTGGGGACTGAAAGTTTGTCCCCTCCACCCCACCCCAGAATTCCCATAAATCACCTATTGGTATCAAGAGACAAAAAGAAAAAAAAATACCTTCTCAAACCTAGTGGGGGTATTTTGCAGTTTCATGGCCTTCATTCATATTATCAGCAACTATGGATACAATTAATACTACTTAGGGTCACCTCTATAGCTACACTAATGCAGGGCAATTTCCTCTTGTGTGGATCACAGGACCCTTAGGGGAAAATTTAAAGATCTGGATATCAGCCAGCATCCACTTACAGCCAGGTAGCTGTGAGATGCCTCCTTTCCTGTGATGAGTTAATTTTTTTATTTAATCACTTGTAATAACTTATTGGTATGTATATGCATATGTATATGTGTATGTATATGTATATATAATCAACTTTCTTGACAACTAATCTACTGTTGGGCATTTGGTTGCTCCTATGTGTGGTCAATTATGAATAGTGCTACCGTGAAAATGTGGCACATAAGTTTCTTTTGGATAAGTGTTATTATTTTCTATGGATATATATCTAGGTCAGGGATTGCTGGGTGGTAGGGTAGGTGCAGATTTAAGGTTCTGAGGTGTGATGAGTTAAGATGAGTTAACTTTTCTTCTGTCTCTTGATCATCTATGTATCCATCCTTATGAGGCTATTTTAAAGCTTGAAATGGGGCATCATTGTGACAAGGGTTCATATGACATAGGCCATTTTCAGGGTTGTTTATGATCAGGTGGACAGCAAATAGAAAGGGACAGTATCAGAAGTCGGTCGGTAGTGCAGTGGGTTAAGCACACATGGTGCGAAATGCAAAGACCATGTGTAAAGATACAGGTTTGAGCACCCGGCTCCCCACCAGCAGGGGAGTTGCTTCACAGGCGGTGAAGCAGGTCTGCAGGTGTCTGTCTTTCTCTCCCCCTCTCTGTCTTCCCCTCCTCTCTCCATTTCTCTCTGTCCTATCTAACAACGACGATATCAATAACAACAATAACAAAAAACAAAGGTAACAAAGCGAAAATTTTTTCTTTTTTAAAAAAAGGGACAGTATCTAAACTGCAGCCAACAAGCTACATACACATGCAAAGGTTAGCCACAGGCAGATGTCCTGAGTGAACATGGATGGGAAAAGCAAAAGACTCTTTCATTTTCATCTGAAAGCACAGCACACTGTTATTTGAACTCCCTGGTTCCATTTTTTTTTCCAGAGACAATGTGTGCCTGCTATATTAGAAGGGGGTTGGAGGACAGTCAAAATGATCATAATACTGTAAATTGCACTCTCATTCAAGAGTGCATTGCTGATAATTTTCAGAACTTCTCGAGGAAGATCAATCACAGTACTTAATGTTGCCATTATACAACACCAAGAGAAGGGTCAGATATAGGCTCTTGGTTTTTCTTCAAGATTGGTTTGTTGTATGGCATGTAGAGATCTCACATTCATTATGGTGTCTTTTTGTTTTGGTGATGGTTCTTTTAGCTATGCAGAAGATTTTCAGGTTGATAGAGTTTGATTATTATGGAAACAATGTTTTTTTTAATTATCTTTTGTTGGTATGCATGAGACCCCTTCTGTTTCATTTGGTTTAAATCCCCCCTGCTTAACACTATTCTATTTACATAACCACTTCATTCTATTTATATAACCGCTGTTAACAAGCACCTCCCTCCAGGGCATTGGTTCAATCCCCACTGTTTCATGATATGTTTTTGCTCCACCCCCCCTCCTTGTCACACCCTGATCCTCTCCTTGTCACACTCTGATTGTCACCAGTCACTTTTCTCTCCACCCTCTCTACGTCACATCTTGTTTCCACCCTACTTGGGAAGTATATATAAAGACAGCATTATGAGTTTTAGAGTACTGTACCTTGAATTTAGCTTAGCTCGTCTTAGATTGTGCTGCGTCCTGCATGAATAAAGAGATACTGCCTACAGCTCAACTATGAGTCCCTGGTCGTCTGTTACCTGCCCGTGAAGCCAGCCCGGCGAAAACAACCTAACCCATCGAAAACAACATATGGCGCCTGAACAGGGACTGAAATAAGCCCTGAAACATGGACCGGCATCAACGTGGGACCCTACCCCCCACATCGTCCAGATAAGTAAACTGGGCTACCCATCCACCATGGGTTGCCTTTCTACTTACGAAGAGGTTTGCCAAAGCCTCTACTGTTTCATCATGAGACAGTTACTCTGTCTCTGGAACATTTTGCTCTGGGCCAAACTTTGTTTCCCTGACTGGGAACTTTGGTTTCTTATGACTGGGATCATAGAGCTTGGGAGATGCACGGAGATTTCTCCTTGGACTTTCTGGATTCCCTCTCCCATGTTTCCTGAGGAAAAGGACTACATTTTGCTCCAGGCCACAGTTTGGTTCTTTATGACCGGGATCATAGACCTTGGGATATGCATGGGGATTTCCCCTGGAACTTTCTGGACTTCTTCTCGAATGTTTCCCATGGAGAAGGACTACTCTAATTTGAAGAACATTCTCGAGTACCCTGGCAGTTCCCAAGTATGGAGACATGTGGTTAGTTCTACTCTCCTGATTGGATTCTTTTTTCAATGGGAAGACGCTTTTAAAAATAGGTGCCTGAAGCAATCCAGCAGGAACAGTCAGAAACACCCTAAATGGAATTTCAAGGACATTTTTGGACTAGGTCGCCCTCCGGGGATTCTTAATCCTACATGGTGAGATCTTGATAATCTGGTTCAAGTTGCGTTTCATAAGAGAATGATTTGAATGACTGAATTTTTGTTTGACATTGACTTAAAAAAAAATGCTGGACGCAGCCATGATTTCTAGAGACATCCAGAAACAATGCAAAAAGTTGTTTTTTTCCTCCTTTGATTTCTCTTTTACGTCTTGACATGAATCTGAAACGTTTAATCCTGAAAACTGTATGAGTTATGGGTGGGGCAGATAGTGCAATGATTATGTTAATTATTCTCATGCCTGAGGCTTTTAACCATGGTTCTTCTGTTTACCTTTCCACATTTTATTGAGTTCAAACTGTTTAAACAACCTTAAAATCATACTAGAAAGGACTTCCAATTATAATGGAGTTATCAATTATAGTAAACTTCTAATCTGCTACAAGTTTTGTTTGACAAGTAAGTGAATTTCATCTGTCAAAGTCTTCACATGAAAAAGCATCTACTCAAATAGAATTCCTGGAAATCCATTTGGATCCTGTTCTCTGACATTGCCCCCGGAAACCAATGATGAGACCTGGCAGGACCTGAAGAAACAGATTCACAGACTCCAAAGATCACTCTCTGCAGAATTCAGGTGGCCGACATTCCCCATCGAGACAGACGTACAGCATTTCATCCTCTGACATTTTCTTCTGTGGTCAGCTACTTTGGACTGACACCTCCATCGGACTTACTGGTACACGCTGCTGTGTTTCTCAAAGACTAACTTCAGCCAATTGCCTTGAGACTTTATAGACCATGTTCCCTCACCTGCAGGCTCTGTCCCAGAGGCAGAAAACTCCCCCTCCTTATTAGGTTATGCCCACAGAGGCATGAAGCGCCCCAAGAGGCAAGAGATGCCCACAGAGGCAGGAAACGCCCTTTGAGGCAAGAGATGCCCCCAGAGGCATGAAGCATTCCCAGAGGCAAGAAATGCCCTTTCGCCTGCTAGGCCTTGCCCTTTGAGGCAAGAAAAGCTCCCCTTGGCATCACACTGGTTATTGCTGTTCACCTATTTTGTTTTCCATGTCTTATGCCAGTTCTTTTGAAAACGCCTGTACGATATACGTTTCTGTTCACCCCACAATGGCCATTAGTTAAAAAGAAAGGGGGAATTGTTGGTATGCATGAGACCCCTTCTGTTTCATTTGGTTTAAATCCCCCCTGCTTAACACTATTCTATTTACATAACCACTTCATTCTATTTATATAACCGCTGTTAACAAGCACCTCCCTCCAGGGCATTGGTTCAATCCCCACTGTTTCATGATATGTTTTTGCTCCACCCCCCCTCCTTGTCACACCCTGATCCTCTCCTTGTCACACTCTGATTGTCACCAGTCACTTTTCTCTCCACTCTCTCTATCGCCAGCCCGGCGAAAACAACCTAACCCATCGAAAACAACAATCTTTGTTCATTTATTGGATAAAGAAAGCCAGAAATTGAAAGGAAGGGGAGACAGAGAGGGAGAGAGACAGAGAGACACCTGCAGTACTGCTTTACCACTTGTGAAGCTTTACCTCTGCAGGTGGAGACTGGGATTTTGAACCTGAGTCCTTGAGCAAGGTAACTTGTGAACTCAACTAGCTGTGCCACCATCTGGCCCCTGGAAATAATGTTTTACAAGTCCATTGTTGACACAGGAGTACAATCTTTTACCTCCTTGTAATAGGTGTCTGCGCAACACTTCCACCAGCAGATTAGGAGCTCCTCTCCCATTGTGCACTGGGTCCACAATGTCCTCTCACCCCACCACCCCAAACACACACACACACACACACACACACACACTGACTACCACCATGTTCTCTTCAGTGTTCTTGTATTTTTTTTTTTTTTGTAACAGATCATACTCAGCTCAAGTTTCACCTTGTGTTCCCCTTTTCTTTCCTTGTTTCTTAAGTTCCACCTACAAGTAAGATCATTTCGTATTTGTCCTTGTCCTTCTGGTTTATCTCAATTAATTAATTCTTCCAACTTCCATTCAAGATGAAGCAAATATTTCACAATTTCTTACAATTGAGTAGTATTCTGTTGTGTATATAGGACACATTTTTCTTAACCACTCATGTGTCATTTGGCATCTGGTCTGCTTCCAAGTTTGGGTTATTACAAATGGTGCTGTAGATAGATAGATAGATATCTTTGGATACATATTTTTGCATTTTTTGGGTAGATCTCTAGAAGAAGTGCCAGCTCATTGGGTAGACTCATTTCTCTTATTGTTAAAAATCTCCAGACTATTTTTGACAGGAATCGAATAATTACATTCCCATCATCAGAGTGGAAGGGTTCCTCCCCCCCCCCCACATCCCCACCAGCACTTGTTGCTTCTGCCCTTTCCGATGTATGATTGCCTGACAACCACCAAGCTACAGAATTTGGAAGAAGTGGAAGAATTACTAGAAACATTTACCCTTCCAAAACTGAACCAGGAAAAAACTACAATAACTAAATGAAACAATCACAGACAACTAAATTTAAACAGTTATTAAAAATCTTCCCCCAAACAAAAGTCCAGTACCAGATGGCTTTACAAACAAATTCTACAAAACCTTTAGAAAATAGTTAATATCTATACTTTTAAAGCTCTTTCAAAAGATGGAAGAAACAGGAACACTCCCTTCACCTTCTATGAAGTCAATATCACCCTGATACCAAAAGTAGATACACAACAACAAAAAAAAGGAAAACTACAGACCAATATCTCAGATAAACATAGATGCTAAAATATTGGACAAGATCCTAGCCAACCAGATACAGCAGTATATCAAAAAGATTGTTCATCAAGGCCAAGTGGGATTTATTCCAAGAATGCAGGGCTGGTTCATTATATGTAAGTCAATCAACATCATCCACCACATCTATAAAAGCAGAACCAACAACCACATGATTATCTCAATAGATGCAGAGAAAGCCTTTGACAAAATCCAACACCCATTCATGCACAAAACACTACAAAAAAAGGGAATGGCAGTGGGATCCATATACAGTAAACCTACAGCCAACATCATACTCAACTGACAGAAGCTGAAAGCATTCCCCCTCAGATCAGGCACTAGACAGGGATAAGTGAGGTTGGCTAATGGAGGCTAAGGGAGGTGGAACAACATACTACCTACTACCTGAGAAAAATGGGTCCTGAAATTGGTGCAGCCTGGAACGTTTCTAGCTGTGACCACAAAATATGAGCTCAGACCTACAGGGATGAAGATGTTACATAGGCTCCTAAGCTGAATATGGGCACCAGATCAAATCAGTGGAGTTTACAGTTAACAGTACTTATATACTTTCCCCATATTTGGGAGCTACTCTCTTCCCTGATCCAACTTTCTAGCCCTTTTCCAACTATGACACCATATTCCTAGATAATAGCATGGGTCCATTTGCATATTAAATGTCAGCCTCAGGCAAAAACTAGTCAAGTCATGGGCCCCATCAAATATACCTACTAGCTTTTTCCAAAACAGAGATCCCAAAATCTTCATCTGTAATATTCCTCCTTTAGGATCATGATTAGTCAACAATTTGATCCATTTTCTATTTTAACACTTTTTCATCCACCAGGTTCCAGGTGCTAACATGATGCCAGCCAGACTTCCCTGTGCAGATGACCCCACCAGGTGTCCTAGAGCCCCCTTTCCCCAGATCCTTTCCACATTAGGGAGAGAGAGAGACAGGCTGGGAGTATGGATTGAACTGTCAATGCCCATGTTCAACGGAGAAGCAATTACAGAAGCCAGACCTTCCACTTTCTGCACCACATAATGACCCTGGGTCCACACCCCCAGAGAGATAAAGAATGGGAAAGCTATCAAGAGGAGGGGATAAGATATGGAGTTCTGGTGGTGGTAATTGTGTGAAATTGTACCCCTATTATCATATAGTATTTGTTAATGATTCCTTTTTATAAATAAAAATTAAAAAAATAAATATCCTTCCATTTCTTTGTGTATTTTTCTACTTCCTCTAGTAGTGACTCCTCATTTTCAGCATACAAATCTTTCACATACTTTATTAAGTTAATTCTTTGATACCTATTTTTTGCTGTTGTAAATATGATTGATTTCTGGATTTATTTCTCTTAGTGTTTGCATAGAGGAATGTCACTGATTTTTGTATGTTAATTTTTTAAAAGTATTTATAAAAAGGAAACACTGACAAAAAGCATGGGATAAGAGGGGTACAATTCCACACAGTCCCCACCACCAGAAATCTGTATCCCATCCCCTCCACTGATAGCTTTCCTATTCTTTATCCCTCTGGGGGTATGGACCCAGGTTCATTATGAGGTGCAGAAAATGAAAGGTATAGCTTCTGTAAATGCTTCCCTGCTGAACATGGGCATTGATAGGTTGATCCATACCCCCAGCCTGTCTCTCTCTTTCCCAAGTGGGGCAAGGCTCTCTAGGGAAGCAGGGCTCCAGGACACATTGGTGGGATCATCTGAGCAGGAAAGTCTGGTTGGCATCATGTTAGCTAGCATTTGGAACCTGACTTTGTAGTGAGTGAGAGAAGTGTAATAGGAAGTAGGTGAGGAGGGTATCTAAGTCTAAGTAGACACTATTTCATTAGGAAATTTATGGTGTCTTTGTGAGTTTTTCTACTTGCTTGCTACATAAGGAAACTCAAAGTGATGTTATGGTGATGTTGTGCATGATACAGCAAATACTAACAAATGGATTTTCAAAGTCAACCCAATTGCCAAATAATTTGATTATAGCAATAACTGTCTATTGCCTTCTTAAACCCTAGGACAGCTGGAATCTCATGCTTCCTCTATATAGCCTATATTTCCCACAGTCCTGGAGCCTCTAGGGTGGGGCTCACTTTCCTGTATGTTTCTCTCAATTCATACCAAATGATATTGCATTCGCTGAACCCAAAGTAATCAACACAAGTATCACTTCAGCATGCTGCACTTCAGGTTGTGTCCAGAGATGCCAGGTGTGAAATGTCAACCCTCCAGCCTCACTACTCGGGTGAGACCTTTCCTTTCATAGGACTGTCTAATGGTATTTCAGGTGGTTCACTTCCTCAAAAAGTCCCAAAACCTAGATATAGACCAGGTCCCATAAGATAGGGCATATGTTCACATGTTTCCACAAATTAGGTTAAAATATATACCTGAAAGCAAAAGTGCACAATAGGCTGTATGTTGATTTTGAAGCCTATTCCCTTCCTATATCACCTAGCAATGCCCAGGAGCTTTCTGCTGGAAACTTTTGGATTTTCTATGTGTACTCCCATATCACTTATCTCAAGTGACAGATATGCCCCTTTTATTCCTTTGTCTAATTTCCTTGATTAGGATTTCCAATACTACATTGAGTAGTAATGGTGGTTGGAGACACCCTTGTCTTTTACTTATTTAAAAGGGAGCACTTGTAGCTTCTTGCTATTGAGCATGAGCACTGTGAGTTTACTATCTATAGACTTGACTAGATGGAATAATTTTTCATCAACCTTCCATTTTTAAAGTTTTGATCATGAAAAGATGTTGAATCTTATCAAAATATGTCTCTACATCTATTGAAAGAATCGTGATTTTTTTCCCTTCAGCCTTATTGCTGAGGCTTGGTGCTGGCATTACAAATCCACTACTCCTGGTGGCCTTTTTTTCCTTCCATTTTATTGGGTAGGACATAGAGAAGTTGATAGGAGTGGGAGAGATAGAGAGAGAGAAAAGTAGACACCTGCAGATCTGCTTCACTGCTCATTAGGCATCCTTCTGCAGGTGGGGACTGGGAGCTTGAATTGCATCCTTGTGCTGGTCCTTACACTTCATACATGTGTGCTTAACTGGGTGTGCTGCTGCCCAGCCCCACTGTGTGGATTTTTTGTTTGTTTGTTTCCTTGTTCTCTTGTTGTTAATATGATTCATTAAATTCATGAACTTTCACATACTGAACCATCATTGCATCCCTGGGATAAATCCCATTTGGACATGGTGTACAATCTTTTTAATGTACTGATGTGTCCAGGGGTAGAGTTTTATTCCTTATATCAACATTCATCATCACTAAGAACATCAGTCTTTATAATTGGCTTCTTTTTGTAAAATAAGGTGGTAACATATCCTGGGTGTTTTTTTTTATATAAGTCTGAAGTTGAGTAAGTCAAAGTTAATTGGGATAGTCAAAGCTCACACATTTTGTGTGGTGTCTGCAAATATCAAACAGGACACAGACACACATGCTTGAGTGGACTAAAAGCATGGGAGAGCCAAGTTGGTGCTATAATGACTTCTCTGAACAAGGTTTTCAACCACAAAAAAATTACCTTCCTGAGGAATTCACTTAAAATGCAATGAGCCCAATATCATAGCCTTTCATTCTTTTATAATTACTCTGAATTTCCTGTGATAGAATAGCTATCATGTGTTATGTTTATTCATATATCCTTAGGCATTGAAAAATAAACTGATCTGAAAGGGGTTAATTAGTTATAATCTAAGCACTCTTTTTTCCCTTTTTTTACTGGGGGAATTTAATGGTTTATTGTAAATGCAGTTGTTGGTACACGTGTAAAATTCCTCAATTTTCTTCAAAACACTCTCATTCCCAGCCCATGTCCTCCTCCATCATCATGCACCAGGACCTGAGCTCTGATCAGCCCCCTACCCAGAATCCTTTACTTTGGTGCAATGCCCAAACCCAGTTCATATTCTGTTTTGTGTTTTCCCTTTATGTTCTTATTTCTCAACTTCTGTCCATGAGTGAGATCATCCCGTATTCATCCTTCTCTTTCTGGCTTATCTCACTGAACATGGTTTCTTCAGCCTCCAACAAAGATGAGGTAAAGGTGAATTTTTCTTTTTTAATAGCTGATACATATATATATGTTTTCAGCCACTCATGTGTTGTTGGACACCTAGTTTGCTTCTAGGTTTTGGACATTACAAATTGTCCTGCATGAACATAGGTTTTTTGTTGTTGTTTGTTTGTTTTTGGGTGAATGGATGTGTTTGGTTCCTCAGGAGAGTTTTATCATTGAGTAAGCCTGCTGGTTTTTCCCAGCAGTGGTTCATGAAGCAATTCTGGAATCACCACTGAGAGAGGTGTTGATATATAGACAAAGCTGAACATTCTTCTGCAGTTATAACTGTCCTCACTCTTTTTTTATGGAAGATGGATATATTTTATCATCTGTGTTATCTGTGTCCAGCTCATGCTTTGTAGAAATAAATCTAGACAAGGATCTTTAAACTGTTATTTCTTCTTGGTAGTCACTTAATGCCAGGCAGCATCTGCTCGAGTGTTTGCCATGAATACATTTTGTTCCGGTAGAAATGCTTATCACCTTGACATCTTTAACATCTGTGCCTGTTGTCATGACAATTCAAGCTGGAACTTTTCAGCTTGCATGACGGGGGACACTGTCAGTCAAGTCCATGAATTTTCCAGAACCAAATGAATAATTATCCACTAGCATTCATGTTTTCTCCATCTTTTATATCCATGACAGAATACTTCTGAGGATTTCTTAACTGGTGGATGCTGTTTCTGTCTAGAATTTTGTTTTGTTTTCGTGTTGGCAATGAACCTTAGGCAAAGCTTCCCTCAGTGCACAGAGAAGTGCGATAATATCACAGCAAAACTGAAATAATAAGCACTGTATTTTTCTTTCTTTCTTTTTTTATTAAAATTTTTTTGTAATTTTATTTATTTATTTTACCTTTTGTTGTCCTTGTCTTTTTACTGTTTTTGTAGTTATTATTGTTGTTGTTTCTGATGTTGTCATTGTTGGATAGGACAGAGAGAAATGGAGAGAGGAGGGGTGCTGGGAAATTATGCCGATACAGTCACATCTGCCATGTCGTCTCCTCAGGCTACTGCTAGTTCCCGCAAGAGTTGGGACATTCTTGGAGTGCCTGTTCCGCCATGTTATGCCCTCAGGGCATTGTCTATATCCCCGCGATATACGGAGTGCTTTGGTTACTCCTCCCCCCCTCTCATTCTCACGAAGGCTACTCCTATAAAAGCCCTTCTTCTTCCGCACCTTGCTCTCTTGCCAGCGCTTTACTCCACGGTGTTCAGATGCAGGAAAGGTTACTGCGTGAGGCAGCCATTTTCACTACCTCCACGTGGCCCAACCTGCTCCTCTAGCACCCAACTCTGAGGTGCCAGCACAAATAAAGATTTGTGTTTCTTCTTCACTCCGGAACCGGACCCCCTCTCTTCTCCGCGGCCCACGCACAACAACATCTGGCTCAACAACAGAGGGGAAGACAGAGAGGGGGGAGAGAAAGACAGATACCTGCAGACCTGCTTCACCGCCTGTGAAGTGACCCCCCCTGTAGGTGCAGAGCTGGGGGCTCGAACTGGGATCTTAACGCTGGTCCTTGTGCTTTGTGCCACTTGTGCTTAACCCACTGCGCCACCGCCAGCTCCCAGCACTGTACTTTTTCTTCAATAACTTTTTCACCTTCCCCAATATCAGTAGCTTCACTTTAAGATGCAGCTGTTTGATGCCCATACATATGACATCAGGAATCAAACCAGGTGTCTCAGTAATGCAAGCTCTGTGCTCTATTTGCTGGACTATTTCCCTGACCAATAAGCACAAAAAAATATATACAGTATTCAAATACCTTCTCACATTCAAAAAGTTACATTTTCATTTCAGTAATGATTTGTTTCACTACACAGAAACTTTTTTTTTTACTTGTTTACATTTTAGTCAGCTTTGGGGATTTATTGCTCTTGGTTGACATTTGCGGTAGAGACAGAAAGGCAGAGAGACAGAGAGAGACAGAGAGAAAGAGAGAGGGAGAGAGATCAAAGAAATCACAGCATTGAAGCTACCTTCAGTGTGGTGTGGTCTGACCTTGAATTTGATCATCTAAATGGCAAAAAAGTGCACTGAGCTATCATGCCAGTCCTGTTCATAAACTTTTTTTGATTTAATGTAGTCCTATTTGTTTGTTTTTGCTTTTGTTTGTCTAACAGTTGGAAACATTCACAAAGACCATTTGAGGCCAAGTTGAAGAACTTGTTATTTACATTTTTCCTTCCATGTCTTTCATGGCTTCAGATCTTCCACTTATCACTTCATCATTTTCATTTAAAACATAGTCCATTTATATATTCATTTATTGGATAAAGACAGAAACTAAGTTGGAAGTGAGTGATAGAGAAGGAAAGAAAATGAGAGACACCTGCAGCACTACTTAGCCATTATAAAGCTTTCCCCCTACAGGTGGAGACCAAGGGCTTGAACCTTGGTCCCTAAGCATGATAATATATGCACTCAACTGAGTGTGCCACCATCTGGGCCCTTTAGGTCATTTTGAATTGTTTCTTTTGTGTGTATGTGTGGTATAAGATAAGGGTGTAGTTTCATTCTTTTTGCCTGTAGCTGACAAGTTTTCCCAATGCCACCTACTGAGGGTGGATTTTTTTTTTCATTTTATCTCTTTGTTTCTTTTCCTTTGTTTTTTTTGTTTTAAGATTTTATTTATTGATTGATGAGAAAGGTAGGAGGAGAGAGAGAAAGAACCAGACATCACTCTAGTTCATGTGCTGCTGGGGATTAAACTCAGGATCTCATGCTTTATTAAAGTCCAGTACTTTATTCACTGATCCATCTCCTGGACCACTATATTTTTGTTTCTTGTCATAATTTAATTGTTCATATATTTGTGGGCTTATTTCTGGGCTCTCAATTCTATTCTACTGGATTTATGTCTGCTTTTATCACAAAACCTTTTTTTTTTTTACTATAAAAGGGTGAAATTTATTTATTTTGTTTGAGCTCACTTTTAAAAATTTTATTCATAAAAGGGGAACACTGACAAATCCATAGGATAAGAGGTACAACTCCACACAATTCCCACCACCAGAACTCTGAATATCCCTTCCCTTGATAGCTTTCCTATTCTTTGTGGTGTAGGTTGAGGTCCAGGGGAAAAAAACAGCATAATTTGGTCCTCTTTCTTCAGAATTGCTTTGGTTAATGGGGATCTATTATAGTCAGAAGGGTTTTTTATCACTTATTTTTCCTTTCCTATGAAAAATGCTATTGGGATTTTGATAGGGATTGTATTGTCTTTATATTGCTTTAGGTAAAAGTGTTATTTCAGTAACGTTAATTCTTCCAGTTAGTGAGCATGGGATATTTTTTCTTTTTCTTATATTAGTTTCTGTAGTGTCTATTTTATGATTATGTGAAATATTGTTTTGTGTGTTCTTTTTATTGTATTGTCTTTCTGTAGTTGTAGTAGCACAACAATTTCATCTTTATAAAATGAGTTAGGAAGAGTTTGCATAGACATAGTTATTTTCCATATATGTTTCTGGTAGAATTTGTCATTAATATTATTTTTGTCAGAAAGCTTTCTTTTTTTTTTTTTTTGCAGTTCTATTTTTTGACTGATTTTTTTAATTGGGGAATTAATGTTTTACATTCAACAGTAAGTACAATAGTTTGTACATGCATAACATTCCCCAGTTTCCCATATAACAATACAACCCCCATTAGGTCCTCTGAATCCTTCTTGGATCTGTATTCTCCCCTCCCACCCACCCCAGAGTCTTTTACTTTGGTGCGATATGCCAATTCCATTTCAGGTTCTACTTCTGTTTTCTGATCTTGTTTTTCAATTTCTGCCTGAGAGTGAGATCATCCCATATTCATCCTTCTGTTTCTGACTTATTTCACTTAGCATGAGTTTTTCAAGGTCCATCCAAGATCGGCTGAAAATGGTGAAGTCACCATTTTTTTTACAGCTGAGTAGTATTCCATTGTGTATATATACCACAACTTTCTCAGCCACTCATCTGTTGTTGGACACCTGGGTTGCTTCCAGGTTTTGGCTATTACAAATTGTGCTGCCAAGAACATATGTGTACACAGATCTTTTTGGATGTATATGTTGGGTTCCTTAGGATATTATCCCCAGGAGAGGAATTACAGGATCATAGGGTAGGTCCAGTTTTCTATTGGAAGGTCACTCACTTTATTTGATTTGTTAGTAAGTATTAGTACACTGAAGTTATCCTTTTAAAATGTGTAGCTTGTGCTTTATCAATATGTGTTTAGAGAAAAATTTGGCTATTGTGTTTATGTTACAGTTATGGGTGTATGTGTAGTGTAGTATTTTCATACTATCCATTTTTCTATTTTTAGTATCAATGTGATATCTGACAATTCATTCCTCATATATTTACATTTTTTTACAACCTCTTCACGTGGTCTGTTCAACTAAGGTATAATTCAACATTGTTAATTTTTCTTCAAAAACAGATTACATGCCACTGATTTTCTGTGTTGATATATATATATATATTCTGTATTGATATATATATATATATATATATATATATCCTCAATTTTATTGATTTCTGTTTTTACTTTTCCAATATAATTACTTGTTGTTGTTTTGGTTTTAAATTTTTCTCAGTTTCCTCAAGGTACAAACATACATAATACATTGGAAATTGTCCTCTTTTATAATATAAGTATCTAATACTATGCTATAAGATTTCCTCTAGATGTCGCATTAGCAGCATTCCACAAATGTTTATATATTAGATCTCTTTTCTTTCCATTCAAAGTGTTTTAAGGGTTTCCTTATGATTTCATTTTGACTATGTACTTTGAAGCATTTGTTCGAAAATATTTGGAATATGTCCTGATATCTTTCTATTACCAATTTCTAGTCTAATTCCTTATGATTCAAGAACACCTTTCTTGTTTTCTTTTAAACTTCTTTATAGTTTTATATCCCAAACTGTCATACAGCTTATTGGATTATTTCCTGACAATTATTCTTTTGTTGTTTGGAGCATTACACATACAGAATTGTGTCACACAGGTCTCTAGTATTAAAAAAAGACTCGTATTTTTTATTTCAATACTTCAGGGTCATTATACAAATGTCAATTTACTGTGGCAGATATACAATAAGCTAATTGCACATAAAAACGATTTTATTTCATTTTGAAATAAAACAGTTATAAAATTATAGTTCTAACAATATAAGAAGAAAATTTTAAAATAGTACAATCACTGTTACAAAACAACAGAGTTTAGGTTAACAACAATGAATGGCATAAAATAATAAATACAAAATTAGATTATTCATTGGGATCCTGGTGCATGATGGAAGAAAAGGTAAACTCCCCCTTTTAACCCCCAAAATAATTTTGGTTCATGCTCCCAGAGGGGGAGAAATGATAGTTGGAGAAAATAACCAGAGGACTCTGAACTCCCACTCCATTAGAACCTGGAGAGAGAATAGGAATAAAGGAAGGACATTCAGAAGTAGTAATCTGCTTAGGTGTGACTTAGAAAGGAAGAGAACCCAGAACCTTAGGGAAAAATGAGCAAACAGAGGAATAATAGTCAGCCCATATCTGCAACCTTGGGAGAACTGTTGTAGCTTCCAATGGAGAGAATGGGGATACAGAACTCTGGTGGTGGGTATGGTGCAGAATTAGACCCCTGTTACCTTGTAATTTTGTAGATCAATATTAAGTCACTAACAATTTTTTAAAAAGACTATACTGTAAACCACTAACTCCCCAATAAAAATAAATTCTGCATCAACTGATAAAATTCTAGAAACGCTCTGAACAATACTGTTAACCTAGTATGATAATTTCTAATGTTAAACATCAATACATACAAGATGAGCACAAATAAGTTAAAATTTTAAGGAATAGGTACAGCTTTGTTTTGTTTTCTGAAAAACTGTTGATTCTAGTTGATTCTTGGCTAGACATGGGTGTTGCCAGGTTGATCTGTACCCCAGCCTGTTTCTATATTTTCCTAGTAGGGTAGGGCTCCGGAAAGATCGTATAGTATTTAACACATAGGCACAGCCTCTTTTCTCCCCTTGACTGGTGTCTAGGAGAAAGGCCAGGATCACAATGTACCTTCATCCTGTCTCTTTCCCTCTTTCCTCAGAGATCTTTACTTTTGTGTAATACACCACATCCAATCCAAGTTCCACTTTATGTTTTCCCTTATAGTCCTTTATCGAAATTTCACCTATAAGTAAACTTATATGCACTGATCTTTCTCTTTCTGGCTTGTCTCACTCAACATGATGTCTTCCACTTCTGACCATGCAATTGTAAAGGAGAAAAACCTGTCATTTTTAACAGTCATAAGTATCCCATTGTGTTGGTATGCTTTAAAAACCCCTTCTGTTTCATTTGGTTTAATCCCCCCTGCATTCTATTTACATAACACTGTATGGCGACCCAGATGGGACCAGACCTGCGCAACTCCCAGATAAGTGAAGACTTTGCCTACCTATGCACTATGGTCTTCTCTTCTACTTATGAAGAGGTTTTCCAAAGCCTCTACTGTTTCATCATGAGACAGTTACCCTGTTTCTGGAACATTTTGCTCTGGGCCACACTTTGTTTCCCTGACCGGGAACTTTGGTTTCTTGTGACCCTAATCATAGAGCTTAGGAGATGCACAGGGATTTCTCCTCGGACTTTCTGGATTCCCTCTCCCATGTTTCCTGAGGAAAAGGACTACATTTTGCTTGGGGCCACAATTTGGTTCTTTATGACCGTGATCGTAGACCTTGGGATATGCATGGGGATTTCCACTGGGACTTTCTGGACTTCTTCTCGCATGTTTCCCATGGAGAAGGACTACTCTAATTTGAGGAGCATTCTCCAGTACTCTGGCAGCCCCCAAGAATGGAGACATGTGGTTAGTTCTACTCTCCTGATTGGATTCTTTCTTCGATGGGAAGACGCTTTTAAAAGTAGATGCCTGAAGCAATACAGCAGGAACAGTCAGAAGCACCCTAAATGGAATTTCTAAGAGCTTTTTGGACTAGGACGCCCTCCAGGGACTCATGATACTACATGGTGAGATCTGTTTCATAAGAGAGTGATTTGAATGACTGAATTTTTGTTTGACATTGACTTAAAAAAAATGCTAGATGCAGCCATGATTTCTAGAGACATCCAGAAACAATCCAAAAAATTGTTTTTTCCCTCCTTTGATTTCTTTTTTATGTCTTGGCATAAATCTGAAACGTTTAATCCTGAAACAGTATGAGTTATGGGTGGGGCATATAGTGCAATGATTATGTTAATTATTCTCATGCCTGAGGCTTCTACCATGATTCTTCTGTTTACCTTTCCACATTTTATTGAGTTTAAGCTGTTTCAACAACTTTGAATTCATACTAGAAAGGACTTCCAATTATAATGGAGTTATCAATTATAGTAAACTTCTAATCTGCTACAAGTTTTGTTTGACAAGTAAGTGAATTTCAGCTGTCAAGTCTTCACATGAAAAAGCATCTACTCAAATGGAATTCCTGGAAATCCATTTGGATCCTGTTCTCTGACATCGCCCACAAGATGGAATGACTACAACACACCCCCGGAAACCAATGATTGACCTGGAACGACCTGAAGAAACAGATTCACAGACTCCAAAGATCACTCTCTACAGAAAAGCAGAATTCTGGTGGCCGACATTCCCCATTGAGACAGACATGCAGCGTTTCATCCCTTGGCATTTTCTTCTGTGGTCAGCTACTTTGGACTGACACCTCCATGGGACTTACTGGTACACGCTGCTGTGTTTCTCAAAGACTAACTTCAGCCAATTGCCTTGAGACTTTATATACCATGTCCCCTTGCCTGCAGGCTCTGTTCCCCGTGGCAGAAAACTCCCCCTCCTTATTAGGTTATGCCCACAGAGGCAGGAAACGCCCTTTGAGGCAAGAGATGCCCCCAGAGGCATGAAGCGCTCCCAGAGGCAAGAAATGCCCTTTCGCCTGCTAGGCCTTGCCCTTTGAGGCAAGAAATGTTCCCTTTGGCATCACACTGGTTAATGCTGCTCGCCTATTTTGTTTTCCATGACGTATGCCAGCTCTTTTGAAAACGCCTGTACGATATAGGTTTCTGTTCACCCCACAATCCTGATACTATTGCCATTAGTTAAAAAGAAAGGGGGAATTGTTGGTATGCTTTAAAAACCCCTTCTGTTTCATTTGGTTTAATCCCCCCTGCATTCTGCATTCTATTTACATAACACTGTATTCTATTTACATAACCTCTGTTAACAAGCACCACCTTCCCTCCAGGGCATTGGTGGTTTAGTGGTAGAATTCTCGCCTGCTCCGCCCCCTCTCCTTGTCATACCCTGATTTTCACCAGTCACTTTTCTCTCCACCCTCTCTGCGTTGCATCCTGTTCCCACCCTACTGGGCTAGTATATTTATAAGGACAAGACTGTTTGTAGTTTTTAGTTTTAGCTTAGCTCGGCTTAGATTGCTCTGCGTCCTGCATGAATAAAGAGATACTGCGTACAGCTCAACCACAGCTCAACCATGAGTCCCTGGTCGTCTGTTACCTGCCCGTGAAGCCAGCCTGGCGAAAACAACACCATTGTGTATATATACCACACTTTTCTTAGCCATTAATCTATTGTTGGCCATGTGGGTTGTTTATATATATATATATTAAATATTTTATTTATTTATGAGAAAGATAGGAAGAGAAAGAAAGAACCAGACATCACTCTGGCACATGTGGTGCCAGGGATTGAACTAGGGACCTCATGATCGAGAGTCCAAAGCTTTACCACTACACCACCTCCTGGACCACATGTGAATTGTTTTTAAGTTTAGGCTGCTACAAATTGTGCTGCTGTGAACATAGGTATGCATAGGACTTTTTGGATAGGTGTTTTTTTTTTCATAGGTGTATCTTCAGGAGAGGGATTGCTGGATTATAAAGTAGGTCCATTTCTAGTGTTCTGATGATCTCCCGATGGTTTTCCCCAGAGTTTGGACCAATTTGCAATCCCACAAGAATTGTTGGACAACCCCATCCCCTCTGCATCCTCCCCAACAGTTAGTTTTTCTGCCTTTTCTAATGTATAAATAACATTTGCACAAGTGTAAAGTGGTACCTCATAGTTATTTTTTATTTTTATACTATTATAAGTTAATAGGAGTATATATTAACCCCATTCCTATCACCAAAGGTCTGTGTCCCTACCCAACTCCCCTATAGTAAAGCTGAAAATCTGCCCTCACCTTCCATCCAGAGATTTTTACTTTGATCAAATACTCCAAAATCAGTCAAATTCTACTTTGCTTTTCCCTGTCAGTTCTTCTTTCTCAACCTCTGTTTATGAGTGGCATCATCCCATACTTGTCTTTCTCTTTCTGACGTACCTCACTTAACATAATTCCTTCTAGCCCCATCCAAGATGGGTCAGAGAAGGTGGGTTCATTATTCTTAATAGCTGAGTAGTATTCCATTGAGTATATATAGCCCAACTTTCTCAGCCAATCATCTGTTGTTGGGCATCTGGGTTGTTTTCAGGTTTTGGCTATTACATATTGTGCTGCTGTGAAAATAGGTATACATATATCTTTTTGGATGAGTTAGTTTGACTCCTTGGGATATATCCCTAGGAGAGGAATTATTGGGTCATAAGAAATGTCTATTTTAGCCTTCTTGAGGGTTCTCCAGACTGCTCTTCACAGGGGCTGGACAAATTTACATTCCTACCAGGAGTGCAGGAGAGTTCCTTGTCCCCACAACCTCTCCAAAATTTGTTGCTATTGTCATTTTTGATGTATGACATTCTCATAACTGTGAGGTGATATCTCATTGTTGCCTTTATTTACATTTCTCTGACTATCAGTAATCTGGAGCAATTTTTCATATATCTCTTGGCCTTTTGTATTTCTTCTGTAGTGAGTATTCTGTTCATATACTCTCCCCACTTTTGGACTGTGACATTTGATTTTTTGACTCTGAGTTTGGTGAGCTCGTTATGTTTTGGTTATTAGTCTCTTGTCAGATGTATGGCATGTAAATATTTTCTCCCATTCTATGTAGGGTCTCATTGGGTGATAGTATCTTTTGCTGTGTAGAAGCTTTCAATTTGCTGTAGTCCCATTCATTTGTTTATGATTTAGTCTTCCTTGCAATTGGATTTGTGTCATCAAAGATCCCCTTGAGGTTTATATGGGAAAGTTTTCCACCAATATTTTCCTCAAGGTATTTAATAGGATAACTGACCCCAAATATCTGTACATGGCAGAATGACTTGCCAATTGGTGGGCCTCAAGTGTTAGAATTTAAAATGGCATTTTTATTTATAAAATATTAATTTGGCTTACATTATAGCCTCTTCTAAAAGAAGACTGAATATTAATTTCTTAAATTATCTATTGGAGAATAATTTGTTCATATGAAATCCAGGCCTAACTATGATATTCAGCAGAATAATTAAGAATAAGAACCTAAGGAACCTCATGCTTCAGGCATTTAGCGTCTGATGTAATTCTGCATACTTACAAGGTACACTGGGATGACCTAGAAACACAAGACATACGTGTAATATATCACTCTGTAATAAGAAAGAATAGGTTTATAAAAATGTTTTAAAGGACTTTGAAAAAGGTTCACTACTTTTTGCATGGTTGTATGTTTTGTAAAGATTTTTTTCTCTTAACTTTTTCAACAATAATCTCACTGACTTTGAAACCAATGAGGTTATTTGTCAAATGGAATATTGTATTAAGTGTAACATTTGGAGCCCAATCTCAAACCAGTGGAGGGTATGCAAAGTTTCTCTTGTTCTAGCAAAGCCTCATTTAAAAAATATTGAGGCATAAACTACCCATTCACAATAAAGTAAGATGTGTGTGTGTGTGCGCGTGCATACCTGTAGTTTTGTGATTGAATTATATAGCAAAAAGCAATTGGAAACTCTACTGGCTATTTTTAAAATAGTTTGAAAATCCATCAAGTAATGGATTATTAGCCCTTGTATACTTTTATTCTTCCCAATGTATATAGCATTCCTTTCATAGAAGTCATTTTAATGACTTTAATAAATTTTATTTCAGAACAATTTTAGATTGACAATAAAATTGAGTACAATCAGGGGCCAGGTGGTGGTGCACCTGGTTGAGTTCCCATGTTACAATGTGCAAGGACCCAGGCTTGAGCCCCTGGTCCCCACCTTCAGGGGGAATGCTTTGAAAGTAGTTAAACAGGGCTGCAGATCTCTCTCTCTCTCTCTCTCTCTCTCTCTGTCTCTCTCTCTCTCTCTCTTTCTTTCTCCCTCTCCTCCCCCCCTCTCTCTCTCTTCCCCTACCCTCTCTATTTCTGACTGCCTCTATCCAATAAATAAAGATAATAAAAATTAAGAAAAAAAAAAAGCAGAAAAACTTCAAAAAATAGTATAGTTGGTTCCCAGATACTCCTCATCCTTACATACACTATGGGCATCTCTCACAACAGTGATATATTAGATACAGTCCATGAACCTATACTGAGATGTCATTATCACTTCAAGTTCCTAAGTTTGTGAGCAAGTGGGTTCCTACTTGATGGGGAACATTCTGTGATGTTGAATTGATATGCACTCACTAATGTGGAATCATACAAAACAGTTTCACAATTGTAAAAAGTCT
This sequence comes from Erinaceus europaeus, assembly GCF_950295315.1. Lineage (NCBI taxonomy): Eukaryota > Metazoa > Chordata > Mammalia > Eulipotyphla > Erinaceidae > Erinaceus > Erinaceus europaeus. The sequence continues at coordinate 15,606,131 of NC_080185.1, forward strand.
CTATGTTCTTCTTCTTCATCTCTCCCACACACCCATCTGGTAACAGCCGATCTTCATGTCCATAATTATGTTTTTGTTTGTTTGTTGTTAGGTTTTGCCTCCAGAGTTATCACTGGGGCTTGGTGCTGGCAGTACGAATCCACTGCTCTTGGCGGCTATTTTTCCTTCTCCTTCTTCTTCTTTATCTTTTTTAAAATTTTATTTGATAGGACAGAGAGAAATTGATAGGGGGAGATAGGGAAAGAGAACAAAGAAACACAGTGAGACCTGCTTCACCACTTGTGAAGCTTCCCCCCTGCAGGTGGGTCCTTGTGCGGGTCCTACTATGAACACTTAACTGGTATTCCACCACACCCACCCATACTTGCATCTTTTCTAGAATGTCAATTAGTTGCAATCCAACAGGATTCAGGGTTTTCTTTTCATTTTTTTCAATTAATAATATGATTTAAAGTTCCTTATGTCTTTCATTTCTTGAGAAATCATCTCTTTTTTAGTACCAAGTATTTCCTTATCTGATTGAACTCCGTTTATTTATCTATTCAGTTACTAAAGGACATCTTGACTGCTTCCCAGTTAGGAAAATTATGAATAAAATCTATAAAGTATATACACAGGTTATGTGTGGACCCTAGTTTTCAAACTATTTGGGTAAATACTAAAGAAAAAGATTTTTAGATTATATGATAAATGTATATTGAATTGAATTTAAAAAAAAAACCTGCCAAACTGTCTTCCAACATGGCTGTGCCATTTCACATTTCCACCAGCAATGAATTCATGCTGTTCCACCTCCCCATCAGTATTTCGAGTTGTTAATATTTTGGATATTATCCACTCTAATATTTGTATACTATTATCTCCTTGTTGTTTTTATTGGACAATTGTTAACTGATATTTGATGACAAGCATAATTTTCTATGCTTGTTGAACATTTGTTTATCTGTTTTCTTTGATGAGGTATTTATTCGGGTATTTTGCCCACTTTTTTATTGTTATTATTATTGTTATTGATTTCGTTGTTATTGGATAGGACCGAGAGAAATAAAGAGAGGAGGGGAAGACAAAGATTGGTACCTGTAGACCTGCTTCACCGCTTGTGAAGCGACTCCCCTGCAGGTGGGGAGCCAGGGGCTCAAACTGGGATTCTTAAGCTGGTCCTTGCGCTTCATGCCACGTGCACTTAACCCATTGCGCTACTGCCTGACTCCCTATTTTTCCCATTTTTTAAATTAAGGTTATGATTACATTATAACTACGTCGTAAAAACTCTTTGAATATTGATTATCAGATGTGGCTTCTAAAATTATTTTTTCTCACTGTGTTGTTTGTCTTTTCATTCTATTTTTATGATTTCCCAATAAAGTTTCTTCTTTGTCTTGTTGATTGGATAGAGACAGAAATCGAAAAGGAAGAGATATAAGTGAGAGAGAGAGACAGAGACAGAGACAAAGAGAGAGAGAAGGAGAGGGAGAGGGACAGGACTGCAGCACTGCTTCTCTTTTCATGAGGCTTTGCCCTTGCAAATGAGGACTAGGGGTTTGAACCTAGGTCCTTGCTCAACTGGGGTTTGCAACAAACCAGATCCCTGTATTTTCATTCTATCAACACTATATTCTGCAGAACTAAAACCGTTTTTTAATTTTTTATATTTATTTACTAATTTATTCCCTTTTGTTGACCTTGTTGTTTTATTGTTGTAGTTATTATTATTGTTTTCATCGTTGTTGGATAGGACAGAGAGAAATGGAGAAAGGAGGGGAAGACAGAGACTGGTAGAGAAAGACAGACACCTACAGACCTGCTTCACTGCAGGTGGGGAACCAGGGCTCGAACCGGGGTCCTTACTCCGGTCCTTGCACTTTGCGCCACCTGTGCTTAACCCGCTGCGCTACAGCACGACTCCCAGAACTCAGACTTTTAATGTTAACAAAAATCTAGCTTATCAACTATTTTTTTCACAGGTTTTATCTTTAATATTGTATCTAAAAAGTCATTGTCATACTCTAGGTCAACTGAGTTTTCTTCTGCATTGTCTTTGCGGAGTTTTATAGTATTAAATTTTACATATAGGTCTATACTTCATCTTGAGTTAATTTTTGTGAGGATATAAGGTCATATTGCAGGTTTTGATTATCCAGCTGTTTAGTGCCAGCTCTTTAAAAGGTGGCCATTGAGATCTTTATTTAGGTTCTTCAACAAACTGAACTTATTTTCTCAACTGTAAAAATCAAATAATAATAATACTTTTTTATTTATAAAAAGGAAACACTGACAAAGTCATAGGATAAGAGAGGTACAACTGCACACAATTCACACCACAATAACTCCATATCACATCCCCTCTCCTGATAATTTTCTTACTCTTTAACCCTCTGGGAGTATGGACCCAAGGTCATTGTGGGGTACAGAAGGTGGAAAGTCTGGCTTCTGTATGTAATTGCTTGCCCGCTGAACATTGGCATTGACAGGTTGATCCATACTCCCAGCCTGTCTCTGTCCTTCCCTAGTGGGGAAGGGCTCTGGGGAAGTAGAGCTCCAGGACACATTGGTGGGGTTGTCTGTCCAGGGAAGTCTGGTTGGCATCATGCTAGCATCTGGAACCAGGTGGCTGAAAAGAGAGTTAACATAAAAATCCAAACAAGTTGTTCACTAATCATGAACCTAAAGGCTGGAGTAGTGCAGAGTTGGGAGGGGTCTCCGTTCTGTAGATAGCTAGTAGGCATATTTTAGTTATATTCCAAAGGGCCTGTGGCTATAGTAGTTTTTTTTTTTCCCTGAGCCTGAAATCTGATATGCAGGTGGATCCTAGTTATTGTCTGCAGAGATGATGTCATGGCTAGAAAAAGTACCAGAAAGGTGCATCAGGGAAAAGAGTAGCTCCCAAATATGGGAAACGTGTATAAATATTGTTGACTGTAAAACGCATTGATTTGATCTGACTGGGGGCCCATATTCAGCTTAGGAACTGAATATATAATAATACTTATCTCATGCAGTTGTGGAGAAGATCAACACACAGTGGATATTCAGTAAACAAAAGTCAGCAACTAAATTATAATAGGTATCATAGTTCCCTGCAAGGTGTGGATAGGCCATATAGAAAGTTTTCCCCTTGGAGTCAACAACTGGGAGAGAGAGAGAGCACAAGGGGTTGGACCAATCCTCTAGAGTCACATCCTAACATATGTTATTGAGTTACATTTATGAGAGGAATACTGTCATGAGGAAAGCTCAGGTTAAGAAACTAAAGAGAGAAGAAAAGAGGTGTAGAGTAGAATGGGCAAAGTGAAAATAAAAAAGTCATAATAGGAACAAGTTGAAGATTAGAAGCCAAAAGAAAGAGAAGTAATTTGAATGTGGAGCTTGAGTGGTGAGGAGAAAATCTGAGGATGTGTAAGGATTCACTGTTAAGTACTCAGCCAATTTCGCCAGAACAAACAGACCTCCTTCAAGGCTCTGCATGGGGTTTGTAACACCATACCCATGAATCCCCAAGAAAATCAATCCATCTCATCTGTAGTGTGATTAATCCTTCCCAAGATCAACCATAGAAAGTAGTGGTTGTGTTAGTGCAAAATTTTATCTCCCATTTCTATACACAGATCTTTTTCTTTCTGATTTGTAATGCATGAGGCCTGACCTGCATTAAAAAGAAATGTCATCTTGGATTTGCAATACAAGGAAATAATTTTTCTCAACTCGTTGGACTGAAAAATATTTAGTTTGACTAAAGGATGTTATGGTTTAATTTCTTGCATTAAAACTCCCTACTGGTTAATGTGCTATTAATATCACACACACACACACACACACACACACACACACACACACACACACACACACACACACACAAAGAAACCCTTCTAAATAGTAGCTTGTGCTTCTTTTTGATTTTTCTCCTACAAAAACTGATTTACTGTGTGTTTTTTCCATCTGGCAGGAAGCTAATCTGAATATGAATCAATCCTTACAAAAATAACTGCAGGAAATTTTAGACATTCATAACTTTGCAAAGTTTTTTTTTCTCCCTCTCTAACAATAGTGGTTTTTTTTTTTTTTGGTCTTTCAGTTGAACAAAGTTTTTCTATTGAAATTAAGTATAACTATTTAAAGAATTGTGCCACCTCGTATTGAATGCTTCCAAGAGTGTTAAGGGTTCACATTGCTCATACTTTAATATTTGCACACAAATTAATAATTACTGTTATCCCAAAAATTTTTAATCATGAGAGAAAAACAGATTAATGCTATGTTCAAAACTTGATAAGAAAAGAAATCAGAAAAAAAATCACTTTCAGGTATTTAATTCTTGCAGAATAAATTGCAAAGTCATTGGCTTCTCTTAACACTTGCTGTTCCAAATCTTTCTGGTACTGTAGCAGGGAGACTGTCCCTTATACATCAAGAGTGATTTTTAGCAAGAAGCTCCAGATTACCTTCAAAGTCAGGACTTCCTGACCACTCCCACATTGGGGTATACCAAGAAAATTCTATTTTACAAGCTCAGAGAAAATATTCTGAGATTTTCTTTTTTATTTTTTTAATTTATTCATAGAAAGGAAACACTGACAAAACCATGGGATACGAGGGGTACAACCCCACACAATTTTCACCACCAGAACTCCGTATCCCAATCTTTCCCATGATAGCATTCCAATTCTTTAACCCTCTGGGAGTATGGACCCAAGGTCATTGTGGGGTACAGAAGGTGGAAAGTCTGGCTTCTGTAATTGCTTCCCCACTGAACATGGACATTGACAGGTTGATCCATACTCCCAGCCTGTCTCTCTCTTTCCCTAGTGGGGTGGGGCTCTGGGGTATCCGTGCTCCAGGACATATTGGTCTGGTTGTCTGTCCAGGGAAGTCTGGTTGGCATCATGGTAGCATCTGGAACCTGGTGGCTGAAAAGAAAGTTAACATAGAAAGCCAAACAAATCGATGATTAATCATGAACCTAAAGGCTAGAATAATGCAGATGAAGAGTTGTGGGGGTCTCCGTTCTGTAGATAGCTAGTAGGCATATTTGTGTTATACTCAAAAAGGCCCATGACTATACTAGTGTTTTTTTTTCCCTGAACCTAAAATCTGATATGCAGAAGGTGGATCCAAGTTGTTGTCTGAGGACATGATGTCATGGCTGGAAAAAGGACCAGAAAGCTGGATCAGGGAAGAGAGTAGCTCCCAAATATGGGAAAAGTATATAAATATTGTTGACTGTAAACCCCACTGATTTGATCTGACTGGGGGCCTATATTAAGCTTAGGAGCCTCTGTGTCCTCTGCATCGCTGTAGATCTGAGCTCACATTCTGTCATCATAAGTAGGAATGTTCCAAGATGCCCCAATATCAGGACCCATCTTCCTCAGGTGTGGCATAGAAATGTTGTCCAGCCTCCCTTCAAAGGATGGAACATTCTCTACTGTTGTTGATCCAAGTTGAGGGCAAGGTCCTATGGGAGCCCACAAAAGGGGTCTATTTTGTTGTTCCTGATAGAAATGACTGGTAACAATAGACAGTGGGCAATTGGGTTAACTTTGAAATATCCCTTTGTTAGAATTTGCTGTATCATACACAACATCACCATAATTTAATGTCCTTTGACATTATTTGTATGTAGCTGTGCCACTGGTTGCTTTTGTTCTCCCTTGTCTAAACTTTTAAGAGAGATTCAACATATTGAAGACTCAGCCTATGGTCTATGAATTAAAAAGTTTGAGACATTCAATCAATTTTCCCCTTCTCATATTAATTAAATAGTGATTTATATGACTACAAATTAATAGGAGTGTACATAAACACCATTTCCACCACCAAAATACTGTGTCCCATCCCATACTCCCCCCTCCAAGACCCCCTTGCCCTGTGAAGCCAAACATCCACCCTCACCCTTAACCCAAGGTTTTTACTTTGGTGCCATACTCCAAATTCAGTCAAATCCTGCTTTGAGTTTCCCTTTTTGTTTTTATTTCTCAACTTCTGTTTATGAGTGGGATCATCTAGTACTTGTCTTCATCTTTCTGACTTAGCTCACTTAACATAATTTCTTCTAGCTCCAACCATGATGGGTCAGAGAAGATGGGTTCATTGTTCTTCATAGCTGCATAGTACTCCATTGTGTATATATAGCACAACTTTCTCAGCCACTCATCTGTTGTTCTGTACCCGGGTTGCTTCTAGGTTTTAGCTATTATGGATTGTGCTGCTGTGAACATAGGTGTACACATATATTTTTGGCTGGGTGTTATGGAGTCCTTGGGGTATATCACTAGGAGAGCAATTACTGGGTCATATGGAAGGTCTATGTCTAGCGTTGTGAGAGTTCTCCAGACTGCTCTCCCAAGAGATTGGACCAATTTACATTCCCACCAGCAGTGCAGAAGGGTTCCTTTGTCCCCACAGCCTCTCCAGCATTTGTTGCTGCTGTCCTTTTTGATGTATGCCATTCTCACAGGGGTGAGGTGGTATCTCAATGTTGTCTTTCTTTGCATTTCTCAGAATCAGTGACCTGGAGCAATTTTTCATGTGTTTGTTAGCCTTTTGGTTCACTTATGTAGTGAATATTCTGTTCATATCTTCATTTTTGGGTGGGTTCATTTGCTTTTTTGTTGCTAACTCTGCTGAGCTCTTTGTATATTTTGGTTATTAGTCTCTTGTCTGATGAATGGCATGTGAAGATCCTCTCCCATTTGTTGAGGGGTCTCTTCGTGTGATAGTTTCTTTTGCTGTGCAGAAGCTTTTCAATCAAATATAGTCCCATTTATTTATTTTTGTCTTAGTCTTCCTTGCAGTTGGGTTAGTATCATCAAATATTTCCCAGAGGCTTAAGAAGGAAAGTGTTACACCAGTGTTTTCTTCTAAGTATTTGATAGTTTCTAGTTTAACATCCATGTCCTTGATCCATTTGGAGTTGGCTTTTGTTTCTGGTGAGATAAAGTGGTTCAGTTTCATTCTTCTGCATGTTTAAACCCAGTTTTCCCAGCACCATTTATCAAAAAGAGCTTCCTTTCTCCATTTAGTACTTTGGGCCCCTTATCAAAAATTGTATGTCCATAGGTGTGGGGGTTTAGTTATGATCTTTTAATTATGTTCCACTGGTCTGTATGCCTATTTTTGTTCCAGTACCAGGCTGTTTTGATGATGGTGGCCTTATAATACATTTTGAGATCTGGGAGTGTGATGTCTTCATTTCTGTTTCTTTTCCTCAAGATTGTTTTTGCAATTCTAGGTGTTTTCTGGTTACAGATAAATGATTGTAGTTTTGTTCTCTTCTCTTAAAGATCCTTGGTGAATCTTTGATAGGTATCGGCAGATTTGTATATGGCTCTGGGGAGAATATTCACTTTGATGATATTAATTCTTCCAATCCATGAGCATGGGATATCTTTCCATTTCTTGGTATCATTTTCTATTTCCTTGAATAGTGACTCACGGTTTTCAGTATACAGGTCTTTCACTTCTTTAGTCAGCTTTATTCCTAGGTATTTTATTGATTTTGCTGCTATAATGAATGGGAGTGATTTCTGGATGTCTTCTTCAGATTTAGTGTTTGCATAAAGAAATGCCACTGATTTTTTACATTGATTTTGTAGCCTGATCCTTTGTTCTATTGCCTATTAACTTCCAGTAGTTTCTGCTGGATTTTTTTTTGTTTTTTCTATGTATACTATCATATCATCTGCAAATAGTGAAAGTTGACTTCTTCCCTTCCAGTCTGTATTCCTCTGATTCCTTTCTCTTGTCTGATTGCTATGGCAAGAACTTCCAATACCATGTTGAAGAGTAATGGTGATAATGGACAAACCTGTCTAGTTCCCTATCTAAGGGGGAATGCTTTCAGCTTCTGTCCGTTGAGTATGATGTTGACTGTAGGTTTGCTATATATGGACTCCACTATCTTGAGGAATTTCCCTTCTATTCCCATTTCTTGTAGTGTTTTGAGCATGAATGTGTGTTAGATTTTGTCAAAGGCTTTCTCTGCATCTATTGAGATAATCATGTGGCTTTTGGTTTTGCTTTTATTGGTGTGGTGAATAACATTTGTTGATTTATGTATGTTGAAACAGCCTCTTCATTCTTGGGACAAATCCCACTTGATCATGATGAACAATCATTTGATATACTTCTGTATCCTATTTGCCAGGATCTTGTTTAATATTTTGGCATCTATGTTCATCAGAGATATTGGTCTGTAGTTTCCCTTTTTTGTCGTGTCCCTATCTGCTTTTGGTATCAGGGTGATGTTGCCTTCATAGAAGATGGAAGGGAGTGTTCCTGTTTCTTAGATCTTGTGGAAGGGCTTTAGAAGTATAAATATTAACTATTTCCTGAAGGTTTTACAGAATTCATTTGTGAAGCCATCTTTCCAGGACTTTTGTTGTTGGGGAGATTCTTAATAGCTACTTAGATTTCTTTGTCTGTGATTGGTGCATTTAGGTTTTGTAGTTCTTGTTTCAGTTTTGGAAGGGCATATATTTCTAGGAATTCATCCATTTCTTCCAGATTCTCTAGCTTGGTGGCATGTCGGTTGTGATATCTCCTCTACCATCTACAATTCTATTTATTGAGTTTTTCCCATTTTTTTTAATGAGTTTGGCTAGGGGTTTGTCAATTTTGTGTAATTTTTCAAAGACCCAACATTTGGCTTCCTTGATCTTTTGCATAGTTCTCTTATTTTCGATGTTGTTTATTTCCGCTCTTATTTCAGTGATTTCCGTCTTCCTGGTTGCTTTAGGATTCCTCCATTCCTCTTTCTCTAGGTCCTTAAGGCATGCAGTAGGGTAATTTATTTTAGATTTTTCTTGTTCTATAATGTATGATTGTATGGCTATGAGTTTCCCTTTCGCTACTGCTTTCAGTGTGTCCCAAATATTTTGATAGCTTGTGTCTTCATTTTCATTTGTCTCCAGGAACATTTAAATTTCTTGCTTGAGTGCCTCTCTGACCCAGCTGTTCTTAAGCAGTATGTTGGTTTCCAAATTTTTTGACTTTTAGTAATTTCCTGTTTGTTGTTGAATGTTAGCTTTACTCCACTGTGGCCTGAGAAGATACTTGGGATGATTTCAATGCTCTTGAATTTGTTGATACTGTCTTCGTGGCGTAACATGTGATCTATCCTTGAGGATGTACTGTGTGGATTTGAAAAGAATGTATATTCGAGTTTTTTGGGGTGAAGAACTCTGAAAATGTCCAGAGGTCTAGTCTGTCCACCTCTTCATTTAATTTTCTTGTTTGTTTGTTGATTCTCTGCTTCGTTGATCTGTCTAAGTGTGAGTGTGGGGTGCTGAAGTATCCCACTATTATTGTATTACTATTGATGTATTTTTGTAGTTCTTTCAGTAGGTGTTTGTTATTTACTTTTTACTTTGTAACACTTTGCCTGGGAAGAAGCCGAGACTTTTCATTAGTGGGTTATTACTGAGTGGGTTTGCCATACCAATTTTCTATTATTTTTGTTATTTTAAAATTTTTATTAGGACTGAATAATGGCTAATAAGACTATACAATAAGAGGGGTATAATTCCACACAGTTCCCACCACCAGAGTTCAGTGTCCCATGTCCTCCATTGGGAACTTCCCTATTCTTTATCCTTCTCTTGGAGTATGGAACAATATTATTTTTCAGAAGGTGGGAGTTCTTGCTTCTGTAATTGCTTCTTTGCTGAGCATGGATGTTGATTGGTCGATCTATTCCCCCACGCTTTTTATCTTTCCCTAGTTGGGTAGGGCTGTGAAGAGATGTGGTTCCAGGACCCATTGGTGAGGTCATCTTAGTAGCATCTGCAATTTGGTGGTTGAAAGGTGGTAAGAAATAAAGCAGGACAAATGGTTTAATTTAAATTCTAATTTTAACCAATTAATCTTAATTAATTGTAATTAATTAATTTTGATTAATTTAATTCTAATTTTAAATTTGATTTAAATTCTAAAAAATGCCTGTACATTTAGCACCTTCTGTGAAATAAAAACTTTAGTCATAGCAATGATAATGAATGGTCTGTCCACCAATTGCAAATCAAATGTAAAATAGGTATCTTACAGCTAATTCCCAGACTCAAATATTGATATCTCTAAAATCTTTGTTTCTTTTCTTTTATAAAAATTAACGTGACGGGAGTCAGGCGGTAGTGCAGTGGGTTAATCACACGTGGCACAAAGTGCAAGGACCTGTGTAAGGATCCTGGTTGGAGCCGGGCTCCCCACCTGCAGGGAAGTTGCTTCACAAGCGGTGAAGCAGGTCTGGAGGTGTTATCTTTCTCTCCCCCTCTCTGTCTTCCCCTCCTCTCTCCATTTCTCTCTGTCCTATCCAACAACAACTACACCAATAACTACAACAATATAAACAACAGGGGCAACAAAAGGGAATAAATAAATATTAATTAATAAATAAAATTAATGTGGTTGTATTAGTTATTAAATAATAGTTTACAAGATTATAAAATAAGAGCATAATTCTATACTGTACCAACCTCCAAAGTTCTCAGATAATCTTAGTGACAATTTGGATACTTCTATAATTTTTTTGCACATATATGTGCTTCAGTTCCCAGTATTCCATGTATGAATGATGCCAATGTGCAGTTGTCTTTTACGTCCTTACTTCACTAAGCATGATCATCTCTGGTTTGTGATGGTGCCTGAAATTGAACCTGGGACCTCATAATCTCAGGCATGAAACTCTTTTCTATAACCACAGTGCTATTTCCCCAGTCCAGTCCTTTTTTTTCATAATTTTTTCTCAAGTATGCAAGTATTTGGTTAAAACACTCGGTTAATTGTGGTGAAGGTGACACATTTGCTTGGATTGTTACAAAATGCACAAGTTTGAATACATTCAAGTAGAATTTTATATTAATAGAACATGCATGCTTCATATACAACATTGTACATTACTCAGATTCTTATTCTAAAGTTTTTTTTCAAATATATGTGCAACTTAAGTTACACATTAACTTCCTTAGAAAAATCCTGTTATGGAAATTTGACAAATGCAAACAATTTAATAAGGTTGTGATACATTTGTTAACAGCAATTATAAATCTAGGGAAGAAAATCCATGAATAAGAACTACTTTTTAAATAACACTGAAATGAAAGTGTTTTATATAAACTATGGAGGTAAGACCCACAGTTCTGTTTATTTGTCTTCATTTGAAGCAGTTTATCATAAAAGCAGACATTCATAATTTTTAAAAACTTCTTTATCTCCTATAGCAACTGACTACCATCCATAACAAATAGACAGCAAAATCTTCTGATATATAGTGCTAATAGTAATCAGTGGTGATAAATATTTGAGTTGATTCCTCTTCAAATCCAAAGGTCAATGCTTTTAGATAATGTACCAACAATATTTGCATTTTTAAAAATATTTGTTTATTCCCATTTGTTACTCTTGTTTTATTGTTGTAGTTATTATTGATGTCATTCATTGTAGTTGGATAGGACAGAGAGAAATGGAGAGAGGGGAAGACAGAGAAGGGGGAGAGAAAGATAGACACCTGCAGACCTACTTCACTGCTTGTGAAGTGACTCCCCTGCTGGTGGAGAGCCGGAGGCTTAAACCGGGATCCTTACGCCAGTCCTTGCACTTTGCACCACTTGTGCTTAACCCACTGTGCTACCACCTGACTCCCTAATATTTGAATTTATTTAGAATATGTGGACACAACCATTAAAGTGAGGTCACAACTGATGACTAGAGTAGACTTAGTCTGTTCAGGACAAATATCAAATAAGCCACTGTAACTTAATTTGTTCCTATATTATTTTCTTGGGAAATAATGGTTTACAAAACAATTGTAGACACATGAATTCAGTTTGTTTTCTCCATATTATAAGTGTCTGCACACCAATCCCATCAACCCATGCCTTTTTTCACCATTATGTACTGCTTACCTGAAAACATCCTTCCTCACCTTCTCCTTTTTCAGAATCATTTGCTTTGCTACATTACACATCAATCAGTTCAAACTTTAACTCATTTCCCTTCCCTTGCCTTATTTCTTCTGTACCACTTATATGTAAGACTATCTTGTATTCATCCTTCTCCTTCAGGCTTCGCTCACTTCATATGACTCCTTCTAGTTCCAAACAAGATGTGGAAAATGATAATATATAATAATTTCTTATAGTCGAGTAGAATTCCTTTGTGTGTATATATACCACAACTTTATTAAATACTCAGTTTTCATTAGGTGTCTGGGTTGTGTACAGGTGTGTTGCTTTGTTTTTGCCAGCCAAGATTTTATGGTCTCTTAACTATAATCCAGCCACTACAATAAATACTGTATGAACATTAGAGTCACATATAAAAAAATTGGAATCCATGAAGGACAAAAAGGAGAAAGTGAGGGCCAGGTGGTGGCACGTCTGGCTGAGTATATATGTTACAATGTTCAAGAATCCAGGTCCAAGTCCCCAGTCACCACCTGCTGTGGAGGAAGCTTCACAAGTGGCATAGCCGGGCTGCTGGTGTCTCTCTTTCTTTGTCCTCTTCCACTCTCAATATCTCTCTGTCTCTATCAAGTAAACAAACAAATAAATAAAATATTAAAGTAAGAAAAAGTAGAAAGTGAGTATTTCTGAAGACAAGACAGAAAGAGAAAACCATACAAAGGCAGATTAATTTATGTTAGACTCTGACCTTCAACTGTCTTTTTTATTCTTTTAAAGGTTTTATTTTTTACTAGTGATTTAATATTGATTTACAAGATTGTAAGAGGTATAGTTGTAATAGGAGTATAATTCCATACAATTCCTACCACCAGAGTTTTCTCTTTCCTGCTCTCCATGAGAAACTCCTCTATTGTTTATCCCTTTAGGAATATGGACCAATATTCTTTTTGCAATTCAGAAGGTGAAAGTTCTGGCTTCTGTAATTGCTTCTTCTCTGGACATGGGTGTTAGCAGTTTGATCCATATCAGTAACCTATTTCTCTGTTTCTTAGTGGGGTACACTCGGAAGCGGTGATGTTCCGGGATCCATTGGTGAGGTCATCTGTACAGGGAGTCAGGATGGAATCATAGTAGCATCTGCAACTTGGTGGTGGAAACGCAGTAACATGGAAAGCAGAATTAAATGTTTAATAAAAAGTAATTTAAAGTCGTAATAGAGCAGGTGAAAGTAGGGGCCTTAGCGTAGAAGGAAGATAAGAACTCTACTTTAGGAATATTCCTAGGAATACATATCTTAATGATTTTTGCTTCCTCTTGGTAGCTAACATGGGGTGGACCAGAAATACTGTCTGGGAAGATGGTGTCAGAGTTGAGAGTAGAACTAGGAAGCAGGATTAGGACAGAGAGTTATTCGCAGACTTGAAGAAGATATATAAATGTGATTAATTTTTTACCACATTGATCTAAGCCAGGGCCCATATCCATACATATTTAGCACAGGAGCCTTTACAACCTCCAAGTCACTGTCAGAATGAGATCATAATCCATAGTCACAGCTGGGAACATTCTAGGCTGTGCTCATTTCAGAGCTAGTCTTCCTTGTGTGGCAGGGTAGGATGACCTAGCCTCCCTTCAGAGAGTGGGGCAGTCCCAATCATTGCTATTTCATAGTGAGGGTACACAGTCCTGAAGAAATCATATAATGATATTCCAAATGGGTGTGACCAGTGATGGTGGTAGAAAGAGGGATTTTGTTGGGATCAACAGATGCAGTATCAGTTGGTAATAATTGGGAAAAAAATTATAGAAGCCAGACCTCCCACCTTCTGTACCCCATAATGATCCTGGGTCCATACTCCTAGAGGGATAAATAATGGGAAAGATATCAAGGGAGGGAATTGGATACAGAGTTCTGGTGGTGGGAACGGTGTGGAGTTGTGCCCCTCTTATCTTATGGTCTTGTCAATATTTCCATTTTATAAATAAAAATTTAAAAAGAAAGAAAGAAAGAGGGATTCATCTCCCTCTATACACCAGCACTGGTCACTTCCATCAGGAAAACCATCATAAACCCTCTTGAGGGTCTTCCCAGAACTTGGCCTTCACCATTGAACAACAATTCTAGGAACTGCCTGGTTTTCAAAGGGAGGCAGGGGTATCTTGCCCTGTCACTCCAAGAATACTGGTCCTGAAGTGAGTGCAGTCTGAAATGTTCCCAGCTATGACCATCAGCTAACTGTGAGCTGAGAACAGTAAGAATTCAGAGGTTACACAGGCTCTGGTGCTAAATATAAATATATTTTGGATCTGGGCTGGGTGGATGGAGGTAGTTCATTTTATTAATAGAATTTTTTCAAGAATGGGAGCTACTCACTGCCCTAATCCAAACTTTCTAACCTTTTTCTCTACTCTGACACCAATTTCTGAGACAACATTTTTATCTAACTTCATCCTAGCTATCAAACTCAAGAAAAACTACCATAGTCATGGGTCCCTAGAAACATGCCTAAAGTGAACTTCCTAGCTTCCTTCTACCCTAGGGTCCCTAATCTCATCTTCTCTGTTACTACTTTGACTCCTGTTCATGATTCCATCCCAGCTTCTCTGGGCAGGAACATCACCAATGTGTCCTGGAACCTTGCCTCTCCAGGACTCTACCCGACTAGGGAAAAATAGAAACAGGCTGGGGGTATGGATCACCGGATCACCGTACCAATGCCCAAGTCCAACAGAGAAGCAATTACAAGAGCCATAACTCCTACCTTCTGCACCCACTAAACAATTTTGATCCATACTCCCAGTGGGGGAGAAGTGATAGGAGGAAGAAGATAAGAGGACTTTGAACTCCAGCTCCATCAGGACCCATAGAGAGAGGAGGAAAAAGAGAGGGATATTTGGGTGTAATAATAGGGTCATGAGTGGCTTGGAGGGGAATAGAGAACTGGACATGGAAGAAAAGGGATGGTTGTGTTCAAATGTACACAGATAGTTGTAGAGATAGGTTAAGCCATTTCTGCAACCTTAGAAGAACTGTTGTGGCTTGCAATGGAGGGACTGGGAATTCCGAACTCTGGTAGTGGTAATGGTATGGAATTGCACCCCTCTTGACATTCATTTTTATAAATCAATATTAAATAACTAATAAAAAAGAAAGAGGTATCCATCAGAGGCCAGTTTTATAAATCAATATTAAATAACTAATAAAAAAGAGGTATCCATCAGAGGTCTAGGCCCATATTGTCTATGGGGGAATCCAAGCTGACCTTCAACTTTCTATGTCAAAAAACCTTAGCATATATATTCTCAGAGAATCTATGAGAGATTTATTCAGTGAGCTAAGTTCTAATTAGAAGACTCCATGGTCAATATGGAAGAAGAGCAAAGGAGAAGTGTTACAGGCAATGGGTCACAGGAAAGACCAGAAAAGAGAGGAGGTAACCTTAACTAGAATAGAGGGAATAGTTGGTGCCAAAGCAAAAAGAAATCCAAAAGTATAGTATGCTTCTGATTCTTCTTATACATAAAGGTATTGGGCTATCTGAAGCAAAAGTGTGATGGGACACTGAACTGTGACAGTATAGTAGGAAAGTGTCTCAGTCTTTATACCACTGAGCTTACTCTGCAGTAGAGCGCAGGTTTTGTATCTGTGAGACCCAAGGTTCAGTCTCCTACATTACATATGCAAGAGATGGTCTCAAGGTTTTCATAAAGGTAAACAGTAATCATGTATATATATATATATATATATATATACATATATATAATTTTTATTTATAAAATGGAAATATTGACAAGACCATAAGATAAGAAAGGGACAATTCCACACAATTCCCACCACCAGAACTCCATATTCCATCCTCTCCCCTAAGAGCTTTCCTATTCTTTATCCTTCTGGGAGTATGGACCCAGGGTCATTATGGGGTGCAGAAGGTGGGAGGTCTGGCTTCTGTAATTGCTTCCCCGCTGAACATGGGCATTGGCATACTGATTCATACACCCAGTCTGTCTCTCTATTTCCCTAGTGGTATAGGGGTTTGGGGAGGCAGGGCTCCAGGACGCCTGGTGGGGTCATCTTCCCAGGGAAATCTGGTTGGCATCATGGTAGTATCTGGAATCTGTTGGCTGAAAAAGAGTCAAAATATAAAGTAGAACAAATTGTTGACTAATCATGAACCTAAAGGCAAAATCATTGCAGGTGAAGATTTGGGGTCTCCATTTTGGAAAAAGCTAATAGGCCTATATTTTTTGAAGATATAAGACTTTGGCTACAGTGAGGAGCTAGTTAGTATTTTTCAGCAAGGGACAGATTCATCAGAATCTATGGACATAGAGAATGAAAAGAAAACAGAAGGTTGACCTAAGTAGCACAAGTGAAAAAAATTATCTTAGAAAATGTGTTCTGAATTTAAAACCATGGACTTCATTAAACATTATATTTAGTATTCAATATTTGGTACTTAATATACTTGAAAACTGACTTTAGCCCATATTTTAAAACAAACACTATAAGTACAAGTGTCATGATTATATGAACTCTTGTTAAATACAACCAGGAAGGAAAATGAGAAATTTAGAATGTTAATAATCAAAATGACTTTCATAATTATAAAAAAGCACATTATATCACCAAGATTAAAAATAAACATTTTCTTCATTTAAACATAACCTTCAAAGCACTCTTTTTCGTGCCCCTAAATTTAATGCAGTGTGTTAAGAGGCTATGGCAAAAGGATAAAGTAAATCTCCATATAACCCAAAGAAGAGACTGCAGCATTCCATGTTGTCTGGAGTCACAGTTAACAAAAGTAAAAAAAAAATAAATAATCTACAAGGATTCTCCCTATACTTCCTTTCCCTCCATTTTCATTTGTTATTAATAGTGGATTACAATTACAGGGGTTATAGGATATAGTTCCTTACCACATCTACTATCAGTTATCTGTTCCTATCCTACAATTTCCCAAAAACACTCACCATAGTTTTCATAAGTCTTAGAAACTGATTCCTCCTCCTCCTCCTTCTTCTTCGCAAGTTTATGTGTATCAGTTCTCTACATTCCAATGAATGAAACCATCCAGTAGTTGTCTTTCATCTTTTTACACATTTCACAAAGCATAACCTCTTCCAGTTCAAGCTATTTTGTCCCAAAGGACACAATGGCATCTTTTTAATTGCAGAGGAGTATTCCACAGAATATGTATCTCATAACTTCTTTACATGGTTATCTATTGATGGTAAATTAGGCTGTTCCCAATCTTTACCAGCTATGGACATAAGGGTGCACATGTCTCTTCGAATTAGTGCTTGAGTGACATTTGAATAATACATAAGAGTGATACTGATGGATCAAAAGGTAATTCAATTTTTGTCTGCTGAAGGAGTCTCTGTGGAGTCTTCCAATTACATTCTATTTCCACAGAAAGACTCTTTAGTCACTATCAGGTCACCCCATCAGCTAGGGTCCTAGTCGGGAGTCCTGAGATTCCCAAACAGATATGACGGGCCTAGATCTAGAATAGATCCCTCTCTCCATTGTTACTGGTCAGCTCTATCAGGTTCAACACAATAGACCCCCTTTTGGGTCCCCATAGGACCTCAACTTGAATAGTAGAGAACAAGAATAGTAGAGAATGTTCCAGCCTCCAAAGGGAGGCTGGACAACATACTCTATGCTACACCTGAGGAAGATGGGTCCTGATATTGGGGCAGCTTGGAACATTCCTGCTCATGACCACAGAATGTGAGCTCAGACCTACAGGGATGCAGAGGTCACATAGGCTCCTAAGCTGAATAAGGGCCCCAGATCAGATCAGACCAATGTGGTTTACAGTCAGCAATATTTATACACCTTTCCCATATTTGGGAGCTACACTTCTCTGATCAAGCTAACTGGTCCTTTTTCCAGCATGACATCATCTGCCCAGACAATAACTTAGATCTACCTGTCTATCTCAACCACACAGTTGTACCTTCATCCACAAAGGTGTGTTAACTGAGTAAGTGTACAACTCAGAGAACTCACCAGTTGCTCTTCAATCCACAGGTCGTTGTACACATAACCAATGTGCACATTATAGTCAATGACTATTCATATTGCTTCTTTCTCAGCCTACTGGTGATGGATTACCACATAATTTGTTTCCTACATGGACAACACAGCTTTCAGTTATGAAAGCATGTGGCACTTTATACAAATGGAAACTTGAAAGAAAATTGGCCAGCGAACATGAAAAGTGTAATAAAAATAAAAATACTGCAAGTAGAATTCAAATGGAACTAAAATTAAAGGCTATCAATAGAAGAAATGGCTAACAGTAGAAACACCAGCTTATTGCCATTAAAGAGATCTTAAAATGCAGTCAGAGAAATGTACGTTGGTGAAATCATTGACATAAATGTGTAAACTTGCTGTAATAGGAAAAGTATGAGATTATTCCAGAAGTGATTCATATGAAAATTGTACACATTAATATAATTTTTGGATATATTTAACAGCATTAACAGTGCAAAGAGCACAATGATAGGGGCCAGGTGGTGGTGCCGCTGTTTAAGCACACACATACAGTGTGCAAGGACTCGGGTTCAAGCCTCTGGTTCCCACTTGCAGAGGCAAAGCTTCCCACGTGGAGAAGCAGGACTGCAGGTGTCTCTCTGTCTCTCTCTCTATTTCTTCCTCCCTTCTCAGTTTTTCTCTGTCTTTATCTAATAAACAAACAAAGCATATTCAAACTTAGAAATAATACCATCATTTCACAAGGGTTCATCCCGTATCAGAAGTCTTATAGCAAAATTAAAGTAAGCACTAATCAAATCCACTCTTGATAAATATTTTTAGCAAAAAAAACTTTAGTCCTCAACATTTCTAATAATTTATATTACAGTGTGTTAGTTTTGCTATTTTTCATTCCCCTATACATTTAAAACAGACTGTAAAATTTATAAAAATTAAGTGGAACATAGTATAATGGTTATGCAGAATATTTCCATACCTAGAGCTCCATAGGTCCCAGGTTCAATACCCAGCACCACTATAAGTCAGAGCTGAGCAGTGCTCTGGTAAAAAAATTAAGAAAAATATGCAAATATTTTGATAAAATTTAATTCAGTCATGATTATCCACAGCTGATTATTAAGATCACTTTATGGTTTCAACTTGACCCATCATTTTTACTGTTCTACCTTAATATCAAAAGTGATTACTTCCTATATTTAACCCCCTTTTACCAAATTAACAATTCCTTATATTAAATTTCCCTGTTAAACTTGTGTTGTGCTTTCTGTCACTTGATTAGACATTGAGAGAGTAAAAGAGTGCTCACTGTGAAATTATTTCATCTATGTTGTTTGTTTGAGAACTAAAAAATAAAATGGTAGAAAAAAGCAGACAGAGAAAATGGTTAAGTACACAAACAACAGTGCTAAAGACATGGGTTCAAGCCCCTGAAACAGGTCTGCAGATGTCTCTCTGTCTCTCTCCCTATCTTCTCCTCTCCTCTCAATTCCTCTCTGTTTCTATCCAAAAATGAATAAATACTATTTTAAAATGAAAAAATCAAACCATAAATTAGTATGTTCTACTTTCAAATAAATCAAAATGAAGTAAAAATGATGTCATCCAAAAAAATTTAAGATAATTAATAAAAATGGGCAAAACCATGATTTTAGTTGGAAAGAAAAACTAGCATAATCATATAACCCTTCCACCAAACACTTTAAAACGTCCAGACCGGGGAGTCGGGCTGTAGCACAGCGGGTTAAGCGCAAGTGGCGTTAAGCTCAAGGACCGGTGTCAGGATCCCGGTTCGAGCCCCCGGCTCCCCACCTGCAGGCAGGTCCCTTCACAGGCGGTGAAGCAGGTCTGCAGGTGTCTGTCTTTCTCTCCCCCTCTCTGTCTTCCCCTCCTCTCTCCATTTCTCTCTGTCCTATCCAACAACAACGACATCAATAATAACTACAACAATAAAACAACAAGGGCAACAAAAGGGAATAAATAAATAAATAAAAAAGTATCTTAAAAAAAAAAAAAACGTCCAGACCGGGGGTGGGGGGTGTGTGGTAGCGCAGTGGGTTAAGTACACATGGCGAGAAGTGCAAGGACTGGCATAAGAATCCTGGTTCCAGCCCCCAGCTCCCCACCTGCAAGGATGTCGCTTTGCAAGGGTGAAGCAGGTCTACAGGTGTCTATCTTTCTCTCCCCCTCTGTCTTCCCCTCCTCTCTCCATTTCTCCTGTCCTATCCAACAACAATTACAGCAATAACAACAACAACAATGATAATCAACAAGGGCAACAAAAGGGGGAATATAGCCTCCAGGAGCTGTGGATTTATATTGTGGGCACTGAGCCCCAGCGATAACCCTGGAGGCAAATAAATAAATAAATAAATAAATCCAGACAAATGGAGAAAAATATCCTAATATTCTATGGTGTATTTGACCGAACCGAATGCTCACAAGTAGTATTAAGGGAACCAGTGTTAAGAGACACTTGGACATTCTTTCTATATGACTTGAATAATACTAAGAGGATAGATGGACAGACCAGAGAAAAGTCACGGCTGATCTCTAGAGAGTAAAAACCATTTGCTACTCTTTCAGGAATTCTTTAGTCATTCAGACAAGGAAGGAAAGAGGCACTTAACAACAACAACAACAAAAGGTGAGTACAATAGGCTGGCTTCAGACTCCTCCACAGTGCCATTAAGCATGAGAGGATTTCTGGAACAGAAGACACTTAGAAAAACTACTTGTAACATAAACTGAAGGATGAATATGGGATGGTCTCACTCAAAAGAAAAAGCTGAAAAACAAGATCAGAATAGAAAACACTAAGCAGAACTTGGGCTGCAGTTAGTGTACTGCACCAAAGTAAAAGACTCTGGGGTGGGTGGGGGGGTGGGGGGGCGAGGAGAGTTCAGGTCCTGGAACAGGATGACAGAGGACCTAGTGGGGGGTTGTATTGTTATGTGAAAAAACTGAGAAATGTTATGCATGTACAAACTATTGCATTTACTGTTAACTATAAAACATTAATCCCCCAATAAAGAAATAAAAATAAAGAAAAACTACTTGATGATAAGTGCTCTGATGGGCCTCCTCAGGACTTCGTCCTCACCATAAATCAACAATGATAGGGACTGCCCCAGTCTCCAAAGGGAGGTTGAGGTATCCTGCTCTGCTACTCCAAGAAAGCTGGTCCTCAAGTAAGTGCAGCCTGCAATGTTCCAAGTTGTGATCATGAGTGGCAAGTAGATGGATGGAGATAAAGAGTTAATTGTATCCACAGAAATTTTTCAAGAATGGAAGCTACTTCCTGCCCTAATCTGAATTTTCTAGCCATTTTCTCTACTCTGACATTTTCTCAAACAATGTTTTTATCCAACTTTATCCTGGCTATCAAACTCAAGCAAAAACTATCATGGTCATGGGCCACTAGAATCATGCCTACAGTGGACTTCCTAGCTTCCTTCCACCCTAAAATGCCTGATGTCATCTGCTCTGGTCCTACTTTTTGATTCCTGTTTATTAATCATTTTGTCTCACTTTATGTCCTGCCACCTTCCAGACACCGAGTAGCAGACTCTATCATGATTCTATCCTGGCTTACCTGGGCAGAGACATCACCCATGTGTCCTGGAACCTTGCCTTTCCAGAACCCTACCCCACTAGGGAAAGAAAGAAAAAGGCTGGGGGTGTGGATCAGCCTAACAATGCCCCAGTCCAGCAGAGAAGAAATCACAGGAGCCAGAAATCCTACCTTCTGTACCCCCAAAACAATTTTGATGAATACTCCCAGTGGGGGAGAAGTGATAGGAGGAAGAAGAGGGCTCTGAACTCCAGCTCCATCAGGACCTGCAGAGAGAGGAGGAAAAAGAGAGGAATATTTGGATGTAATAATAGGGTTACGAGTGGCTTGGAGGGCAAGAGAGAACTGAACCTGGAAGAAAAAGGGGTAATTACATAAAATGTAGCCAATTAGTTGTAGAGATGATAATTAACCCATGTCTGCAGCCTTGGGAGAACTGCCATAGTTTTCAATGGAAGGATTGGGAATTCAGAACATTGGTGGTGGGAATGGTTTGGAAATATATCCCTGTTGTCATATAATTTTGTAAATCAATATTAATTACTAATAGAAAGTGAAAGAGAGAAAAAACAGAACACTACTTGATGATAAGATTGAGTCAGACAGAATGAGTGGAGATGCCTTTGTAAAAGAAAGTACCTCACTCAAAACAGAAAGATAGTAAAGTCATTTGCAGTCCTGAGGTGTGGGAAATCTGTAACATCCGATCTTAAAATCAGCCATGTTGCCCTTTGTGGATAAAGGCAAAAAATTTCTTCAAGTATATACACATTCAAGGCTACCCATAAGTTTTGCTTGAAAATTTACTCTATTGTAATCAGTCAGCTAAGATATTAATCCAAATACAGAACTTTGAGATTAAGAAGTTCTGGCAAAAAATTTTAATGTTAAGTACTTAATTCTTTAAAATAAAGAATTAAAACTAAGATTCTGTGGGAACTAGGATTCTAGAAGTTGATTTAAATGATAATAGCACTGAAAATAAAAATAAATAACAAATGCTGTTTAAAATTATTCAGTGGACCTTAAAGCATAAAAAATAATACTTGAATATATTTTGCAAAAACACCTTTTTAAAATTGTGTGGAGTTGTACCCCTTCTACTTTATGGTTTTGTTAATTTATCCTTTCTTAAATAAAAAATAAATTAAAAAAAATTTATTCTGACTTATATTTCTTTCACTGCATTTAAGTCAGCTTCAGTGTGCTTCTGTTAAATTTTAAATGGATCAGTATGATCCCATATTTTGCACATATTCATTGTATTTTATTTACTCACATTAATTAAACTCAACATTAAAAGCAATAACAGCCTATAAAAGTTGTATAAAAGAAAATTTTGACTTTAAATATGGAAACACTGTCTTACGTGTGTTCCAATAAGTATGTTCTGAATAATTCAATCATGATACTTAGTAACATTGTTTAGGGACAAAGAAAACTAATGTTCTCATTCATTTTATAAAAAAATAACTTACTTGTTTAGTAGTGAAAGAGAGGTGACTAGAACATCACTTTGGCACATATGGTGCTAAGACTTGAACTAGCCCTGTTACATCCTAGACAACTTAGTTCAGTTATGGCATTTGCCAACAGTGATACCTTAGACAATGTCGCTTTTTTTTTTTTATTAATAAAGCCTTATACACCATATCAAAGTCTGAATGCAAGAATTCAATAGAGGAACTCAGGTGAAAATATTCTATAAACTATGATATGTTATCTTGATTCAAGTTAGTGCTGTTATTCATATTCATTTATTTTTAAAAATATTATACAATTCCTTTTTTTAAAATTTTTTATTTAAGAAAGGATTAGTGAACAAAAGCATAAGGTAGGAGGGGTACAACTCCACACAATTCCCAACACCCAATCCCCATAACCCACCCCCTCCCATGGTAGCTTTCCCATTCTCTATCCCTCTGGGAGCATGGACCCAGGGTCGTTGAGGGATGCAGAAGGTAGAAGGTCTGGCTTCTGTAATTGCTTCCCCGCTGAACATGGGCGTTGACTGGTCTGTCCATACCCCCAGTCTGCCTCTCTCTTTCCCTAGTAGGGTGTGACTCTGGAGAAGCTGAGCTCCAGGACACATTGGTGGGGTCTTCAATCCAGGGAAGCCTAGCCAGCATCCTGGTGGCATCTGGAACCTGGTGATTGAAAAGAGAGTTAACATATGAAGCCAAACAATTTGTTGAGCAATCATGGATCCCAAGCTTGGAATAGTGGAGAGGAAGTGTTAGGGAGGTACTCACTGCAAACTCTAGTGTAGTCCTGCTTTCAGGTATATATTTTGCAGTAGTTTATGGATACGTGTGCACATAAGCTCTCTCTCACAGAAACTGGTGTATATCTAGGTTATGGGACTTTGTTGGAAAGTGAACTACCTGAGATGAAATTAGAGTGTACTATTAAAGGAAAGGTCTCACCCGAGTAATGAAGCTGAAGGGTTGTCATTCCACACGTGAAGTCTCTGGATACATTCTGAGGTGAAGCATGTTGAGGTAGCAATCGTTGCTTTGGTTAGGTTGTGATCGGCAGATGCAATGTTATTTGGTTTGGATTGGGAGATGCATACGGGAAAGTGGGCCCTATCCAAGGGTTCCAGGACTGGGGGAAGTAGGGGCTCTATAGTGAAGATGTGAGGTTCCTGCTGTCTTAGGGTTCAAAAAGACAATCAATAGTTAATATTATCATCACATTATTTGTTAATTGGGTTAACTTTGAAACAATTCCATTTTTAAAACCAGTTTGTGAATCTGTCCATTCATCAAGCCATTGATTTTATACTAGAGAAAAATATATAATAGTATTTGCCAATCTTAATGTCAACTGTTAGGTAGCAATGGACAATGGAGTTTGACATAGTACTTCTTATCAATACTTAAAAATATTCACTTACTGAAAAATTAATATCTCTTCATCAAAAGAAAGATTAAATGCATAAGATCAACACTGGTAAACAAATAGAATATTAATAAATTAGTGAGGAATGCTTAAACCTAGTCAGAGAGCCTATTATAAGCCAGTATCAACTTATAATTTATACATTACTGCCAGACTGTTCTCATCAGTTCACAGAAAATATTATAACTTACAAAGGTAATAGTTAGGGGCTGGGTGGTGGCACACCTGGTTGAGTGCACATGTTACAATGTGCAAGGATCCAGGTTCAAGGGCCCAGTCCCCAAAGCAGGGGGAAAACTTTGCAAGTGATGAAGCAGGTCTGCAGGTGTTTCTCTCTCTTTCTCTCTCCCTCTCTATCACCCCCATCCTTCTTGAATTCTGACCATCTCCATTCAATAAATAAAGATAATTTTAAAGGGGAATAGTTAAATGATATCACTATGTATATGAAAAACTAAAGAGACTCCACTTCCTTGAAACCATCTTATAAATTTAAGTTTTGACAGAATCTCATTCTAGTTGGTAAAAAGTTTGTATTAATGTCATGTTTATTAAGAAAGCAACGAACATGGGGCCAAGTGGTGGCACACCTGGTTGAGTGCGCGTATTACCATGAACAAAGACCCAGGGTCCAGGCCCCAGTCCCCACTTGCAAGGGTTTGCATTTTATTGAGCAACTATGTTAGCTTACTTGATATTCATTTGGCAGAAAGCTCACTTTAAATCATTAACAGTTCAGGGTCCTCAGTCTTGCTGGTTTGTGTGACCACCAACTGCACAGATAGTTGTGTCTATGTGTTTTGTTGTTGTTGTTTTGTTTTATTTTCTTTTGTTTTTCATTCCTTTGCTGAATAATTTCCATGGAACCATCTAAATGGAGGCAAATCCCAAAACTTCAGTTCAGGGTGCAATTATATCCAATTTCATGAAATTACTTTTGGCAAATGGTGCTGGCTTTCCACAATAGTTTTCAAACATCTAATAAGTAATTGCTTGAAATTGTGCCATTGCATGCTAATGAAATGAAAATGGGCAGTACAGTGTTGCTGAACCCTGCCATTTGTGCTACACCAAGAAGCTTTCTGGCCACAGGATTCCTCTGACTATTGTACTGAGGAAATGATAGGTTGGTTGCCACACAGCCTTTTAACTTCTAAAGAGCCAAGAAGGGAGAAAAAGGAAATAGGAATGAAACTACACATATGTGTCCTGAAAGCCAAATGTTTTTTCTCTTCTTTTCTACATTTTATTAGTATGTAGCAAAATTATATAGGTACATTATTTCACACACACACATGGTGTGCTTCAGTGACAACATTCTCCACCAAAGCTCCATCATCCCCCACTCCCATAGTCACCATATGCCGGGATAGCCTGAGGGTACTTCTTCCCGAGCTAGTGCTCTCTGGGTTGGAGAGAACTCAACTGGAGCCATTCTAGGCTGCTGTGTGGGAGAGGGATCAGGAACTCGTGCTGCACCAACTTCCGCAGGAGATACACTCTGGAACTCTCGGAGCCGGAAAGCAATTTCCAAGTGTCTTTAATCAGAAGAGCAGCTGTTTTTATACTCTCCAAGTAGGGTGGAAACAGGATGTGATATAGAGAGGGTGGAGAGAAAAGTGACTGGTGAAAATCAGAGTGTGACAAAGAAGGGATCAGTGTGTGACAAGGAGGGGGTGGAGCAGGAGAGAATCCTATCATAGAACCACCAATGCCCTGGAGTGCTTTATGTAAAAGTGATTTATGTAAATAGACCAAAGCTTTGGATCAGTAAAATCCCTATATAGGCATATGGTTAAGCAGAAGCCAGGGGGAGATGGCAACTACCCAACATCTCCCCCTTTCTTTTTAACTTTTTGCCATAGTATCAGGAGTGCGGGGCACTTTGTGAGGCAGGGAGACTGATAAGAGGCACACCTTTTTGGGGGTTCTACTGTCCCTCCTTGCTCAACCTCTCCGTGGAGAGAGAGACTAACAGGATTGACACACCTCTCAGGCTCAAGCCCTTCCAAGCTCAACCATATCCTCACAATTCCCCAACATCTTCCTCTTACTTAATGGCCATATATAACTGGGTCAATGTCTGTAAAAGGCTTCATCTCTGTCAGGGGAATAGCAGTGTAGGGGTGAACGGAAACCTGTTGGGAAGAAAGCAGAATGATAGTGTGTAAGTGTCTTCAAAAAGAACTAGCACAAGACAGGGAGGGATAAGTAAGAGTAGCAAGAGACAGAGTAAGCCTGATGGGTGGAGGAGTGGGGGCCTGATAAGCCGAGGGGCTAGAGGGGTGATCTGGCATTGCAAAATCCCGAGTCAGCTGGCGGTAAGTTCTATGAACTGCTACAGTCATTCTTCAAGAAGTCCAGCAGTATAAAAGGAGTGTCCAGCAAGTTCTATAGGAGCATCAGTCCAATGTCAACGGCCAGGAAATAAATGCCACACGTCTATCTTGATGGAGGAGGACGGCCACCGGAACTTTTCTTCTCTGTAGAGAGTGACCTGGAACCGCCAAAACATGATGGGCGAAACAGAAGCAGGAAGAGCAGACACCGATGGTTGAGAGAAAGGCAGTAGGAAAGTCTTGTCCTTCGGAGTCTGTGAATCAGGTTCTCCAGATCGTGTCAGGTCACATCATGGGTTTCTGGGGATGGCTGTAATTGTGGGTGATGTCAGAGGTCAGGGGTCCAAGATGGATTTCTGGGGATTCTATATGAGCAGATGCTTCTTTATGCGAAGGCTTGTCATAGCTGTAGTCAATTACTTATGAAAAAACTTTGTAACAAATTAGAAGTTTACTACAATTGATAACTCAATGATTATAACTGCTTTAGGTATCTTTATAATTTTGTGTAAAGGTCATCTTACGTGACCTCATGTAGCAGTCTTTATATAGCAAAGTTTTCATACCGAGTTTAAGTTACATATATTGATTCTTGACTATTTTTACATTGGGTTTTTAAGCAAACTCAGGTTACTAGAGTTAACACATTTTAGTGACAATTTTTTTTTTTTGGTACATTTACAATATCAGATTGATGCCAAATTTGTTGTGGATTAATTTCCACAAGATAGCTTACAGGACATTTTTTGGGGCCCTCCAAAAATGTCCTGTATAGAGAATCTGTATTTTAACTTAGGAGATGATGAATTGTCACATTGAATATTTAGAGTTTTACCTTAAACACTCAGTTACTTAAATGAATTGATTTTACCTCTTCTCGTAAAAATGTAACTTCGAAGTTACAATTTAACTGTTAAGTTAATGTTTACCAAACTTGAAACACGCATATTAAACATATAGTTTATAACACACAGGAGGAGAAAAACTTGTAAATAAGATATATCATTTCAAATGTGAATTTAGAACTACTGTCATAGTTGAACCATCTTTACTCACACAGTTTAAGACTAAACATTTCATATTGGTATCAAGACTTAAAAAAGAAATCAAAAGGGGGAATGAACAATTTTTGGACTGTTTCTGGACGTCTCCAGAAACCATGGCTGCGTCCAGCCGTTTGATATAAAGTCAGTTAACTTTCAGAGTACTCTGAGCACAATGGGTCATACAAAAATTTTGGTCACTCAATTTTTTTTTTTCACTCACTCACTCACTCACTCACAAAACACAACTGGCCAGTCATAGCATAAGACATTCATTCGGGGGGGGGAGTTCTGTGAATCAGATTTTTTTTTTTGATTCTGCCATGCTGTATTATGGATCCTGGGGTGCATCCTGTAGCCAGTCCTCTTGCAGCCAGTCTTCTTGCAGTGTTTCTTGTTCTTCAGGGATATCAGCGCCATCATGTGGGTATTGCCAGACATGGCGGGCAGGAACCCAAACAGGCTTGGAGTAATTTTGTGGAAAAATACATGCGAAACCCCTCCCCATAGTCAACAGGGGGTCAGGTCCTTTCCAAATTTTATCAAGTGGGTCTTTCCATTTGACTTTAATAGCTGGGAGGGTGGGTGGTGTTTGCCAATGAAGAATTATAGGAGGTTGGTCGGAGTTTTTGTAAATATTAAAGAGATTTAATGTAGTTAAGGCTTTTGCCAGCTGGATATTAGGGGGGTACATTTCCCCTTTTTCTTTATTTAATTGAGCCTTAAGAGTTTGATGGGCCCTCTCAACAATGCCTTGTCCCTGTGGATTATACGGAATGCCTGTAGTATAAGTAATGTTCCAGAGGGAACAAAAATCTTTAAATTGTTTGCTGGTAAAAGCAGGTCCATTATCCGTTTTACGTTGAAGAGGTAAGCCCATTACAGCAAAACAGGAGAGCATATGGCTTATAAGCTTTTTTGAGTTTTCTCCAGTCTGAGCTGTAGCCCACATAAACTTAGAGAAGGTATCAATTGAGACGAACACATATTTTTGTTTGCCAAAGTTAGGTATGTGGGTAACATCAATTTGCCAAAGAGCGTTGGCTTTTAAACCCCGAGGATTAACCCCCAGAGTCTGAATAGCAGGTGTTTTGATTAGACCTGCACAGGAGGAACATGTAGCAAGAATACGTTTTAACTGTGGCAGAGGAATATCAGGAAATCGAGCTCGAAGACCTTTAAGATTAACATGGGTTAGGGAATGAAAGTCAGCAGGATTAGAGACAGAGGCTAGGAGAATTCCTGTGGAGGCAAGGCGGTCAGCTGCAGCATTCCCTTCGGACAGGGGACCAGGAAGAGGGCTGTGGGAACGTAGGTGCTGAACATACAGTGGATGGGTTTGAGAACAGAGCATAGAGGCAATTTGAATTAAAAGAGGAGAAAGTGGGTTGTCATCAATTCTTACATAAGATTGAGCAAGCCATGGAAGTAAGTTAACAGTATACACACTGTCAGAAAAAAGGTTGAAGGATTCTGGTACAGCTTTTAATGCAAGGAAAACAGCATAAAGTTCTTTCTACTGAGGGGAATTATCAGGAAGTTCAGTAAAGAGAGGTTTGGGGTATTGCTGGTCTGGATAATATATAAGGGCAGCAGCCCCCTTTTTTCCACCATCAGTGAACACTGTAGGAGCAGAGGGGATGGGATCTCGAGAGAAAAGTTTAGGTACTAGTAGAGGCAACAGAGGTAAAGAAGCTATCAAATTATTAGAGGGAAAATGATTATCTAATTGTCCTGGAAAACCCATTAAACTTATGGCAAAACGAGAATGGTGGCGTATGAGCCATTCTGTATCAGTGAGAGAAAAGGGAAGAATGATTGAATCTGGTTCCCTTCCTAAGACCTGAACCAATCTGTTTCTTCCTTGGCGAACCATAAATGCTAAGGCATCAATCTCGGTAAGGAGTCTTGGAGCTCCGCCTACTGGCGTATGAAGCCATTCGAGAACGCCATGTTTCTGCCACAATGCCCCCACTACCGTGGGGGTGGAGTTAAAGATTAGAAGATTTACTGTAGAGGAGGGGGAGAATCGAACGAGGTGCATGTCCTGGAGAGCCTGGTTAACTTTTTCCAGAGCCAAGGATGCTTCGGGGGTTAACATACGCTTTGAGGAGGGCTGTTTGTTTCCTTTTAACAGATCAAACAGTGGTTGCAGGCAGCTCGTAGGCAGATAAAGATACTGCCTAAGCCAATTCAAATTTCCAAGAAAACTTTGTAAAGAAGCAAGAGTGAGATTAGAAGGAAAAGTAACACAAGGTTTTAAAGGACGAATCTGCGTTAGGGAAATCTCTGAGCCTAAGAAAGATATTGGAGGGATTAGCTGTATCTTCTCAGGAGCTACATTAAGTCCACTTCTCTTTAAGGCAGGGATTAGAAAATCACGTAGGGCGGAGAGATCTGTATCTAATTCTCCCCATATTAACACGTCATCCATATAATGAAAAACCTTAAGGCCCTTATGAATATATGGGAAAAGGGCAGATTTAACAACCTCTTGACAAATAGTAGGACTATTAGCCATGCCCTGGGGCAGTACCACCCATTCAAATCTATCGGCAGGGCTGGCATTATTAATAGAAGGAACAGAGAAAGCAAAACGTTTACAATCTTGTGGGTGTAAGGGAATAGAGAAAAAACAATCCTGTATATCAATAGCTATGATTGGAAATCCTGTGGGAATTGCGGAAGCAAGAGGCAAACCCCTTTGGGGGGAGCCCCAAACCTGCATGGTTTTATTAACTGCACGAAGATCTTGGAGGAGGCGCCATTTTCCTGAGCGCTTTTTAATTACAAAGACTGGAGTATTCCATGGGCTCCGAGAATGACGAATGTGTCCCAAAGATAACTGCTCTTGGATGAGTTTTTTTTTAAATTTCTAGCTTCTCCCTAGGCAAAGGCCACTGTTCCACCCAGACAGGCTCATTAGAAAGCCAATCTAAGCGGGGAGTTCTGTTACGAACAGTGGCAGTTAGTATTGGGGGTGCTGGTTGGGTCTAGCAGTCTCACAGGAGTGAGTGTGGTGTCCTGCAGAGGTGTCTGAGGATATCACTACATCTAAAGATTCCAACAAGTCTCTTCCCAATAAATTGGTGTTTATATCAGCTATTAAAGGCTGAAAGCGTCCGGTAGTCCCTTCTGGATCTTCCCACACAAGGGAATCTCGTGTGCGGAATGCCTGAGTCAATCCTCCAACACCATGTAAGCGTGGTCCTGGGAGGAGTTCCCAACTCTGGGGAACCTCTGTTTGTCTTAATATTGTCTTATCTGCTCCCGTGTCAATCAAACATTTAAAAGGAATATTACCAATCTTTACTGTCATAGTTGGGTGACCCCTTTCTAAAACAGGGGTGGTCCATAAAATCTCAGGCTCTGAATTCGAGCTGTTCTCTTGCTCCAGCCGGTTATTTCTATGCTGGAAGTTCCCACATACCGCGGGTTCCTCCTTCTGCTCACCCTCTGTTATTATTACTTGGCGTGGTGGGTGTAGCAATGGATTGGGTCCCAAGCTGGGCTTCTGTTTGTGGAAGAAGGGCACAGCACCAAGCGGGCAACCTGCTTCCTTCCCTCTTGGGGGCGGGGCTAAGGGAAGCCCCATACCTAGTTTAAATCCCTGTTTACATTTGGCAGAGGCGTGCCGTTCCTATGGAACCTTGACCAACAATCTCTCCTCCAGTGAAATCCTTTCTGGCATCTGGGACAAGGCATTCGTGGTCTCTGATTCCCTGTCTGGAGGCGGGGTTGCCCTGATTGGAGGTGGGGTCGCCCTGACTGGAGGTGGGATCGCCCTGACTGGAGGCGGGGTCGCGGTCTATTTTCTGGACATTGGTTACGCCAATGCCCTTGGCGACCGCACTGAAAGCAAGCTCCTTTTTGCTTATGTAAGGTAGCTGCATAGGCCTGTAACATAGGTCCTTGAAAAGAGCTTGATCTGAGATCCTGTGTAGCTAGAATCCAAGTATCTGGGTGTTCGTTTTTAAGAGTGATACAGGCCTGTCGAAAATGCGGAAGCATTCCATCCCAGACTATGGATCGCAGAAGGAGAAAACGAGCGTCAGGATTATAAATCTTCCTTTCCAAACTCGACTGGACCCTGGCAATGAATTTAGCGAGGGATTCATCAGGTTCTTGTTGCAGGGAGAGAGTGGGGGCTGAGGCTGCTCCCATGGGTGGTGTTAATCGCTCCCATGCTTTTAATGCACACAGGCATACTTGATCAAAATACCCCGCTGGAAACTTGGCTTCCGCCTGTTGAATCCCTGTTTCTAATTGGCCTGTTCCAAACAATGCATCAAAATTACCCTCTGGCTGATTTTGAATATTTTTCCGTGATTGTTGTAAACATTCGTCACGAAAGAATGCCTCCCATTGCAGGAAGAGGGGGCCTGGGAGCGTAGCACGAGTCACATCTCTCCAATCTTGAGGGGTATTAAGGTTCTGAAGCAGGCCTTGTAAAATGGACCTGGTCCATGGGGCATGAATACCGTCATCTTTGATAGCCTGGCATAGTTCCTTCAGGTCTGTGGCGGAATATGGATACCAGGCCTGAGGTTTTTGTCTATTGGGGGCAACATTGACCGGAAATGTGTGGACTTGCTCTGATAAGTGTGTAGCGGTAGGAGGAGTCATCGAAGTGGAAGCTTCTGGACAAGTGGCCGAAGAAGTGGTTTTGGAGGCTACAGGAGAATTCAGACATGTGTCTATCAAAACAGGGTGGGGTGAAGAAGCAGCCGTGGAGGCAGCAGGAGGTTCCGGACACGTTTCTGCCAAAATGGGGGTGGCCGAAGAAGTGGCTGTGGAGTCCAAAGGAGAATTCGGACACGTGTCTGCCAAAATAGGGGCCTCAGGGCAAGATGCCAAAATAGGGGCCTCAGGGCAAGATGCAGAGGAATTAGGGTGGGTCAAGATCACGACAGGCCTTTGCTTCTTCTTGTTTTTAAGGTGCTGGTTAAGTTCTATGATTACTTCCTTTATCTCTTTGACCTCAGCCTCTAGGTCCTTAAGCCTTTTGAGAGGTTGACCTATATATCCCTTAAAAGCTGCTATGATGATCAACAGGATATAAGGTGAAGCCCCAAGAAAAATGTCCCAGATATATAAAAATTGTATACTGGAAAAAGAATGCAGGATTTGGAAAAGATTTTCCATGGTGGAAAGATCTCCGGAAAACAATAAGAAAGAAAAAAATCACAGTGCCTTAACACAATATTGCAGATACCCAAAAGGTGTGTACTTATCTAAGATGTCTTCTTGTAAATCTGCTGCTTACAGGTCCCTGTTCCGGGCACCAGATGCCGGGATAGCTTGAGGGTACTTCTTCCCGAGCTAGTGCTCTCTGGGTTGGAGAGAACTCAACTGGAGCTGATCTAGGCTGCTGTGTGGGAGAGGGATCAGGAACTCGTGCTGCACCAACTTCCGCAGGAGATACACTCTGGAACTCTCGGAGCTGTAAAGCAATTTCCAAGTGTCTTTAATCAGAAGAGCAGCTGTTTTTATACTCTCCAAGTAGGGTGGAAACAGGATGTGATATAGAGAGGGTGGAGAGAAAAGTGACTGGTGAAAATCAGAGTGTGACAAAGAAGGGATCAGTGTGTGACAAGGAGGGGGTGGAGCAGGAGAGAATCCTGTCATAGAACCACCAATGCCCTGGAGTGCTTTATGTAAAAGTGATTTATGTAAATAGACCAAAGCTTTGGATCAGTAAAATCCCTATATAGGCATATGGTTAAGCAGAAACCAGGGGGAGATGGCAACTACCCAACAACCATATCTCTCACAAACTCCTAGAGTTGGTTTTGTTAATGTATTATTTTTTTGTTGTGTGATCATTTGATTTAGTGATCTGTATGTATTCCACATATAAACAAAAGCATATGTCAGTTGTGCTACATCTCTTTAGAACCAGATAGTGCCTGGTCACCAGGGAAGGCTTTGCAACCCTCTTTTTGGAACTAGTGTTCTTGACAGACAGCTGTTTCAGACTGTGCATTGAAACAGTCATCCACTTATCAAATATTTCCTTTTCAAAAACATTTATTTGTTAAATGTAAATATTGGCAAGACTATAGGATAAGAGGGGTACATTTCCACAGAGAGCCCACCTCCAGAATGCCATATCTAATCAGCTCCCTTGATAGTTTCTCTATTCTTTATCCCTCTGGGAGTATGGACCCAGAATCATTGTGGGGTTCAGAAGGTGGAAGGTCTGGCTACTGTAACTGCTTCTCCACTGGACATGGGCTTTGACAGGTCAATCCATAGTCCCAACCTGTCTCTCTCTTTCCCTGCAGGGATCTGGGGAGGCAGGGCTCTAAGACACATAGTGGGATCCTCTGCCCAAGGAATACAGGTTGGCGTCATGGTACTGGGTTCACCTGCATATTAGATGTCAAGCTCAGGCAAAAACTAGCAAATCCACAGGCCTTCTGGAATACACCTAAAATAGACCTACTAGCTTTTTCCAAAACAGGGACCCCCAAATCTTCATCTTTGATTGAATTCATGATTGATCAAATATTTCTTGAGCACCTACTAATTACCAGGTACTTTTCTGGTCACTAGGAAGATAGGGAACTTACAATAAACAAGACTCTGACTTTCAAATGCTGCAACTTGCATTCTAATAAGGGCAAAGGAACAATGAACTATACACTGTCACAGATGATAGTCTTTGGAAAAAATGTGGCAGGATAAGATGCCTATCTAGGAGCTATTACATTTTGAAGACAGAAGTTTGTAGACATAACTGTTATGGAATGGGCAGTGAAAGTAGTTTGTTGCAGCCTATTTTAATCTTTTTATTTACACTGTAAATGATCCTCTGTTAGAAAATGGAGCTTTCAATCATATTTTTTCCATTTTCATCTCATCCACAATGGTCTCTTTGGTGGGAACTGGCATGTTGTTCACTTAAAACCCTTGCCTGATGATTTCTGTAT
The DNA here is from genome assembly GCF_950295315.1 of Erinaceus europaeus. Taxonomy (NCBI): domain Eukaryota; kingdom Metazoa; phylum Chordata; class Mammalia; order Eulipotyphla; family Erinaceidae; genus Erinaceus; species Erinaceus europaeus. Next base: position 15,640,833 of record NC_080185.1, read on the forward strand.
GACAAATCTAGGCAGGATCCACCAATATATCAAGGAGTGTGTTTAATCATATTGGCATCTGTTATGGGTTGAATTATGGTCCCCAAAACAGGTATTTTGAAGTTCTAACTTATCTCTGCTACTTCCAAATGCGATTTTACTTAGAAAAACAGTTTTAAAATATTTATTTTATTTTTATCATATTAAATAGAGAAAATTTCACCTGAGAAAGAGAGAGAGAAATCCAAAATATTGGTCTTGTACATATAGCACTAGGGTTCAAACCAGGAGCCTCAAACATGCAAGTTGTAAGCTCTACCAGCTGAGACCTCATAGTTACAGAAGAAGTCTCCTTATAGAAGAAATCTCCTTAAAGAGGTCATCAAAAATGATACATTTTGTTAGGTTTAATTCTAACCCAACATGCTGGCAACTTTATACAAAAGGGGAAATTTGGTTACAGAGAGACTTGTGTCCTGGTAAGATCATCAGTAGACTCACAAAGAGGACAGAATTGCTGTTATCTACAAGGCAAGGAATTCTAAAGCACCAAGAAGCTAGAAAGAAGCAAGGAAAAGAGCTTAATGACACAATTTGCCAACACTATACCAATTTGTGGTATGGTGCTCTGTTGCAGTAGGCCTTGCAAACTAAAAGAATATCACTCTAAGGGGTTAGGGATGAACAGTGAATAGTGCTTTATGATAAGACATTGTGTATATGCATTAGAAATAAAGAAACTCACACATAAATGTAGCTGAACTCTGAGTATGACAAGGAATGTGGAGCTCAACAATCCTCATAGCTTAGCTAGTTCTGTAACAGAGGTTGTGTAATAGTATTCCTTTTATTGAATAATCATCAGTCCTTTAACTCTATGGAGTAAAGTAAGGGTATATGTAAGACTTGTACATGCTAAAAGAGAAAATATGGAGATCAAAAGGCAGAGTTGAATACTCAAACAGCAAGAGTGTTAGCTAAAATCTCACAAATCATTGAATTTGTGAAATTTTTGATAGTTTAAACAATATTATTGCTGCCTAGAAAACACCGGCATAAGATCCCTGACACCTCGTCAGTGTAGATTACAAGTAGTTCTGTCTTGGACATTTACACAGCAACAAATGGCCTAAAAAAATCCTACTCTAGATCTAAGAGTGTTCTTCTCAAAAAAAAAAAAAAAAAAAGTCTATCAGTGCACCCATCCCTTAGTACCACTCATTGTTTACTATCTAGAATAGCAAACCAATGGAAGTCCAAATGAAATACAGGAAGCATTGTACTATAATTTTGCAAATCATAGGAGCCAGTTATGCTAATTTTAATTTTATTGTGGTAAAATTGGCAAATTAAAATCATACATATTTAAACAGACATGAAGAGAAAAATAGGTTTTTCTGTCCACATATATGTAGCTGCTCTAAATCTGTGTTCCTCTAGGCATTTCTATTCCTTTTAAAATATTTATCTTTTTTTGGTGAGTCAATAATGGTTTACAAGATCATAAAATTACAGAAATGCAGTACCACACCACACCTCCCACCATAGTTCTGTGCAGGCCTTGTCCACCCAAGAAAAACCACCATAGTTTTCACAGTTTGGGTCACATATGAGTGAATCCTTCAATAGTTGTATTTCAAAGAAATGCAGACCATTTGCTAGCAGATATAACCTATAGCAAGAGAGTCCTTGAACACAACATTTGAAGGACAAAACTATTTGACTTTCTTTCCTCCTTCCCCACATATTTTTAAAAATGCAGAGTGATGGAATGAGAAGTAATACAATCATTATGCAAAAAGGATTTATGTCTGAGGGTCCAGGGTTTCAGGTTCAGTCTCAGAGACCACCATAAACAAGAGCTGAAAAATACTCTGGTGAGAAGAAATGAAAAGAAGAAGAGGGAGAAGGAGAAAAAAGAAAAGGAAAGGAAACAGGAGAAACAACAGGGCAGGAAAGAGAAGAGAAAGAAGTGAAAAGAAAGGAGAGGAGAGAAGAGGAGAGGGGAGGGGAGGGAAGGGGAGGGGAGAGAAGGGGAGGAGAGGAGAGGAAAGGAGGGGAGGGGAGGGAGGGCAGGGGAGGGGAGGAAAGGAGAGGAGAGGAGAGGAGAGGAAGAAAACAAAATAAAGAAAAGAAAGGAAAAGACAAGAAAGAAAAAATAAATCAGGTGATAGATTCAAAGTCTCTTGAATAGAAGATACCACTGAAATGTCCCATGAACCCAATTTTTTCTTCTTTTATTTTTTAATTTAGTAAGAGAAAGGGGAAGAGATAAGGAAGGGACAATAGAGACACTACTCTACCTCTATGCTATCCAGGGAGCTCTCCTGGTGTCTTCCATGTTGGTCTTCCATGCTCAAACCCAGATCTTCACCAGATAGTTAAAGCAAATGCTCTATTGAGTAAGTTGTATCCAACACACTCCCTCAGGTCATAAGTAGAATAGTTTGCCTCAAAACTGGGAAATGTTATGCATGTACAAACTACTGTATTTCCTGCTGACTGTAAAACATTAATCCCCCAATAAAGAAAAATAAATAAAAAAGAATAGTTTGTCCCATGAAAGCCATCTCAGTTAAATGTAAATAAGACAATATTTGAATACAAAACACTGAGGCAAGATACTATTATTTTAAGGAAAATGGCAGCAAGCAACAGTCTCTAATGTGTGAAGAAAATAAACCAGAGAAATATCTGTAAAGTGGAAGAAGTATAATAACCTACATTACAAAATGAATTTTGACTCATATAAGGGGGAGAGAAAGACATCTGCAGACCTGCTTCACCGCTTTGCAGCGACACCCCTGCAGGTGGGGAGCCGGAGCTCCAACTGGGATCCTTAAGCAGGTCTTTGCGCTTGGCGCCCCAACTGGGATCCTTACGCAGGTCTTTGCGCTTGGCGCCACATACACTTAACCTGCTGCACTACCACCCGACATAGTTCTCTAAAAGGCTAAGATATGGATTAAATATACTTATATTTTGTTTATGTTTATGTTTCAGCTCTCTATATTCCACATGAGTAAAATCATCTGGCAGCTCTTCTTCATTTCCTTCCTTACTTTACTATTATCACTTCTAGTTTCATTCTAAAGAGTACAATAACAGTCTTTTTAATTTCTAAATAGTAGTTCATTAACTATATGTCCCATGGCATCTTTTTTTCATATTTATAAGACTCAAATGAGTGAATTTTATTCCATATTTAAAGGATTTTCCCCTTTATTCTATCAAAGTATTCTTCATATTTTTTTCAGATATTTCAAACTTAATTAGGAAAAATGAGAAGGCAAGTTGGCCATTTGGGCATAGATGGTAGATCCTATGTGAAAGCTGATTCCCATTTTTAGAAACAGACCAGGTCCCATGAGACAGGACATATGTTCACATGCATCCATAAATTAGGGCAAAATATATACCTGAAATCAGAAGTGTGCAATAGTCTGCAGTGAGTCAATAAATGAAGCTAGCAAGTAAAAGACCTAAATAATCCTGGTCCCATGCCATGAAACCAAGCAAGAAGTATTTTTTTTTACCATAGTTTTGTTTCCGTGTTCCTATCACCTGGATTCTGAGCTTTTATCTTTTGCTGACCCTGCTTCATCTGTGCTCCAACTTCATTTTAAAGTGCTTTTCCCATGTAAATTGTAGTTTTTGTTGTAGTAATGTTGGGCAAAGGAAATAGATTCTGATAGTACACTACTGTTTTTGATTAGAAGTCCATTTAATGCAGTTTTAAAATAAATGTCATTGTATGCATTCAGTTTTCACCTTAAAGAAGAAGGATACTACTTTTTCCTAGTCCAGGGAGTTACTGCAATGTGGAAGTCCTTTACTGCAATGTGGAAGACAGTCTAAATAAAATTAGCTCATGGCAACATTCAGACTACTGATTTATCATATTGTAGTGAGGTGAAGACTATAAATGGCCACAAACAGGAAACTATTGCCTAGTAAGCAGCAATACAGGCAACCTACATTTTCCTGCCTGTATTAAGGTGGTATGGAGAGATATCTATAACAGTGCAGTGACAGTCTGTCCAAAGTACATTTCCATAAAGGTTATAAAGAAAAAACTAAGAACTGTCTGCCAAAAATAACATGACACTGGGTAAAAATGACTTCACTGTGGAGACATGCATAAAAATCAACTCAATGAATATGTGTTGAATGAATTAATTAATGACAGAGAAGTGAGAATTTCAAGGTATCTGCCAATGAAGACTTGGGAAGAGTAGTAGTAGTAGTAGCAAAGAAAATAAGAGGAGAGTGGGCTGGGTAGTGACACACTTGGTCATGTGCACATAGTGCTAAACTCAAGGACCGGCATAAGGATCCCAGTTTGAGCCCCCGGCTCCCCACCAGCAGGGAGGATGCTTCACAGGCAGTGAAGCAGGTCTACAGATGTCTGTCTTTCTCTTCCCCCTCTTTATCTTCCCTGCTCCTCTCAATTTCTCTCTGTCCTATCCTAAAATGGAAAGAAAAAATGGTCACCAGGAGCAGCAGCACAAGGATTCCTTGTGCCAGCACAGAGAACCAGAAATAACCCTGGAAGAAAAAAAAAAAAAAAAGGAGAGAAGACAAGCAGTGTTGGTTTCTTAAGTGCCTAAATATTGCTACTATTAAACTTTGCTTATATCCTAACTGTGGAGCTAGATTCACATTAAAAAATTCATGCTTTGTGCAGGATATACAGACTACATATAACGATATGCCATATGTATTTTCACTCAAGCTGCCCACTCTTATTAAAGGCATCTGTCAGCCTCAAGGTCAACTCCATTAGCCCAGAAGGAAAGAATCTTGAATAAGCAAAACCATGAATAAACAATCTATACAACATCAGTCAAATCCTACTGTCAAGAAAGACCAATTAACCTGTTTTCCTCCATATTCACTAGGACCCAGAATGGAACTGATCATCTATCATAAGAAAGCCTATTCCAACAGGATAGCCAGTCAGATAATAAATGATTTTCAAACCACTACATGGTCATTATTTTAAGAGATTGTTTCTGAAATTGTATATAAATATATTCTTTGACTAAATGACCCAATTTTCAAGAAGAATAAATTGTCAAAAATATGAAAGGTTATGTAAAAGGTTATGCATTAAAAAATATTTATAATGGTAAAATGCTGGCCCCAACTCACATGCCCATTAATAGGCTGTTGACTAAATAGATGACTTTCATTTAAGGTAAGAAGTGTGCATCTTATGCTACTGCTAAGGTAGGGAGGATAAGGACATCTTCTAATACCAGAAGCCAAAAAAGCTCTCAAAAACTACTGAGATTGTTTACAAAACCCCTAAATACCACCTCAGAGACCCCCCCATAGATCAAAGATAGGAAAAATGGGGCATCAACATAAATTATGTATAAATACATGTATTCATCGTAGCATATACAAACAGTCATTATTTACCTCTGAAAGATGCCAGGGAACTAATTAATATATGTTGATTTGTAATTTATTTTATTTTATTGAATGCGGACATAGAAGAAGAAAAAGACAGAGACAAAGAGAGACAGAGAGTACTTTCTTCAATGTAGTAAGTTGGGATTGAACCTGGTTCACATGCTGTTTTGTCTGCCCTATTGGTTTATATATTTAAAACTAAAGCATAAACTCAAGGGACTAGGGAGAAAATGTAATGGTTAGTACCACCTCAGTATGCTTCACTTTGGACTGTGTCCAGACATGTCAGGCATGGGATGTCAACCCTTCAGCTTCATTACTCTGGTAAGGCCTTTCCTAGCTCATAGGACTCCTTAATTCCATTTTGAGTGGTGTACTTCTTAACAAAACCTCAAAACCTAGATATAGATTAGGGCCCATGAGATAGGGCATATGTACATGTATCCATAAATTAAGGCAAAACATATACCTTAAAGCAAAAGTGCACAATAATTTGCAGTGAGTAAATAAATGAAGCAAGCAAGTAGAAAGATCTAAAAAGACAACATAAAGTACCTAATAAAACAGTTTCTTTTTTCAGAAAAATAGACATATATTTCCTTTTGTTACTCTTGTTGTTTTATTACTGTAGTTCTTATTGATGCCCTTGTTATTGGAAAGGACAGAGAGAAATGGAGACAGAAGGGGAAGGCAGAGAGGGGGGAGGGACAGACAGACACCTGCAGACCTGTTTCACCACTGTGAAGTGACTTCCCGACAGGTGGGGAGCTTGGGCTCAAACCAGGATCCTTACGCTGGTCCTTGCGATTTAGGCTGGCCCTTGCGCTTTATGCCATCTACGCCTAACCCCTAACCCGGGGCGCTACTGCCTGACTCCCAATGAAATAGTTTCTACGTAGACCTAGATACCTTCCTCACCTACCTCCTGTTACATGTCCCTTGATCACTCCAAAGCTAACCTTGTCAGACAAAGTAAGGACTAAAAAAGCTGAATAAGGGCAAGAAACTGGCATACTTTAATGAGGACTCCTTAGTCACAACCAGGCCACCCCATTACCAGGGAGCCCTGGAATTCCCACACAGACTCGAGGGGCCTAGACTTCTAACAGATCCTTCTCCACTGTCACTGGTCATCTCCATCAGGAACAACTTAATTGATCCCTTTGTGGGTCGCTATAAGACCTTACCCTCAATGTGGATCAAGAATGGTAGGGAATGTTCCATTCTCTGAAGGGAAGTTGGACAACATACTCTACCTTCTACCCGAGGAAGATGGTTCCTGAAATTAGTGCAGCCTGGAATTTTCCTAGCTGTGACCACAGAATGTGAGCTCAGTCCTACAGGGATGCAGAGGTTACATGGGCCCCAGATAAAATTTCTGAGGTTTACAGCCAAAGACTTTCATGCCTGCGGCTCTGTGATCTCAGATCCAACTTCCAATGCCATCAAAAGCCAATGTTTAGCAGTTCTCTGGTTAAAAGAAAGAAAGAAAGAAAGAAAGAAAAGGAAAGGAAAAGAAGTGTTTGAGTACTGGGATTCAGTTTTCCTTTGAGAACCAGAATTAAATAAATTATTTTAAACATTATCAGTGGTAAGAGAAGAGTCCAGAGTGGTAGACATTGGTTAAACTCTTGAGATGGGGTTTCAACAAGTGTACCACACTTGGACCTACATTCATCTTTTTATTAAGTATATGCACTTACACTTCTTAAGGGAGTACATAAACATCTTAGGGGAGTCCATATTTAAATAATCTCTCTCCTAGTATGTAGACCTTTCTATATCAGACTTGTCTTCTGCAACTATTGTGATTATATCAAAAGCTGTAACTCCTGTCCTAGCCCCAAGAAAGTAGGCTTAGTTCAGAGGCATCAGATAAGGCTTTTTTTTTTTTTTGCCTTCAGGGCCTTTTAACCCATTATTTGTGTTTACCCTAATGTTAGTCAAACATCCTGGAGGCTTGAGACAGGAATGGCAAGAGAAAGCAAAGGTTTTCTAACATAACTGGTTCTAATACAAAATTCTTAATAAATGCATAAAAGGATCGCATATCCATAAGTAACAGGCATTATGGATCACAGAGTCCCCAGCATTTGGGGAAAGGGATAAAATAGAAGATATAGGGGTCAGGTGGTGCCACACTTGGTTGAGCACATATGTTACAGTGCACAAGGACCCAGGTTCAAGTCCCTGGTCCCCACCTGCAGGGGGAAAGCTTCATGAATAATGAAGCAGGGCTGCAGGTGTCTCTCTGTCTCTCTCCCTATCTCCCCCTACTCTGTCGATTTCTGCCTCTCTATATCCAATAAATAAATAAATACAATAAAATTATTAAAAATAGAAGACACAAATTAAAATTATATTTCCTTGAATATATCTTTATAGATTAAATATATTCTTGAATAATATATTAAGTGAAGCATTTTCTAAAATCTGAAAGCAAAATGAACTGGAGGTGATTCTGCTAAATGAAATAAGTAAAGAAAAGAAGTAAATAACGTCTACTAGAGTGGTTCACTCATGTTGAATACAGATGAGTAAATTAATTTGCAAAAGTGGCAATCGGGAGTCTGGTGGTAGTGCAGTGGGTTAAGCTCAGGTGGAGCAAAGCCTGGCTTAAGGATCCCCACCTGCAGGGGAGTCACTTCACAGGTGGTGAAGTAGGTCTGTAGGTGTCTATCTTTCTCTCTCCCTCTCTGGCTTCCCCTCCTCTCTCCATTTCTCTCTGTCCTATCCAACAACGATGACATCAATAACAACAACAATAAAACAACAAGGGTGAGAGTCGGGCAGTAGCACAGCGAGTTAAGCGCCGTGGCGCAAAGCACAAGGACTGGAGTAAGGATTCTGGTTCGAGCCCCCGGCTCCCCACCTGCAGGGGAGTCGCTTCACAGGCAGTGAAGCAGGTCTGTAGGTGTCTATCTTTCTCTCCCTCCTCTGTCTTCCCCTCCTCTCTCCATGTCTCTCTGTCCTATCCAACAACAACGACATCAATAAGAACAACAATAATTACTACAACAATAAAACAAGGGCAACAAAAGGGAATAAATAAATAAATATTTTTAAAATGTCTTATTTAGAAAAAACAAGGGCAACAAAGTGGAATAAATAAATATTTAATAATGATAACAATAATAAAATATTTTTTTAAAGTGGCAATTACACTCTCTCTTGAACTTTGTAAGAACGATAGTGTTTATCAGAGGGGAGGGTGCACAGAATTTCGGAGAAGTGTATGGTAACTTACGCACAACAAGACTGGGTTTGAAATGAAACCCTTAAACTCATGATTTTGTAAAACACTTAAATCACTAACATATGAAAATAAAATTAAACAAGGAAAATGAAATATATTAATCCTGTCATGAATTAGGTAGTGGCAAAACAGAAGGTAGGAACATAACTTCAAATGAGCTTTAAGAAAATACCCAGGTTGAAAAAAACACAAGTCAAACTTTGAGAAATCACATTTATGGTTGAAGTTCTAGACTGTTATTCTGAGACTGTGGTGTGTATATCATAAGATAAAGCAAGTGGGTATGTAAGTGTCACAGAAAAGTGAAATTTGTATGTGAACAAAAAGAAGAGTGTATCAAAGAAATAACTAAGCCTTCTATAATCTTGATTTTAAATGGAAGATTAGTGTTAGTTCATGACTTATCTTACCATAAGTAAAGTATTCCCTAACTCTGTCCATTAAGATGTCATAGAAATAGTCATTACCATGACAGTAACAAAAACTCTGAGTATCTCAATTATGGTCTTAAATATATTTCCTACTAATTGAAAACAGTGGTCTTAGTCAAGGTAAAAGATTACATATCTGAGACTGGATGTCATCAAACTGACAGAGCCTGAGACAAATTGTCACAAAATAAGATGCAAGAGGCTATGTTCAAATAAATGAACAAATGCTTCTTAAGTACATATTTTAAAAACTCCCATTGATTCAAAATGTAATAATATGAGACACAATAAAATGCTTTTAATGAATTAAAATGATTGTAGCCCATATTCTTAAATCCAGATTTGCATAGTGTACTGATAGCATTTGAGTTATGGTATGGAACCAGCTTCTTACTCTGAGAACTAGTACAGATAAAAAGAATTATGAACCATTGGCTCTCTTCTTTCCTAAATGAACTATACTGCCACGTTAATTATATAGTAGATAAAATAAAATTTTCACTCATTGAAGTGTTCGAGCTAGCAAAGATGGGACTATAGAAATCCAACATCACAATTTCACAACTACAAACTAAGACAAATACCACACACTCATAGATGGGTGTGGACATCACAAAACAAGAAAAGTCCTCAAAGGTCAGCATGGCATACTTTACAATCCCACAGTCTATTTCCTGGAATAAAGCAGAAAATTTCTTCCATATGTTTACTGGGGAACATGTACAAGACTATGCTTAGCAGCATTGTTCATGAAGGGGGAAATTGGTGACAATCTTGCTACTGCTACCCACAAATAGTATAAAGTGTAAACAAATAGTGGTATAATCATACAATTAAATATAATGCTACAGTAAAAATAAATAAATTGCAGCCATCAACAAGGGAGAACTGAAGAAAGAAAAAATAACAAAACAAACAACAACAAAAAACAGAAGAATGCATTCACTTCTGTTCGACTTATATAAAGGTGAAAAAAAAGCAATGTTAAGTAGTACACTGCTTCAGGACAGAACTTTTATGGGATGAGATCAAGTGTTGGCACATCTGGTTGAGCACACACATGTTACAAAGTGTAATGACCTAGGTTCAACACCCTAACCACCACCCCCCGGGTCTCTACCTGTGTTGTGACCTCGACAGGAGTTTGGGACTATTAGCATACAAATTACATCATCTTGAGGAGGTGCTTCAGAGAAGGGAATGTATAAAAGCACGGGACTTTGAGCAGGTCACTCTTTTTTAGCTGCTGCTTCTCCTGGTGTAAGCATCTCAGAGAGGTGCGCCATGGCTGCTTCTCCTAGGAACTGAACACATGTGACTCTGCTAGCCGGTAAAATTTTAGACCCCTCTATAGCCATAAGCAACCTTTACCAGAGCAGATAATTGTTTATCTTATGGGACTAAACCTTTGATAACTATACTCAGACATTATGGAGCTAGAGTACTCTTTTATTTAAAACTTATTTTATTTTATTTAGTTATTCCCTTTTGTTGCCCTTGTTTTTATTGTTGTAGTTATTGTTGTTGTCATCGTTGTTGGATAAGACAGAGAGAAATAGAGAGAGGAGGGAAAAACAGAGGGGGGAGAGAAAGATAGACACCTGCAGACCTGCTTCACTGCCTATGAAGTGACTCCCTTGCAGGTGAGGAGCCGGGGCTTGCACTTTGTGCCATGTGTTCTTAACCCGCTGCACTAGTCCCTGACTCCCAAGTACTCTTAACCTTTGATGCTAAGTGCTTCTTTTGCCTTTTAGCTGTTTCGCCCTAGTAAACTTGTTCCCAGCTCCCCACTGTGAATCCTTTTATGTGCAGCAACCACAACCCCTTTTTAAGTTAAGTTACATCATACCTGCAGAGGGAATATTCTGTGAGTGGTAAAGTAGTCTTGCAGGTGTCTCTCTTTCTCTCTCCCTCTCTATCCCACCCCTCCCTCTCATTCAATGGCTGTCTCTATCCAATAAATAAGTAAAGACAATACAATATATACAAGTAATTCTGATTGATAAAAATTAAAAAATAAAATATTTATGGGATTAATATCAAAAGATGTGAAAGTACAATTAACATAAAATTTATCCCAGAGTGGATATTGGGGGGTGGTATCTGAGGTTTGGAACATACATGCAAGAAGCTTCAAAATCATTGGTAATACCTCCTATATTGCATTACAGACAGATATTCTTGAATTATTTTATCACTATTGAAATGGGGTTTGTGTATAATATATTATGTGTACATATGCATATGTGTTTCTAGATATACAGGCTCACACAGAAAAGTTCATAGAGTGGTTGAGATAAAACAATTATGAGCAAACATTGGATAAACCATCTGCCTATAAATAATTAAGTAGAACATGTCAAAGTAAATAATTTGAATTCTTATAAAGTTGCCATGCAAATGCAGTTGTTCAAGTTCGGAAACATTGTGAGAGTGATTCTTTCAAAGGGCGTTAATGAACCAGTGTTCTGTGGTTGAGGAAGTTGTTATTTGGATGAAGGGAAGATGTGGTGTGCAGACACCTCTTACAGGAATAAAAGAAACTGTACAGATGTGACAACATATATCTTGAAAATCATTATTTCCCTCTAAAAAGTAAAAGCTTTAAGAAGTGATTCATTCTCCAAATATATAATCTAATTGTTGGGCTGGGCAGTGGTGCACCTGGTTGAGTGCACACACTACAGTGCACAAGGAAGACTAGATCTGAAACGAATCCAACCTAGAAAGTTCCCAGCTGTGACCATGGAATGAGAGTTCAGACTGACAAGGATACAGAGGTTACACAGGTTCCAGTGCTAAATATAAATAGCTAAGTGCCCTAGGCCAGATGGATGGAGTTAACAGTGAACTGTATTTCTATACATTTCTCATATTTGGCAGCTAGACCAGACCTTGAGAAGCTGCTTCTGCAAGTTTTTATGTCATGATCTTTTGCTACACTGAGATGTGATACATACTCCTTTGTATCAGGACATCAGTCTAGGCTATTCACTACTACTTTGATGCTCCTGTACCCCAAATAAGTGGGGAGCCTTTGTACTGAGCAACAGGCCAGATGCCAAATAAGAAAATGAGCTTGAGAAAATGGTTGTAAATGTGTTTCAAAAATTATTTCAGGGACTTCACCATTAAATTGTCTTCTAAGAGTGTTGTGGCATTTGATATGGTAACCACAAAGACTTTTCCACAGCCATGCAATCACTATGTGACTTATGGATAACAGACTTCGCCAAAAACTCAGCAAAACAGACTGCAGATTTGCAAAGATCAGGTTAAGGAAAATATGAGATTAAAACAAATGATGACAATTTTTGAAAACAGAGAATGAACTCAAGTTCCAGTATTGTCTTCATGGGAAAAGATAGACACAAATACTTTGACTTTATTTACTTTAATTTTTTCATTTAACTTACTAAGAGTAGGGGAGAGGGAGAGGAAGGGGGAGAGAGAGAGAGGAAGGGGGAGAGGGAGAGAGAGAGTTGCCTGAGTACTGTTCAGCTCTGGACAATGGTTATGCTGGAGACTGAACCTTGGAATTCAGAGGTTTAGGCCTGAAAGTGTTTTGTATAACCATTATATTAGCTCCCTGGTCCTACCTTTGTTTTAGAGGAAAACATTCCAGTGCTTGTCAACTGCATTCACAACTCAATCTTTCCAGTGTCATAGAGGTAAACTTTTGAGAAAATAAAAAGGCTGAAGATAGCTAGTTTCATCATAAGCCTGTGAACTTATCCAGAAGAACAAGATAGATCAGGCATAGATTTGGTTGGACTGGTAGTAAAACCTGAACTATGATTGCAGATGTAAAGGACAAAACTTAAAGAGAACAAAATTATAGCATAGGTGAGTACGTCAGGTCTCTCTTACCTAGAACTCCTTTTTTAAAAAAGATTTTTAATTTACCTATAAAATGGAAATATTGACAAGACTATAGGATAAGAAGGGTACATTTCTACACAATGCCCACCCCCAGAGCTCCATATCTAATCCCTTCCCCGATAGCTTCCCTAGTCTTTATCCCTCTGGGAGTATGGACCCAGGGTCATTATGGGGTGCAGAAGGTGGAAGGTCTGGCTTCTGTAATTGCTTCTCTGCTGAACATGGGTATTGGCAGGTCGATCCATACTCCCAGCCTGTCTCTCTCTTTCCCTAGTAGGGCAAGGATCTGAGGAGGAGGGGCTCTAAGACACATGGTGAGGTCCTCTGCACAAGGAAGTCAGGTTGGCATTATGGTAGCATCTGGAACCTGGTGACTGAAAAAGAGTTAAAATATAAAGCATATCAAATTGTTAACTAATCATGAACCTAAAGGCAAGGATATTGCAGAAGAAGATTTGAAGTCTCTGTTTTATAGAAATCTAGTAGGTCTTCTTTAGATATATTCCAGAGGACCTGTGACTTTATTAGTTTTTGTCTGAGCCTGATATCCAATATGCAGATGAACCCAAATTATTGTCTGGAGAGATGATGTCATAGTTGGAAAAAGGACTAGAAAGCTGGATTGGGGAAGAGAGTAGCTTCCAAATATGTGGAAAGTATATAAATATTGTTAAATGTAACCCCCAGCACTTTGATCTAAGGCCCATATTCAGCACAGGAGCCTATGTAACCTCTGCCTCACTGTAGGTCTGAGCTCACATTCTATGGTCACAGCTAGGAACATTCCAGGCTGCACTAATTTCTGGACCCATCTTCTTTGGGTAGTAGGTAGAGTATGCTGTCCAACCTCCCTTTGGAGAAAGGAACATTCTCTACCATTCTTGATCTACATTGAGGGAAAGGTCCTATGGGGGCCCACAAAGGGTCTATTATACTGTTCCTGATGGAGATGGCCAGTGACAGTTTGACAGGGATCTGTTAGAGGTCTAGGCCCATCATGTCTGTGTGGGAGGCCCAAGAATCCCTAACCAGTCCTGGGTGATGGGGTGGCCTGGTTGTGACTAAAGAGTCCTCATTAGAGTATGCCAGTCGCTCGCCCTTATTCAGCGTTTGTAGTCTTTACTTTGTCTGATATGGTTACATTTGGAGTGATGAGGGGATATGTAATAGGAGGTAGGTGAGAAGGTTATCTATGTTTAAGTATAAACTATTTCATTAGGTACTTTATGGTGTCTTTTCAGCTCTTTCTACTTGCTTACTTCATTTATTGACTCACTGCAAATTATTGTGCACTTTTGCTTTAAGGTATATATTTTCCCTAGACTTCTTTTCACATACCTATTACAAATTTTAAATCACTGATGGTCCAAGGAATAATCAATTGAATTGTTCATAAATTTGTTCATTATTTCACTGTCAAGATGATAACTGCAAACACATGAAGGGTGGAGATAATGATTTCAGAGTTGTATATACAAATAGTAGATTTCTTCAACATTTGTTAAGCCAAAGGGATTTATAAAGGCTTTGCTACTTTAAAATTCAGAAAATGGGATTAAATACATTGGGATCAAAATATTACATGTAATGAAAATAATAGCAGTAATAATAATGATAACTCTAACAATAGCCACTATACATGGTCCCTTGGAGTTTTCAACTATAACGACTTTTTAACCAGACTGATGGCTACAGGGCTTTTGTGGATGATCAATGTTGTGAATAGACAATGTGTCTTTTATAAATCAAATCTGACACACTGCAGGAAGAAGTGTGTGGTATGGTAATTTTGGAAGAAATGCTGAGTTTAATGACTCGGATGAGTATTATGAATAAAGAAACTTCATCTATGAAATCTGTAAACTCATTTTGAGAAGAGGAAAAAAAGAGCAAGATGTTATCAGTTTGACTTACAAAATAGGTCACCTGAATAGCGTCCCTAGGAAGCTGAGAGGAAGCCTCAATGCTGTACTATCTTTACACACACACACACACACACACACACACACACACACATACACACACACTCCCATCTCTCTCTGACTCTGTCTGTCTGAATAAGTCAGGCCAGAGCAGCAAAACCCCAATGACAAACAAAAACAAAAAGAAAGAAACGGCTGAAGGCAGAAAAGGAGAGAGAGAATTAAGAGGCACCAGGAGATAAGCCCTGATCTCTATTACACATGGGGGCAAGACGGCATCAGGGAAAGCTCATGGATGATGGAGCAGTACAGTGATGTCTCTCCCACCCTCTCTATCTCTCTTTTTCCATTTCTATATTCTCTCCCTAGCATAATGATTATGTAAACAGATTCTCATGCCTGAGGTTCCAAAGTCCCAATTTCAATAATCCTAAACCACCATAAACCAGAGACGAGTAGTGCTCTGGTAAAGCAAATAAATAATTTTCTTTTTTTATAATTTAGTCTGAGAGTGTTAGAAGTGCATATCAAGCAGACCCTAAAACAGCCAAAAAAATAGGAGAGAGGAGAGAGATAGATAGAGAGAGAGAGAGAGAGAGAGAGACAGAGAAGAAAGAAGAAAGGAGGAGGAGTAAGAGGAGGAGGAACAGAAGAAGGAAAGAGACACAGTAGAATAATTCTGATGTACACAGTGCTGATGATTGAACACAGAGCTTCAGGTATGCAAGTTCCATGTTCTACCTGCTGTTCAACCTCACCAGTCATGTGTTAGCCTTTGTTTCTGAATCTTTCCCATAATAGTTCATGTAGTTAAGGGAAATAATTGCTCATTCTCTGCCACACACTTTCAGAACTCCCTTAGAAGTGTGATTAAAAGTACCAGAAGCTACTACAAAGGAGACTTCACATTCAAAGAGAAAAGAGTGAAACAGAGGAACTAGGACCTTCTTATGAAATGGAGATTGCAGTTTATAACCCAATTATGCCTATATTTAAGGCATAAAATAAAATGCAGGTTTTTGTACCTTTCAGTTAACTTTACATTCATTTCATAGCATGTTCTTTTTTTTCAGATTTTACCAATGATATCTCAAATTAGATTGTCATAAACTTGACAAAGCATATAATGAAGTATTTTGGATATATGTTGAACAGTGAGTGTGTTTTAAATATAGATAACTGTGTAGATTGCTACATTGCTATTACACTGAGGGCCATTTTAAAGAGTTGGTAAATTATCAAGTAATTCCAATTATATTTCATTACTTTAGCATTTCAAAAGCCAATTTTATGTGCTTCTATTATATTGGTTCCTAAGTGATTGTTTTTATATTCAAGTTTTTCTTTCTCTCTTAGTTCTCTCTCAGATTTTATCTCCAAGAAAGTCAGCTATGCTCACAGCACAAGGAATGTGTAAATGGATTATGTTCTGGAGTAAATACACATCACATGTATCCAAAGGTGTTTTTTTATTTTATCCATACTAATAAGGAGGAACAGAAAATATAGGAGGAGGATGAGGATGAAGGTAAAAGGGATAGAGGGATGAATAGGAAGATAAAGTGGGATGAAAAGGAGGAGGGAGGGAGAAAGGGAAGAAAATAGTGACAGAAAAAAACTATTAAAATAACAAGGAACATAGACTGCATCTTATTTATTCCATGAACATTTTAATCACTAAACAGATCTGTGATTACTAGTACTCTGACAAAACATGGAATACATGATCTATGACATAAAACACATGAATATACAGTTGTGTGCACAGTTGTTGACACTACTTAGAGAATTTTTGCCATCAGAGTTATTGCTGGGGTTCAGTGCCAGCACTACAGATTCACCACTTCCAGCAGCTAGTTTTTTTCTGCCTTTCTGTTCTTTTTTTTTTATTAGATAGGGCAGAGAGAAATTGAGAGAGGATGAGGAGAGAGGGAGAGAGAGAGAGAGAGAGAGAGAGAGAGAGAGAGAGAGAGAGGAGAGAGAGAGAGAGATACCTGCAGACCTGCCTCACCACTCTTGAAGTATAGCCCCTGAAAGTGGGGAGCAGGGACTCAAATCCAAGCCCTTTTGCTTGGTACTGTCTACACTTGAACAGGTGTGCCACTGCCCAGCCCCCTGAGGAGACTGTTTTATTTTTTTATTTATAAAATGGAAACATTGACAAGTCCATAGGATAAGAGGTGTACATATACATTTCCATATATTGCTCACCCCCAGAGCTCCATATCCAATCCTCTCCCCAATAGCGTCCCTATTCTTTATCCCTCTGGGAGTATGGACCCAGGGTCATTATAGGATACAGAAGGTGGAAAGTCTGACTTCTGTAATTGTTTCTCTGCTTAACATGGACATTTATAGGTCGATCCATACTCCCAGCTTTTCTCTCTCTTTCCTTGTTGGGGCAAGGATCTGAGGAGGCAGGGCTCCAGAGGACATATGGTGGAGTCCTCTGCCCAAGGAAGTCAGGTTGGCATCATGGTAGCATCTGGAACCTGGTGGCTGAAAAAGATTTAAGATACAAAGCAGATCAAATTGTTGACTAATCATGAACCTAAAGTCAAGAA
Organism: Erinaceus europaeus; assembly: GCF_950295315.1. NCBI lineage: Eukaryota > Metazoa > Chordata > Mammalia > Eulipotyphla > Erinaceidae > Erinaceus > Erinaceus europaeus. The sequence continues at coordinate 15,658,288 of NC_080185.1, forward strand.
TATGCAAATGAAGACTTGGAGTCTCCATTTTGGAAATAGTAGGTCTATTTTAGGTATGTTCTAGAGGGCCTATGACTTTACTAGGATTTATCTGAGTCTGACATCTAATATGCAGGTGTACCTAGGCTATTGTCTCAGGAGATGATGTCATAGTTGGAAAAAGGACTAGAAAGCTGGATCAGGGAAGAGAGTAGCTTCCGAATATGTGGAAAGTATATAAATATTGTTAACTGTAAACCCCAGCAGTTTTATCTGGATCCCATATTCAGCACAGGAGCCTATGTAACCTCTGCATTGTTGTAAGTCTGGGCTCACATTCTGTGGAGATTGGTTTTTTTAAAAATAAACTTTCTTGGATTACAGGAGTAGGAATGGAAATGTTTTTTTTTTTTGTCTTATGTTTTGTTCTATTGTTCCTTCTCAAAAATGTTTTAGTGCTGTTATATATATTTTACAATAAAATGCAAGTAAGTAGAGAAATAATTCACCAGAGCTAATCAACTCGATGACTCCAATAAAGATGAGATGATGACTGGTTTGATGTTGACCTTTTAGAATAAATAAATAAATAAATAAATAAATAAATAAATAATAAAAAGCAAGTCCCTACCTATTTGTCATTTGAAGCAAGATCTTCACACTCTACCCCCTTACTCCCCCCACCTCTCTCTCTCTCTCTCTCTCTCTCACACACACACACACACACACACACACACACACTCAATTCAGTAGCAAGATCAAGAGCACGGGTGGGGGAGTAGTCATGAAATATGAGCAAACTGTAGGGAAGAAGAGAAGCTGTCAAAAGAGGCTTAAGTGTGCATCTTCAGAGAAGCAGACTGTGCAGCTGGATAAACCACCTCCGCCTTCTAGTCTCCCATGGAAATGCAATCAGAATCGGAAGCTAGGTCGTGCGGAACAGAAAAAGAAATAAGTAAGCATCCTGCTGAAAGTGCCAACTTGGAAATGAATAGACCCCATCCCAAATGATTAAACACCTAAAATCAGCAGTTTCTTTTCTCTCTCTCTTTTTCCCCAGATACCTCCTTGCACACAGATTAGCCACACAGCAGAGGCTGGAATAGTGTACCTGGGTCAGAGAGGCTACAATTGACCCCTCCCACCCATTGGCCACACCTGGAACAGTCTTTCATGGCCCTTTCTTTTTTGGTTCTGACTATTCTTGGCATAATTCCTCTAGTCTTGCTGGACATTAGCACTTCCAGAAGGGGGAAAACGGTGGTGGGGGGGGGGGCTAAGACCAAGAGGCAAGTAAGTTATCTTTCACCTGGAATACACTACGGTGCTGAAAAGGCAGGGTAATTATCTTCAGCAATGAAATTTGATGTTGATAAGGCCACAAGGGAGGGGCAGCATGAAGAAATAAATAGGTCAGTTCCCCTTTTTCCCCAGCATCCTTGAGTCAGCAGCCCCTTCCTTGGCTGCTCTCACACAGAGGCACAGGAGGCTGACAGTCTCAAGTCATGGTCCATAGAGCATGTGTTGTTTAAATACAATTCATCAGTGCCTAAGATATAGTTGCTCTTCAAAAGCCTGCCTTTCTTACAAAAATACTAGCGGCTCAGCTCTCTGCCCTTGCTGTTCTGCCTCTTACTCTTTGCCTTCCACTGACTCATCGTTTTTTATTGGTGCTGGGTCCCAGAACCTGTAATCCTTCAGAACATTGCACATCTCCCTGAGCTGTGAATATTTTGCAAGCACTGGCTGAAACCAGAGAATGATGATTGTAAAATGTGCAAGTTTCCCTCTGAGCTGAAGCCACTAGGCTGGGGTGTAATGGGGTCTGATAACTTGGGAAGAATTGGGTGAGTCTCTTGCAAGCTTCTTAATGTGCAGAAGGAAGCAGTCTGGGAGCCTCTCCCTGGTTGTCCTCTGGCCTTTTACTTGCAGAAGACTTTTGAGCAAGTCTGCAATCATTCTCCTTCAATTGTCTGCATCCTGGAATATACCTTATCAGGAGGCATTTCCAACTCTTGTACAGGTGAACTGAGCCTATGCCTCTCCTCTCCCTGCCCTGTCTAGTGGCCTAGACACTGAAAGTGAGATGCAAAGTCATGAATTGTAAAACCTTTCTTATCTACTGAAGGTCAAAACTGTGTGTGCCTTACTGGTCCTTTCCATCAGAACACAAAACTGGGTTATAAATCATGGTTAGAATGGAAGAGAAAGAGCCAATAAGCATTTCCTCTGGTAAGCAAAATGATTCAAACAAAGGAAGACAAATAATGCCAAGTCTTATTATATCTGGAATCTACAAAAGTCACATTCACAAAATTAAAGAGAAGAGTGGTGATTGCCAGGGGCTGAGGGAGATGGGCATATGAGAAGATTTTAGAGAGAGAGTACAAATGCTCAGTTTTAGAATAAGCAAATTCTGGAACATAATATGCAGCGATGAAATTATAGTTAATAATACTGCAACATACACTAGACTTTTTCTGAAAACAAATTTCTTTCTTAAAGCAACCCTTTTTAAACTGGGGAGGTAGGCCAAGCCTTAGAGCACAGGATTTATATGCCTAAGACACCAGAGGCCTTTTCTACAGGAATGTGTCAAGATAAAGGTGAATGCTTCTGCAATGCAGGGGAGAGAGGGAGAGAGAGAGAGAGAGAGAGAGAGAGAGTTCAAATTGCATCCTTGAGTCTGTTAGTGATAAAGACAGGAGGAAATCAGCAGGAGTGGAGGCAAGGCCCTCTGGCAAGAGACTCAGAGAATGACAAACCTGGAATATTAAGTTTGCTTCAGTGCTTTCATCTAACAACTAGCACTCAACACCCACTTATTGTGTTTCAGACACTGCTCCAGTTACATGGACCAATTATTTAATTATGATAGCCTTCACACCCCCATTTAAACATGCTGAAATTGGTGTGGGGGGATGGCACACATGTTAAGGACACATGCTACCATGTGTAGGTGCCAGGCTGGGCTAGCTTCACGGGTGGTAGAGAGACGACCAGGGGCTCATGGCTGAGTTGGGAAGCAGTATCTCGTTTATTAATCAGATATATCGCCTTTTATGGATCTCTTCACAGAAAGTGGTAAGGTAAAGGAAATGAGTAGGAGAGGGGCGGAGCAAAAAAAAGAGTGCGAACAGAACATAGAAAGCTTCCATCTAACCAGTGGGGATTAAACCAATACCCTGCAGGCAGGGCGGGACCCAGGTAAAACAGTGATTATATAAATAGCAATGCAACAGAAGGGGTCTTAGAAGCAGAATTTAGAAGCATACCAACATGTAGGGGCCCATGTTCATGACCCTGGCCACCACAGGTAGTGAAGCAGAGACTGCAGGTGTCTCTCTCTCCTTTGCTCTACCTATCTATCTACCCTCTCCTATCAATTGCTTTTTGATCTATCAAATTAAAAATAATAAACAAGTAAATATGAAAATTAAAAAGCAAAATGAGTAAATGGAGGCATAAACATGATGTCCATTACAATCCAGCTATAACCAGTACTCAGTGTAAGCAAACTTTTTCTTTGAAGTAGCTAGTACATATTTGGCCTTGGGGACCACATGCCATTACTGTCTCAACTTCTCTGCTCTGGTAGTATAAGAGCATAGATAAACAACATAAATGAGCAATTATTATCATGTACTAATAAGCTTTTCTTTGTCAATAGAGGAAAGGATGGTCATTAGCTGCAGTTTGTGGACCTGTAGTCTCTATTTCTGAAGCCAGAATACAAAACTGCAGCTTCAGGGCTAGGCACATGTAGCAGAGCACACATTGCTCAAGGACATGAGGTCAAGCCTTCTGCTCCCCACCTGCAGGGAGGAAAGCTCCATGAGCCTTGAAACAGTGCTACAAGTGTCTCTTCTTATTTCCCTCTCTCTGCCCACTCCTCCCAATTTTTCTCTTTTTTCCATGCTTTAAATTATCTTTATTTATTGGATAGAGACAGTCAGAAATCAAGAGGGAAAGGAGAGATGGAGAGGGAAAGAGAAAGGGAGATACCTGCAGCCTTGTTTCACCACTTGCAAAGCTTTCCCCCTGTAGGTGGGGACCGGGGGCTCAAATCTGGGTCATTGTACGTTGTAATATATGTGCTCAACCAGGTGCACCAAATTTTTCTCCATCAAATAAAAAATGGCAGGAGTGGTGGAGTCTTTGCGGAGGCTCTGAGACCCAATGATAACCCTGATGGCAGTTTTTAAAACCCTGCAGCTTCTAGATAAGCAGGGATTTTGCTCTGCCCGTCAGACATCTTGGTCCTTGGGGCCTGCTTCACTGAGGCAATTTGCTTTGTTTATGGCATGTGTCCATGTGACAAGATTAGAATTTCTGAGATCCAATGAAACAGCCCCCATCCCAAAAGAAACCATGAAGAGGGGCTCCCAAGGATAGACTGCATCAGGATAGAGGAGGAAGTGTAGGCCTGGCATTCTTAGGTATGTACCCAGACTCCTTCCCCCCATATTACAGAGGCAAAGCCTCTGCAATCACTCAGGCTGAGAAAGTATAGTCTCAGAGGTTGTTTTGAGGCAAAAATGAGAGGGGAATATCCCTATGCTGTTTGTAATTTCCATGTTAGCAAAGGCAGCATAGATGATGCATAAACTAACGTTTTCTGCATGCTAGATTCTAATGCCTCTCACTTAAAGTGCCCTGCTCAGGAATGCATATCTTTGAGCTGACCAGTTAGCATCTGAAGGATCCTATTTCAAAGGTTTTCACTTCATAGGGAACAGACTACAAAGCTTCCAAATATGACACCTAAAAGTACGCAGAAGCTTGGTTAGTTGGTTATCTAAAGAGTTTATTTCAAGCCTTCCCTGGAAACAATAATTCTTGAAGGCCAGCAGTTTGTCACATTCAAAATTATATCAAGACTCCCAAAACTCTTCCTTTGGATCTATTTGATGTCTGTAAGTGAGAAATTCTCTCACTTGAGCATATGAATGTGCTGTTTCTGCCTTCACCCAACTGAGTCTTTGTCTGGGAAAGAATCTCTCATGCAGTGTGTGCTGTGAGTAAGAGCCTAACAGCCCTAGTCGGACATAGAGCAAGAACTACTTATGTAGCTATGTTGCACAACTATGTTGTCCACTTACCACAGTGAGGGCTGGGGATTGCTTTCATTACAGAATGCCACCTGGGAGCATAGTGATAACGAAGGAGACATACAACTTTCATGAACTATTACATTTTTTTTTAGTTACCTACCTATACAACCAAAAATCCCTGAGAGTTGTTTAACCAATATATTCACTTAGGTTATAAAGATACAGTTATTTGTTTATCATGTTTGCAAGCTACTCTCTACTCTAACCCAGCTTTCTAGTTCTATTTTCAACTCTGACACCATAATCCCAGACAATATTTTAGTCTCCCTGCATGTTAACTATCAGACTCAGGGAAAAATTACTAAAGTCAAAGGCCCCTTAGAACTTAACTAAAATAGACTTCCTAGATTCTTTCCACACAAAGACCAGTAATTTCGTCTGTTCTAATCCTACCTTTGGGTTCCTGTTTATCAAACAATGTGTTCTTCTTTATATATCTTACCTTACCACTTTTTAGCCACCAAGTTGCAGACACTACTATGATGCCATCCTGACTTCCCTAGAAAGAAGACCTCACCAATGTGTCCTGGAACCTCACCTCCCCAGAACTCTACCCCAATAGGGAAAGAGAGAAACAGGCTGGGAGTATGGCTCGACCTGCCAATGTCCCTTTTCAGTGGAGAAAGCCAGACTTTCCACCTTCTGCATCCCATAAAAAACTTTGGTCCATGCTCCCAGAAGGATAAAGAATAGGAAAGTTTTCAATGAAGGAGACGGAACACAGACCTCTGGTGGTTGGAACTGTATGGGATTGTACCCCTGTTACCTTAAAATCTTATTAATCGAGAGCAAAAAGGAAGATGGCGGACTGAGAAGTCGCTGACAGCGAGCGCTCTGACCGCATCGTCGGCAACGGTAGGATTTTCTGCCTTTAGCAGGCCAATTAATAAGGGATGACACCAAAAAGTGAGTACAATTTAATTTGGGTTAAGAATTAGAGTAAAGGTGACACGGACTAGCGGGGCTCCAGAATTCCCAGGGCGCCGGGCAAGGCGAGTGCGCCGGGCATTGTCCTCCACCCGCCCAGGAAGGCGGCTCCTCCGCCGGTTGCAGAGCTCAGCGGGCAGAGGAACCGGAGAGAGCACTTTAGCTCAGGGGCTTTCTCTTGGGAGTCTGCAGGGTCCACTGCGGCCCTGAGAACAGATCCAAAGACCTCTTGAGTATAGCTCTCATTGGATCAAAGGATTTGGAGCTAGTTTTCATTTTTGAGAAATCCTTTAAAAAAGTCTGGAGGCAGGGGTTTCCTGGAAGATGGCGGACTGAGAAGCGGCTAGCCTTGGAGCTCCGGACACATCTCGTGTAAACAATAGGATTTTCTGCCTTTAGCAGGCCAGCCAATAAGGGGCCATAGCGGTCATACCAAGGATGTGTCTATAACTTAATTTGCGTTAAGAATTAGAATAGGGGAAAAAATTCTTTTTTCTTCCTTTTAATTTTCAAGGATACATCCTTCCCGCCGTCCCCCTCCCCATAAGCAGTGCCTGGGACCAGCTACTAGCAGGATACCCCATACCACCAAACAGGGTTTTTTGTTTTTTTTTTTTAAACTCACTGATACACATTTGGGAAGTTCCTCGCACTGCTCTTTAATTACAACCCTTCTTCTTATCTTCTCCCTTTTCTCTCTCTTATCTCTCTCTATCTCTTTTTTTTATTTTTATTATTATTTTTTTTATCTTGTCATACACTTCTTTCTTCTTTGCCTTTCTGAATTTGTGAATTACTTTGGGGAAGAAATCTGACCCAGAGTGGACTCTCTATGTGTGTATATCTGCTCTAGTTCCCTTTACACTCTTGTTACCCCTAGAATATACACTGGATAGTAGATTTGCATAACTGTCTATTCTTGCTATCCTCTCTTTCTTTTCTCTTTCTTCACTGGGATTTGGTTACTATTTTTTTCACGGACTGGAGAAATTTTTTGGCTAACTGGTAACGATTAAACTCCTTCAATACTTACTTCAGTTGCTACTGTAATTCCGGAGGTTGGTGAGTGCAATTGTCATAAAGGAATTTAGTACAGTGTTACTTGTGTTCAAATCACAACAACTGAGGAACAACAGAGCATTAAAAAAAAAAAGAGAGAGAAACACATAAATAAAAAAAATGGGTAGATTAAAAACAAATAAAACTGCTACCCCAATGAATGAAGACAAGAGCCCAGAAGAAACCACAAATCAGTCAGAAGTAACCATAGATAAGAAAAGTATGCAAGCAATAATAAACTTATTAATCACAGAAATGAAAACAACATTGGAGGAAAGGAATGGCAGTATTAGGGAAACAACAGTTGAGACCACCAAGGAAAATACTGATTATCTTGAGACAATTAGAGAACTGAAAGCTGAAATAGCTGTCATGAAGAAAGAAGCTGAGGCAAGGGAAAGCAGACTAACAGAAGCAGAAAACAGAATTAGTCAGACAGAGGATGAGTTAGAGAAAACTAAGAAAGAGGTGAAAGAGCTTAAAAAGAGATTGAGAGACATTGAAAACAACAACAGAGACATATGGGATGATCTCAAAAGAAGTAACATTCGTATAATTGGCCTGCCAGAGGAAGAAAGAGAGGAAGGGGAAGCAAACATTCTAGAGGAAATAATACAAGAAAATTTCCCAGACCTGAATAACAGAAAGGATATCAAGGTGCAAGAGGCCCAGAGAGTACCAAACAGAATCAACCCAGACCTGAAAACACCAAGACACATCATAGTCACAATGAGAAGAAGTAAGGATAAAGAAAGGATCCTAAAGGCTGCAAGAGAGAAACAAAAAGTCACATACAGGGGAAAACCCATAAGACTTTCTGCAGATTTCTCAACTCAAACTCTAAAAGCCAGAAGGGAGTGGCAAGATATCTATCGAGCCCTGAATGAAAAAGGGTTTCAACCAAGGATAATATATCCTGCTAGACTTTCATTCAAGCTAGATGGAGGGATCAAAACCTTCTTAGACAAACAACAGTTAAAGGAGGCAACTATCACCAAGCCGGCCCTGAAAGAGGTACTAAAAGACCTCTTATAAATAAGAACATCACTATAATACTTGTAATATATCAGAGTAAACAAATCGTTTTTTAGAACAATGGCACTACAATACATTAAATCCATAATATCAATAAATGTCAATGGCTTAAACTCACCCATCAAAAGGCACAGGGTGGGGGGATGGATCAGAAAACATAACCCAACCATATGCTGTGTTGGTATGCATGAGACCCCTTCTGTTTCATTTGGTTTAAATCCCCCCTGCTTAACACTATTCTATTTACATAACCACTTCATTCTATTTATATAACCGCTGTTAACAAGCACTTCCCTCCAGGGCATTGGTTCAATCCCCACTGTTTCATGATATGTTTTTGCTCCACCCCCCCTCCTTGTCACACTCTGATTGTCACCAGTCACTTTTCTCTCCACCCTCTCTATGTCACACCCTGTTTCCACCCTACTTGTCAAGTATATATAAAGACAGCATTGTGAGTTTTAGAGTACTTTACCTTTAGTTTAGCTTAGCTCGGCTTAGATTGTGCTGCGTCCTGCATGAATAAAGAGATACTGCCTACAGCTCAACTATGAGTCCCTGGTCGTCTGTTACCTGCCCGTGAAGCCAGCCCGGAGAAAACAACCTAACCCGTCGAAAACGACATATGGCGCCCAACGTGGGGCCAGACCTGCGCAACTCCCAGATAAGTGAAGACTTTGCCTACCTATGCACTATGGTCTTCTCTTCTACTTACGAAGAGGTTTGCCAAAGCCTCTACTGTTTCATTATGAGACAGTTTCTCTGTCTCTGGAACATTTTACTCTGGGCCACACTTCGGTTCCCTCACCGGGAACTTTGGTTTCTTATGACCAGGATCATAGAGCTTGGGAGATGCACGGAGATTTCTCCTTGGACTTTCTGGATTCCCTCTCCCATGTTTCCTGAGGAAAAGGACTACATTTTGCTCCGGGCCACAGTTTGGTTCTTTATGACCGTGATCGTAGACCTTGGGATATGCATGGGGATTTCCCCTGGAACTTTCTGGACTTCTTCTCGAATGTTTCCCGTGGAGAAGGACTACTCTAATTTGAAGAACATTCTCGAGTACCCTGGCAGTTCCCAAGTATGGAGACATGTGGTTAGTTCTACTCTCCTGATTAGATTCTTTCTTCAATGGGAAGACGCTTTTAAAAATGGGTGCCTGAAGCAATCCAGCAGGAACAGTCAGAAACACCCTAAATGGAATTTTGAGGACCTTTTTGGACTAGGTCGCCCTCCGGGGATTCTTAATCCTACATGGTGAGATCTTGATAATCTGGTTCAAGTTGCGTTTCATAAGAGAATGATTTGAATGACTGAATTTTTGTTTGACATTGACTTAAAAAAAAAAAAATGCTGGACGCAGCCATGATTTCTAGAGACATCCAGAAACAATCCAAAAAAATGTTTTTTTCCTCTTTTGATTTCTCTTTTACGTCTTGACATGAATCTGAAACGTTTAATCCTGAAAACTGTATGAGTTATGGGTGGGGCAGATAGTGCAATGATTATGTTAATTATTCTCATGCCTAAGGCTTTTAACCGTGGTTCTTCTGTTTACCTTTCCACATTTTATTGAGTTTAAACTGTTTTAACAACCTTGAAATGATACTAGAAAGGACTTCCAATTATAATGGAGTTATCAATGATAGTAAACTTCTAATCTGCTACAAGTTTTGTTTGACAAGTAAGTGAATTTCAGCTGTCAAGTCTTCACATGAAAAAGCATCTACTCAAATGGAATTCCCGGAAATCCATTTGGACCCCTGTTCTCTGACATCGCCCCCGGAAACCAATAATGTGACCTGGCACGACCTGAAGAAACAGATTCACAGACTCGAAAGCTCACTCTCTACAGAAAAGCAGAATTCTGGTGGCCAACATTCCCCATCGAGACAGACGTGCAGCGTTTCATCCTCCGGCATTTTCTTCTGTGGTCAGCTACTTTGGACTGACACCTCCATCGGACTTACTGGTACACACTGCTGTGTTTCTCAAAGACTAACTTCAGCCAATTGCCTTGAAACTTTATAGACCATGTCCCCTCGCCTGCAGGCTCTGTCCCAGAGGCAGAAAACTCCCCCTCCTTATTAGGTTATGCCCACAGAGGCATGAAGCGCCCCAAGAGGCAAGAGATGCCCATAGAGGCAGGAAACGCCCTTTGAGGCAAGAGATGCCCCCAGAGGCATGAAGCGTTCCCAGAGGCAAGAAATGCCCTTTCGCCTGCTAGGCCTTGCCCTTTGAGGCAAGAAAAGCTCCACTTGGCATCACACTGGTTATTGCTACTCGCCTATTTTGTTTTCCATGTCTTATGCCAGTTCTTTTGAAAACGCCTGTACGATATACGTTTCTGTTCACCCCACAATGGCCATTAGTTAAAAAGAAAGGGGGAATTGTTGGTATGCATGAGACCCCTTCTGTTTCATTTGGTTTAAATCCCCCCTGCTTAACACTATTCTATTTACATAACCACTTCATTCTATTTATATAACCGCTGTTAACAAGCACTTCCCTCCAGGGCATTGGTTCAATCCCCACTGTTTCATGATATGTTTTTGCTCCACCCCCCCTCCTTGTCACACTCTGATTGTCACCAGTCACTTTTCTCTCCACCCTCTCTATGTCACACCCTGTTTCCACCCTACTTGTCAAGTATATATAAAGACAGCATTGTGAGTTTTAGAGTACTTTACCTTTAGTTTAGCTTAGCTCGGCTTAGATTGTGCTGCGTCCTGCATGAATAAAGAGATACTGCCTACAGCTCAACTATGAGTCCCTGGTCGTCTGTTACCTGCCCGTGAAGCCAGCCCGGAGAAAACAACCTAACCCGTCGAAAACGACAATGCTGCTTGCAAGAATCCCATCTGTCACAACAAGATAAACACAGACTTAAAGTGAAAGGATGGAAAACTATCATACAGGCTAACGGTCCACAAAAAAGGGCAGGAACAGCCATTCTCATCTCAGACAGAATAGATTTTAAATTAAATAAAGTAATAAAAGATAGGCAAGGACATTACATAATGATTAGAGGATCAATCAGCCAAGAAGACTTAACAATTATTAACATCTATGCACCCAATGAGGGACCATCTAAAAACATTAAACACCTATTGAAAGAATTTCAAAAATACATCAATAGTAATACAATAATAGTGGGAGACTTCAATACCCCACTCTCACACTTAGACAGATCAACAAAGCAGAGAACCAATAAAGATACAAGAGAATTGAATGAAGAGATTGACAGACTAGACCTCTTGGACATTTTCAGACTCCTCCACCACAAAAAACTGGAATACGCCTTCTTTTCAAATCCACACAACACATACTCAAGGATAGACCACATGTTAGGCCACAAAGACAGCATCAATAAATTCAAGAGCATTGAAATCATCCCAAGTATCTTCTCAGACCACATTGGAGTAAAACTAACTTTTAACAGCAAACGGAAAATTATTAAAAGACATAGAATTTGGAAACTAAACAACATGCTCCTTAAGAACCACTGGGTCAGAGACTCACTCAAACAGGAAATTCAAATGTTCCTGGAAACTAATGAAAATGAAGACACAACCTATCAAAATATTTGGGACACAACGAAAGCAGTACTGAGAGGGAAACTTATAGCTATACAATCACATATTAAACACCAAGAAGAAGCCCAAATGAACGACCTTACTACACACCTCAAGGACTTAGAGGAAGAGGAACAAAGGAACCCTAAAGCAACCAGAAGGACAGAAATCACTAAAGTTAGAGCAGAAATAAACAACATCGAAAATAAAAGAACCATACAAAAGATCAATGAAGCCAAATGTTGGTTCTTTGAAAGATTAAACAAAATTGACAAACCCCTAGCCAGACTCACCAAACAAAAAAGAGAGAAGACTCAAATTAATAGAATTGTAAACGATGCAGGAGATATCACAACTGACACCACAGAAATCCAGAGAATTCTGCGAAACTTCTATAAAGAACTATATGCCACCAAGCTAGAGAATCTGGAAGAAATGGAACAATTCCTAGAAACCTATGCACTTCCAAAACTGATCCAAGAAGAACTACAAAATCTAAATGCACCAATCACAGACAAAGAAATTGAAACCGTTATTAAGAATCTCCCCAACAACAAAAGTCCTGGACCAGATGGCTTCACAAACGAATTCTACAAAACTTTCAGGAAACAGTTAGTACCCATACTTCTTAAGCTATTCCATAAGATTGAAGAAACAGGAATACTCCCTTCCACCTTTTATGAAGCCAACATCACCCTGATACCAAAAGCTGATAGGGACAGAACAAAAAAGGAAAACTACAGACCAATATCTCTGATGAACATAGATGCCAAAATATTAAACAAGATCTTGGCCAACCGGATACAGCAACACATCAAAAAGATTGTTCATCATGACCAAGTGGGATTCATCCCAGGAATGCAAGACTGGTTCAACATCCGTAAATCAATCAATGTCATTCATCACATCAATAAAAGCAAAGCCAAAAACCACATGATTATCTCAATAGATGCAGAGAAAGCCTTTGACAAAATCCAACACCCATTCATGCTCAAAACTCTACAGAAAATGGGAATAGATGGGAAATTCCTCAAGATAGTGGAGTCTATATATAGCAAACCTACAGCCAACATCATACTCAATGGAGAGAAGCTGAAAGCATTCCCCCTCAGATCGGGGACTAGACAGGGCTGTCCACTGTCACCGTTACTCTTCAACATAGTATTGGAAGTTCTTGCCATAGCAATCAGGCAAGAGAAAGAAATCAAAGGGATACAGATTGGAAGGGAAGAAGTCAAGCTCTCACTATTTGCAGATGATATGATAGTATACATAGAAAGACCTAAAGAATCCAGTAGAAAATTACTGGAAGTTGTTAGGCAATATAGCAAGGTATCAGGCTACAAAATCAATGTACAAAAATCAGTGGCATTTCTTTATGCAAACACTAAATCTGAAGAAGAAGACATCCAGAAATCACTCCCATTTACTGTTTCAGCAAAATCAATCAAATACCTAGGAATAAAGTTGACCAAAGGAGTGAAAGACTTGTATACTGAAAACTATGAGTTGCTACTCAAGGAGATAGAAACTGATACCAAGAAATGGAAAGATATCCCATGCTCATGGATTGGAAGAATAAATATCATCAAAATGAATATTCTCCCCAGAGCCATATACAAATTTAATGCAATACCCATCAAAGTTCCACCAGGCTTCTTTAAGAGAATAGAACAAACACTACAATCATTTATCTGGAACCTGAAAACACCTAGAATTGCCAAAACCATCTTAAGGAAAAGAAACAGAAATGGAGGCATCACACTCCCAGACCTTAAACTATATTATAAAGCCATCATCATCAAAACAGCATGGTACTGGAACAAAAATAGGCATACAGACCAGTGGAACAGAATTGAAAGCCCAGAAGTAAATCCCAACACCTATGGGCATCTAATCTTTGATAAGGGGGCCCAAAGGATTAAATGGAAAAAGGAGGCTCTCTTCAATAAATGGTGCTGGGAAAACTTGGTTGAAACATGCAGAAGAATGAAATTGAACCACTTTATCTCACCAGAAACAAAAATCAACTCCAAATGGATCAAAGACCTAGATGTCAGACCAGAAACAATCAAATACTTAGAGGAAAACATTGGTAAAACACTTTCCCACCTACACCTCAAGGACATCTTTGATGAATCAAACCCAATTGCAAGGAAGACCAAAGCAGAAACAAACCAATGGGACTACATCAAATTGAAAAGCTTCTGCACATCCAAAGAAACTATTAAACAAACAGAGAGACCCCTCACAGAATGGGAGAAGATCTTCACATGCCAGACATCAGACAAGAAACTAATCACCAAAATATATAAAGAGCTCAGCAAACTTAGCCGCAAAAAAGCAAATGACCCCATCCAAAAATGGGCAGAGGAAATGAACAAAACATTCACCACAGAGGAGATCCAAAAGGCTAACAAACATATGAAAAACTGCTCTAGGTCACTGATTATCAGAGAAATGCAAATCAAGACAACACTAAGATACCACCTCACTCCTGTAAGAATGGCATACATCAAAAAGGACAGCAGCAACAAATGCTGGAGAGGATGTAGGGACAGAGGAACCCTTTTACATTGCTGGTGGGAATGTAAATTGGTACAGCCTCTGTGGAGAGCAGTCTGGAAAACTCTCAGAAGGCTAGACATGGACCTTCCATATGATCCAATAATTCCTCTCCTGGGGTTATACCCCAAGGACTCCATAAAACCCAACCAAAAAGAGGTGTGTACTCCTATGTTCATAGCAGCACAATTCATAATAGCTAAAACCTGGAAGCAACCCAGGTGCCCAACAACAGATGAGTGGCTGAGAAAGCTGTGGTATATATACACAATGGAATACTATGCAGCTATCAAGAACAATGAACTCACCTTCTCTGACCCATCTTGGACAGAGCTAGAAGGAATTATGTTAAGTGAACTAAGTCAGAAAGATAAAGATGAGTATGGGATGATCCCACTCATCAACAGAAGCTGACTAAGAAGATCTGAAAGGGAAACTAAAAGCAGGACCTGATCAAATTGTAAGTAGGGCACCAAAGTAAAAACCCAGTGGTGAGGGGTAGGCATGTAGCTTCCTGGGCCAGTGGGGGTGGGAGTGGGCGGGAGGGATGGGTCACAGTCCTTTGGTGGTGGGAATGGTGTTTATGTACACTCCTAGCAAAATGTAGACATATAAATCAGGAGCTAATTAATATGAGAGGGGGAAATCAATTGTATGTCTCAAAGTTTCTCAAAAGACAAATTGAATCTTTTTAATATATAGGCTATTTATTTGATATGCGGACTCTCTCAAAAGCCTAGACCAAGTAGATTAGAAGCTTCCAATAGCACAGCTATATACAAGATACTGGGTACTGTCCAGCAAACCATAGCCAAGGGACTTTTCAAAGTTAACCCAATTAACAAATAATGTGATGATAATATTAACTATTGATTGTCTTTTTGAACCCTAAGACAGCAGGAACCTCACATCTTCACTATAGAGCCCCTACTTCCCCCAGTCCTGGAACCCTTGGATAGGGCCCACTTTCCCGTATGCATCTCCCAATCCAAACCAAATAACATTGCATCTGCCGATCACAACCTAACCAAAGCAACGATTGCTACCTCAACATGCTTCACCTCAGAATGTATCCAGAGACTTCACGTGTGGAATGACAACCCTTCAGCTTCTTTACTCGGGTGAGACCTTTCCTTTAATAGTACACCCTAATTTCATCTCAGGTAGTTCACTTTCCAACAAAGTCCCATAACCTAGATATACACCAGTTTCTGTGAGAGAGAGCTTATGTGCACACGTATCCATAAACTACTGCAAAATATATACCTGAAAGCAGGACTACACTAGAGTTTGCAGTGAGTACCTCCCTAACACTTCCTCTCCACTATTCCAAGCTTGGGATCCATGATTGCTCAACAAATTGTTTGGCTTCATATGTTAACTCTCTTTTCAATCACCAGGTTCCAGATGCCACCAGGATGCTGGCTAGGCTTCCCTGGATTGAAGACCCCACCAATGTGTCCTGGAGCTCAGCTTCCCCAGAGTCACACCCTACTAGGGAAAGAGAGAGGCAGACTGGGGGTATGGACAGACCAGTCAACGCCCATGTTCAGCGGGGAAGCAGTTACAGAAGCCAGACCTTCTACCTTCTGCAACCCTCAACGACCCTGGGTCCATGCTCCCAGAGGGATAGAGAATGGGAAAGCTACCATGGGAGGGGGTGGGTTATGGGGATTGGGTGTTGGGAATTGTGTGGAGTTGTACCCCTCCTACCTTATGCTTTTGTTCACTAATCCTTTCTTAAATAAAAAATTTAAAAAAATCTTATTAATCATTATAAATCACTAATAAAATTTAAAAGGAGATGAAAATATTATATAATGCACCCAATATATTAAAGAGTGATTAATGAAGAGTATATTATTAAAAGTCACTTGGGAAGAATAAAAAGTCATTTGTTTATCTAGTGTATATTTGTATAAATTGTCTTCTCCATTGTGTTGGTGAATTCCAAAGGTAGAAAACATAACTTCTTCTTTCAGAAAAATCATTGGGTGGTATTAAAGGGAAAAAGAAGCTGCAGTGCATCTATTTCAGTAGTTCCTAAGGATAGATATTTTCAGAACTTTGACTTGGCTTTCACCTCAACTTGTTTAGCCTTGATCAGTCACATTGAGAGGTATGTATTTTCACCCATCATGTTTTACAGCTGAGGAAACTAGAAAATGAAAAATTATAAATAAGTCCTAACAAAAACTTCTATTTCCCTAAAGCCTTCAAGAATTTATTAGTAATACTGATTAAAGAATTAAGTGGGAGCGTATACAATTGAAAGTATATTGTATTTAAGTGACAGAATAAAGAAGTAATTCAAAGAAAGATTCTTATCCAAATTGAGCTTGAAATTCCTACTACCTAGTCAATCACAAATGAAGAAAGTGTTCAAATGCATAGAGTCAATTCTCTCAAAAGAAAATCCACTCAAGTATACAGTGCAAGCTGTAAACATTTGAGCAGCCACAATAAATCAGCCTTCCAAGATCTTTGCATGTGTGTACGCATCCAGCTCCAATGTAGCATATACTGCAACTAGAAACTGACTATGGGATAATCATGTTTATAATTAATTATTTTCCTGAAATTGAACAGCACAATTACAAAGGGTTTTATTTCTGAGTCCAGTATTGCATTTTAATGCAATTTTGTTTTATCTGAAAGGCCCACACTTGTCACCTGTAATGGAGTCCCACCTGCAAGACACTCACATCATGTACCTAGTATCACATATTCCTAATGACTTCTCGCCTCTGCTTCCTTTTTCTCTCATACTAGCCAGAATATATAGGATATGCTAACATTAAGCAGTATCCCTAGACTCCTAGGCCACCCTTCTAACACAGATGGAGAGGGCAGTGACATTGACTACACGGTGACAATAATGCTGTCATTTTCCAAATATCTTGAAACAGTGAGGAAGGTGTAGCTGCCCAGCTTTGACACAGCCATCCTATCTTAATGAAAATCAGAACTAAGCTGCTGTGCTGTGCTTGCCATGATGCTCAGGAAGAGTCTGGTGATAACCTTCTCAGCCTCTTCCCAAGTCTCAGAAAAAGAAAGTTATTTCTCCAGTTTCACACATATAAGAAGAGGAGTTTTCACAGTAGAGTCCAAGTTTGGAACCACACTGAGAACTTTTGGTGCAACCCAGTGACAAAGTCATGGAGCAGGGCCTGGGAGTTAAAGTCAAAAGTTCCAGCATTCTTGTAGAGCTCCAATTCTTGTCTGATAGTGCTTTATTTAGTTTACTTATACAGGATTTCCCACACATGTGATTTCACTAAGCCCAGGCCACTTTTTCATTCAGGGAGAGAGAGACAGAGAGAGGGAGAGACAGCACAGCACCGGAACTTTACCATCTGCCATGATACTTTTGTGGTGCAAGGGGCTCAAACCTGGGTCTCATGCATGATGTTACAGATGGCCCAGTGAGCATTCTCTCCAGGCTGACTAGTTTTTTCAAAGATGTATGTGTGTATATATAAAGAGATATGAGAGAGAGAGAGAGAATATCTCTTTGACATAGGCAGAGTTCCTGGTGTCAGACTTGATATCCCATGTATGCAAACTGTGCTTTTCTAACACTGCACTATTTTTTCCTGCCTCAGCAACTATTTCAACTAGTACAGCCAATGCACCTCCCTTGGTTTTGGGGAACCCCTAGCAGTTGAGAAGCACAAACCCCTTGTGACCACATTCTGGGATTAATCTCTCCATCCCTTGCTCCCTTTCCTCCCCACACACTTCCTTGCTTCTCTCCACACTTCTAAAGAAAACCTTTCTCCCACCTCTATTTCCACACCCCCCAAAACACACAGGAACATGTCTTATAAACTGAGTCTTCCTGAAAAAAAGGTATTCCTTCCTACAAAATATGTGCAACCAATCCCCTAGGAGAGAAGCACAAAATATCACGGAGAAACTGGCCTCATATTTCCAGGACTCAACACAGGGAAATATGTACTCTGACAGCTTTCATAAAATTCTCAAGATAATTGCCAATTGAAAATTTTTACATAATTTGGAATGGAGCCCTTTGAAGGTAAATCTTATTTAATGGTAAATATTGATGCTGGCAGAAAGTGAGAGGGCAGGGACTGGGGTCTGTTGTTGATAAGTGCACACCTACACCCTCTCACTCAAATAGGCTGAGGGAGAATGAAGAGAAAGTCATGGAAAATACAAGTATAACAAGTAAGGAATACCAAGTGTTGAACTGACAGCTTATTCAGGTAGCAAGGGGGAAGTTATGTGCTTAAATAGCAGATGAGAAAGAAAGCACAAAGCTTGGGGCCAGGCAGTGATGCATGCAGTTGAGTGTGCATGTTACAAGGTGCCAGGAACTGAGTCCAAGCCCTACAGTTTCTGCCTGCAAAACAAAACAAAACAAAACACTAGTATAGCTACATGCCCTTTGAAATATAACTAAAATATGCCTACTAGCTATCTACAAAATGGAGGATCCCCCAACACTTGATCTGCACTATTCCAGCCTTTAGGTCCATGATTGGTCAACGATTTGTTTGGCTTTGTATGTTAACTCTCTTTTCAGCCACCAGGTTCCAGATGCTAGCAGGATGTAACCAGACTTCCCTAGACAGATAACCCCACCAATGTGCCTTGGAGCTCCGCTTCCCCAGAGCCCTTCCCCACCAGGAAAAGAGAGAGACAGGCTGGGATTATGGATCGACCTGTCATCACCCATGTTCAGCGGGAAGCAATTACAGAAGCCATACCTTCCACCTTCTGGAACCCACAATGATCTTGGGTCCATACTCCTAGAGGGTTAAAGAATAGGAAAGCTATCAGGGAGGGGATGGTATACGAAGGTCTGGTGGTGGGAATTGTGTGAAGTTGTACCCCTCTTATCCTACGATTTTGTCAATGTTTCCTTTTTATAAATAAAAAATTAAAAAAGAGTTTATTTACTACCTAAGTTCAGGTGTCTCTACTCTAACAGGGTTCCTATGGTGATTTTTTGATTCTCTGGGTATCAATATAAAGTCAGAGCTTGTGATGAGTGTTCCTTGAAGTAGTGGCTTACAGGTCTTTTTCCTAGTGTATAGTACCCAGAATCAATTATCAGAAATCTCTGTAGGGAAGAACCAAAGAAAACATAACTCAAGCCTGCCATAGGATAGCATAGGGTTGCAGGGTACTTCTTCCCAGGGACACCATCATCTCAACAGTCAGTGTGCTATAGGTTTGAAATATGGCTCAGTTTCAAGAACTAGACAAGATGACATTACTTTTTAAATATATTTATTTATTGGATAGAGACAGAGAGGAACTGAGAGGGAAGGGGAAAACAGGGAGAGAGACACCTGCAATCCTTCTTCACCACTTGGAACTTAAAGGAATCATGTTAAGTGAAATAAATTAGAAAAAGGCCAAATGCTGGATGACCCCATTCAATGATAGAATGTAAGAAACAAAGAAATGGCACATGGCTATGGTCTACTGAATTAGACTCATGAACTTTAAAGGGAGAGATGAGAGCCAAAATGTGGTTGAAGGCCGAGTATCTTGTGATGGAGAATGATATCAAGTTGGAGTAGAGAACAATGTCTTAATGATTATCAAGGGAAGATGAATTTTCACATGTGACAACAATCTAGCAAATCATTTCTCCCAATAAAGGAGTTTAATTTTAAAAGGATACAGCAACAGCAAAGGATTGTTAAGCCCCCAAATATCAGTAGTGCCAACAAGATACCCTGCCACTAACAAGGTCTCTCTTTGGCCTTAAGCTCCTTGCTGTCTTCCACTGTAGGAGACAAAGACCAACAGATAGACTTCCAAAAATTCTCCTCCTTTTCAGACTTAGTTTTACATTATTCCTTAAATATTATTTCATTTTAAGCACCCCTCTTTAGGGTACTGGTACATCTTAAAAGTTAGAATCTATTGACTTACAGTTTTCCTCTCTGCTGGGCAACATGTCTTTTCCTGAATTAGGATTTGAGTAATCAGATCTCCATGGTTGCCAACATGGTAACCAGAGGCTCACGGAAGAGGATCTGCATCACTTCACTAGGGAAGATACTCAGGACAACAAAGATTCTGGGGCAGGTGAGTGGAATGTAGAACATGTGGTTGAAAAGAAAGTTTGCCTACATCATTTGCCATATCAAAAACAAATGCTGTTGGTTGTTCTACTAAACCTTACAGGGTTCTCCAGAAAATAAAACTAATGATAGCAATCAAATCTATAGACAAATTGCTCCAGGTGGGGTGAACTTACTGTAAGGATTAAGCAGTTCTGATAAGTACAGAGCAAATAATGCCATACCCACCTATGTCACATTGGTGGACAGACTGCAGAGGGGCTTGTGAGTATCACATGCTAATGGCTAACACCTGAGTCTCCTTCTGGGTAGTCTTGACAGAGAAGGTTTTTCCTTTCCTCACCTAATTTCTTATTCCTTCACAAGTGTTTCCCTATAGATAATGAGTAACTGGGAATAAAACATAAAATCCTGGTTTTAACCTAAGTTTGAGGGCGTTTCTGTGCCATAATTCACAATGCAATAAGACTGCCTGTGGTCTTTTTATTATTATTATTTATTTATAAAAAGGAAACACTGACAAAACCATAGGATAAGAGGGGTACAATGCCTCATAATTCCCACCACTAGAACTCCATATCCCATCCCCTCCCTTGATAGCTTTCCTACTCTTTAACCCTCTGGGAGTATGGACCCAAGATCATTGTGGAATGCAGAAGGTGGAAGGTCTGGCTTCTATAATTACTTCCCCACTGAACATGGGGGTTGACAGGTCAATCCAAACTCCCAGCCTGCCTCTCTCTTTCCTTAGTGGGGTAGGGTTCTGGGGAACCAGAGCTCCAGGACACATTGGTGGGGTTGTCTGTCCAGGTTAGTCTGGTTGACATCATGCTATTGCCTGGAACCTGGTGGCTATAAAAGAGAGTTAACATATAAAGCCAAACTTAAGTTGTTGACTAATTATGAACCTAAAGGCTGGATTAGTGCAGATAAAGAGTAGGGGGGAGGGTCTCCATTCTGTAGGTAGTTAGTAGGCATATTTTGGTTATTCCAAAGCGCCTGTGGCTATACTAGTTTTTTTTTTTTTTTTACCTGAGCCTGAAATCTGATATGCAGGTGGATCCTAGTTATTGTCTGGGGGGATGATGTCATGGCTGGAAAAAGGACCAGAAAGCTGGATCTGGGAAGAGAGTAGTTCTTTTAATTGTAACCATACAACATGCCAGATTCTGCCTTTTTAAACCCTGCCCTCCTCACTTTCTTACAGGTAAATTTTCAAAGAGAACTCTAGAATGAAGCTACACTCATCTCTCCATCTCAGGTTCTGTTTCCAGGAGTATTATAACTTATAATACTCAGTTTCGAGCTATCATCTGTGTTCAATTTCTTTCAATAAATTAACTACTCCTTTAGCACGATACAATAAAAATAAATCTAGCTTCTTCTAACCTCCCTAATATCCAACAGCTATTTTAATAATAACATGCCATTGTATGATGTACAATATGTGCACACAGACTTTCCGTGGTCTGAATGCCACGCTCCAATTCCTATGCTAACACCCTAGCTCCCAATGTGGAGGAGGCCATTAAAGTATACCTCGAATAAATCCCTCTCTCCATCGTTTTTTTCTTTATTTTTATTTATTTATAAAAAGGAGACATTGACAAAACCATAGGATAAGAGGGGAACAACACCACACAATTCCCACCACCAGCTCTCTATCCCATCCCCTCCCCTGATAGCTTTCCTGTTCTTTAACCCTCTGGGAGTATGGACCTAAGGTCATGGGATGCAGAAGGTGGAAGGTCTGGCTTCTGTAATTGTTTCCCTGCTGAACATGGGTGTTGACTGGTCGATCCATACTCCCAGCCTGCCTCTCTCCTTCCCTAGTAGGGTAGGGCTCTGAGGAAGTGGAGCTTCAGGACACATTGGTGGGGTAATCTGTCCAGGGAAGTCTGGTTGGCACCATGGTATCATCTGGGAACCTGGTGGCTGAAAGGAGAGTTAACATACAAAGCCAAACAAATTGTTGACCAATCATGGACCTAACGGCTGGAATAGTGCAGATGAACAGGTGTGTGTGGGGGGGTCCTCCATTTTATAGATAGCTTGTAGGCATATTTCAGTTATATTCCAAAGGGCCTGTGGCTATACTAGTGTTTTTTTTTCCCTGAGCCTGAAATCTGATATGCAGGTGGATCTAAGTTATTGTCTGGGTAGATGATGTCATGGCTGGAAAACAGACAGAAATCTGGATCAGGGAAGAGAGTAACTCCCTAATATGGGAAAGGGATTTATTTGAGATCTAGGCCCATCATGTCTTTTTTGGAATCTCAGGACTCAGAATCCTCTCTCCATTGTTACTGGTCATCTCTAATAGGAAGAACAAGACAGACCCCTTTGTGGGCCTCCATAAGGCCTTGCCCTCAACTTGGATCAACAACGGTAGAGAATGTTCCATCTTCTGAAGGGAGGTTGGACAACATACTCTGTGCTACACCTGAAGAAGATGGGCTCTGATATTGGGGCATCTTGAAACATTCCTACTCATGACCACAGGATGTGAACTCAGATCTACAGGGATGCAGAGGTCACATAGGCTCCTAAGCTGAATATGAGCCCAAGATCAGATCAAATTGATGGAGTTTACAGTCAACAATATTTATACACCTTTCCCATATTTGGGAGCTACTCTCTTCCCTGATCTAGATTTCTGGTCCTTTTTCCAGCCATGAGGTCATCTCCCAAGACAATAACTTGGATCTACTTGCATATCATATTTCAGACTCAGGAAAACAAACACTAGTATAGCCACAGGCCCTTTGGAAAGTTGGTTATGTTTTGAAGGTAGAATCCTCATGAATAAGATTAGTGTTCCTTCATAAGGGGTCCTCTTCCTGCATGTGTGAAAACCATAAGAAGTCTTAACTCAAACTTCAGAGCTGCATAAGCTATGTTCCAGGTTCTACTGCACAGTTCCTAGAACTTGCCATCTTGTTACATATATGGTGGTCCTTAGTACATTTTATTTCTAGGTATGGGTCACTAATCTAATGCACCAATCTTTATCTATTATACCTCTGACTCAAATATACTACCCTCCTAGATTTTACTTTCTATTCTTCTGAAGACCAATCTACTTCAGCCCTCTTTAGTTTACCATCTGCTTGGTTTGTGCTCCCTGCTAACTCTGCCTACTCAAGACTGACATCAAGTCTAGAGACCTAGTTTAATCCATCAATGTTGTGATCTAGGTGACTCTTCCATCTCTAGCTTATGTCCTGTCTGTTACTGTTCAAATTTTAACTGAAATTTCAGTTTGTTGTAATACAATCTGAAACAAGCAAAACAAAAGAATTTACTGCAAATACCACCTCAGCTATCTTTGTAAGTTTTGTATGAGAAATTAAGTATATCAAATATTTAAATATGTTAATTACCAAGTGTTATATTTTATTTTGAGTATTTTATTTTGTAACTCAGTAAATACTTATTCAAACTGAGATTAGGCAAACCAGCATATAAAGTCAAAATCAATGATTCAGCATTCTTTTCAGAGTAAGTACTTGATTAAAAACAATTTACCTTAGCTGGTAACTGGATAGTATCCATGAGCATCTGCCTCACTTCATGTAATCCACAAGTTTTAGCCCAGCCCAGGTCTTTAGGCTTATATAAGTTGACACCTGGTAGCAATACAGGAACAAATTCTTGGAGAGCGTTTTGGAAGTCCAGAGTTGTCAAAAACTAATTCTGTTTAAAAATAAATATAACTTTTTCAGAAGCTACATTTGTAGTGATGATGTCATCATCTTAGCTGGAAAAGTTAAATTTCTACTCATTCAAAGGCTTATTTAAGTACAAAACTGGGATATATTTAATTTTTACTTTACTACAATAACATTTATCCACAATGCTTTTATTATATGTATCTATTTATAGAATGGAAACACTGACAAGACCATAAGATAAGAGTGGTACAATTCCCACCACCAGAGCTCCATATCCCATCCCCTCCCCTGATAGCTTTCCTATTCTTTAACCCCATGGGAGTATGGACCCAGGATCATTATGGGGTGGAGAAGGTAGAAGGTCTGGCTTCTGTAATTGCTTCCTGGCTGAACATGGACATTGACAGGTCGATCCATACTCCTAGCTCTCCTAGCTTCTCTCTCTCATTTCTTAGTGGTGCAAGGCTCTGAGAGCAGAAAGGGAAATTCAAAGCAAGATCTGACTGACTCTGGAGTAGGGCACCAAAGTAAAAATCTCTGGGTAGAGGGTGAGGGTGCATGCACAGCTTCACTGGGATAGGGGTGGGATGGGACACAGTCTTTTGGTGGTGGGAATGGTGTACATGTCTATTAACTGTCATATAAATCACTATTTGATTAATATGAGAGGGGGATAATTTATTGAATGTATCAAACTTTTTAATGCACAAACCATATGTGAGTCTTTGAAATGCTTTTGGTTTTAATAGTACAATATACCTTCCCCGGCGGATATACTCTGATCAGACAGACAAAAATGTATGGCTCGGTCCACAAGCATCATAAAATCTACTGCCACAAGCCCTTCAGTTTCTTTAGCTATGTAGAGCAGGTCAAGATCAGTGAACTTGTTTATATCACAGTCCAGTTTATTTATATTACATTGTGCAGAATTTCACATCTCTGCTCATAAAGAAAAAGACAGAAAATTTGAATTTTATTCTAAATATCACCTGCAGTCCTGCTACATGGCTTGTGAAGCGACCCCCCTGCAGGTGGAGAGTCGGGGGCTTGAACAGGGATCCTTGTGCTTTATGCCATATGTGCTTAACCAGCTGTGCCCCTGCCTGACCCCTATAGTGGGAGATTTTAAGTAACACTTTTTATAATTTCTTTATTGAGGAATTAATGTTTTACATTCGACAGTAAATACAATAGTTTGTACATGCATAACATTTCCCAGTTTTCAACACTTTCTTATCAGATAGAACTAAACAAAAATTATTTAAAACTGTTGTTGATCAGATTAGCACTATAAACTTTCTCAGTCTGGTGAATTATACTAAGCTCTCAATGATGAAGTAACAACAGGCACATAAAATTTCTCAAAAAGCAAAAGAAATACTTCCCAATACATTTTATAAAGCCAAAATAACTCTGATATATAAACACAGGAAAAAAGAAAATTATAAGCCAGTGTCCTTGTAATATAATGACAAATTTAATTCCACAGTATATAAAAATGCATAATGATCAATTAATACTTATGTCAGTAATGCAAGATTGGTTTAACATTTGAAAACTAATTAATACTATTCATCATATTAGCAGTCTAAAAACAAAGCAAGTGAAAATTAAATAGAAGTTGTGAAAGCGTGTGGCAAAATCATTACCCATTAATAATAAAAAGATCTTAACCAAATAGACAACTCCCTCAACCTGATAAATGACATCTGTGAATGCCCTTTGGTTAACTTCAAACTTAACTGATAAGATCTTGAATGCATTTCCCTAATATGAAGAGCATTGCAAATGTGTCATATCACCACTTCTATTCAGCATTATATCAGGGATCCTAGGAAGGGCACCATGAAAGTAGGAATTAAAACTAAAAGGCACAAAGACTGAAAATAAATTTTAAAAATTACTTCTCTTTGCAAATGGCATGACTATGTAGGAAACCCCATTCAATCAACAAAGCAACTATTACAACTACTAAGTTTTTTTAAAGTTGTAGATATAAAATCAGTTTATAAAAAATCAATTGTATTATATAAATAGTAAGCATCTGGAAATAATAGTAAGCATAAAATAGTAAGCATAAAATTCTAAAATAAAATAAAATATGTATAAAAATTTTAATGGAAATTGTAAATCATTACTGATTTTTCCTTATTATTTTTAAGGGGAGAGAAAGAGAGAGAGAGAGAGAGAGAGAGAGAGAGAGAGAGAGAGAAACTATCAGAGACCTGCTCAGCTCTGGTTTATTGTGGTGCTGAAGACTGAACCTGGAATCTCAGAGCCTGAGGCACAGAAGTCTTTTGCAGAACCATTATGCTGCCTCCTCAGCCCCTGAATTATGGTTGTAAGAATTTTATTAAAGAAAGATACACCATATTGATGGATTGGAAGAGTCAATATTGTCACAGTGTTACTCCATCACAAATTGACAGTATAGATTTAAAGCAAATTTATTAAAGTTCTCAGCAGATTTTTCTTGTATGAACTCATAAGGAATTTCTACAATTGTTATGAAAATATAAACCTAGAACAAGCAGAACAAATTTTTGTTGTTGTTGTTGTCACTGGGACTTCATCAAAAGGTTGACTTTTTCAGAGAAAAAGAGACAGGAATGGAGAGAATTAGGCAAAGAGAAAAGAAACTATAGCACTTCAGCTCCCCACTGTGTGGTGAGGCCTGGGATTAAATCTGGGTCACATACATTCAGGCAATGAGGTCACCCTCCCAAGTAAGCTCCTTGGCTGTCACTAACCAGCTCCAATATTTTTTTTAAAAGGAACACCATTAGAGGGCTTACACTATCTGATTTCAATATTTACTGTGAATTTTTTATAATAAGCCAGTAGCATTTTGACAAAACCATAAACATGTATGTGGTAAAATCAGAAAGCAGATACTAGAAATACACAAATAGACATTAATCAGAGATTCCAAGGGAACTGAATGAGGGAGATAAAGTCATTTCAATAAATGATTGAATTACTGGATTCTGTTTTTCTTTCCCCATAAGGGTTATCACTGGGGACTAGCACCTGCATGACTCTACCACTCCCGATGACCATTCTTTATATATCAGGTAAGAGGCAGAAAGAGAGAGGGGAAGAGAGAAGGCGGGGAGGGAGAGAGGAATCTGCTGCACCACTCTGGAAGCTTACTTCCTGCATGCAGTGCAAATTGAGTGGCAACAAGGGCACATAGGCAGGCAGTGTGGCAATGTGGCATGATCCTTGGGCTTTGGACCAGATGGTTTTAAAAATGAATTCTACAAAAACCATTCAAAAGGGTATAATATAGCAGGATCCTGATTCTCTGTTTCCACAGAGGGGACCTGAGAGTCACTACAGTGTCCCATTAGGCCATGGTAGTCATCATGAAGGGGGAACCCCTTGAATCAGGCAAAACAAAAGTTACTCAGAGGAAAAAGACATAGTTCATGCACAGACACGTAAGAACTGCTGGGAAATGTGCTGCCCTGCCAATTTTCCCTTTGCCTTTATCTCTTTGGGAACTCTGTCCCTGCCATTGAGTATTTGACATCAGATACCTCCCTGGTGCAGGTGAGTAACCAGAAACCTCCCTAGAATGTCTGATGACAAAGAGCAGAAGCCTGCACCTTTGTTAGGAAGTGAACCACCTGGGATGGAATTAGAAAATACTATGAAAGGAAAAGTCTCACCCGAGTGATAAAGCTGAAGGGTTGTCATTCCACACCTGAAGTCTCTGGACACAGTCTGAAGTGAAGCATGCTGGGGTGGCACTCATTGAGTTGATTAGGTTGTGATCAGGATCAGCGGATGCAATGTTATTTGATAAGAATTGGGAGAAGCATACGGGAAAGTGGACCCTACCCTAGGGTCCCAGGACTGGGGGAAGTTTAGGCTCTATAGTGGAAATGTGAGGTTCCCGCTGTCTCAGGTTTCAAGAAGACAATGGATAGTCACTGTTATCATCACATTATTTGGTAATTGGGTTAAATTTGAAAATTCCCTTTGTTAGACAATTTTCCCCCTCTCATATTAATTAAATAGTGATTTATATGACTACAATTTAATAGGTGTGTACATAAACACCATTCCCATCACCAAAAGATTGTGTCCCATCCCACCCCTCCACCCCCACCCCCCCACCCCCCACCGACCCAGGAAGCTGCATGTCCACCTTCCCCCTCACCACAGGGTTTTTACTTTGGTGCCCTACTTTCAGTTTAGTCAGATCCTGCTTTTAGTTTCCCTTTCTGATCTTTTTTCTCAACTTCTGTTGATGAGTGGGATCATCCCATACTCAGCTTTATCTTTCTGACTTAGCTCACTTAACATAATTCCTTCTAGCTCTGACCAAGATGGGTCAGAGAAGGTGGGTTCATTGTTCTTGATAGCTGCATAGTATTCCATTGTGTATATATACCACAGCTTTCTCAGCCACTCATCTGTTGTTGGGCACCTGGGTTGCTTCCAGGTTTTAGCTATTATGAATTGTGCTGCTATGAACATAGGAGTACACTCATCTTTTTGGTTGGGTGGCCAGGTTCCAGGAGATAGAGCATATGTTCACACATATCCATAAACTAGGGCAAATATATACCTGAAAGCAGAAGTACACTAGAGTTTGCAGTGAGTACTCCCCAACATTTCATCTCCACTATTACAACCTTTGGGTCCGTAATTCTTCAACAATTTGTTTGGCTTTGTGTGTTAACTCTCTTTTCAGCCACCAGGTTCCAGATGCCAGCAGGATGCCAGCCAGGCTTCCCTGGACTGAAGACCCCACCAATGTGTCCTGGAGCTCTGCTTCCTCAGAGACCCACCCTACTAGGGAAAGAGAGAGGCAGACTGGGAGTATGGATTGACCAGTCAACGCCCATATTCAGTGGGGAAGCAATTACAGAAGCCAGACCTTCTACCTTCTGCAACCCACAACGACCCTGGGTCCATGCTCCCAGAGGGATAGAGAATAGGAAAGCTATTGGGGAGGGGATGGGATATGGAGATTGGGTGGTGGGAATTGTGTGGAATTGTACCCCCCATCCGATGATTTTATTAATTTCTCCTTTCTTAAATAAATAAATAATAAAAGAAGCCTGCACCTAACTTGAAACTGTTGATTCTTTTACCACTATCACACGTCCATGTGGCTGAATCCAGGGCCTTTCTAGTCCTATTCTGCCCCTAAGACTACTACCTACACTTTTTGAATTCTACCAAAAGATCAAGGCTGTAAGAATATCCCTGTTACCTTCTATCAAACCTGACATAAAAAAATAGATAAACTCCCACACACACATGCACACACACAAACACACACACTACAGGACTTTCTTTCGGTTAACATGGCTCCAAACTAGCAGTCATATTTGGCTTCCGCAGCTGGCAACACAACAGAAATGACAACACATTTGAATGAAATAATCTAGAAATGTTCCAGGAGCCTAAACAAATTAGTACCAGCCAAAAATCCAGGCACAAGGATAGAAGAACTCACAATAAAGATACAATTTTGCTGCCTTTTTCGTTTCCACCCAGAAGCCCAAAATAGCAGCAGCACAATCTACCCCAACAACTCTCAGCACTGTGTTATTGATCACTGCTGGGAAGAAGGTAGAATCAGCTTTGGCCAGCTGATCTGCTGCAGCAACTGCTGGGTCTAGCCTGCATCTGCCCTGCTGGCATTCAGCTGAGCCTTCTCCTGTGGGGATTTAAAACAGCTTCACAAGCGGTGAAGAAGGTCTGAGGGCGTCTATCTTTTTCTCCCCCTCTCTGTCTTCTTCTCCTGCCTTCACTCCCACACAGCTGATGCCTGATGTCTTCCCCCTTATTTTTCCATCTTTTCCCCTCTCCTGTTAAGACTGAACTTGACTGACAGGGAGCGATGGGAACTGTCAGGGACCATTCCTGACCATGAAAAGTGTTACTTCTTCTTCTTCTTCTTCTTCTTCTTCTTCTTCTTCTTCTTCTTCTTCTTCTTCTTCTTCTTCTTCTTCTTCTTCTTCTTCTTCTTCTTCTTCTTCTTCTTCTTCTTCTTCTTCTTCCTCCTCCTCCTCCTCCTCCTCCTCCTCCTCCTCCTCCTCCTCCTCCTCCTCCTCTTCTTCTTCTTCTTCTTCTTCTTCTTCCTCTTCCTCTTCCTCTTCTTCTTCCTCTTCTTCTTCTTCTTCTTCTTCTTCTCCTCCTCCTCCTCCTCCTCCTCCTCCTTCTTCCTTTTTTTGTTTTTCCCCCCTTGTTGTTGCTGTAGTTATTATTGTTGTTGTTATTGATGTCATCGTTGTTAGACAGGACAGAGAGAAATGGAGAGAGGAGGGGAAGACAGTGAGGGTGCAGAGAAAGACAGACACTTGCAGACCTGCTTCACAGCTTGTGAAGTGACTCCCTTGCAGGTGGGTAGCTGGGGTCTGGAACAGGGATCCTTATGCTAGTCCTTGTGCTTTGTGACACCTGCGCTTAACCCACTGCACTACAGCCCGACTCCCAAAAAGTATTACTTCTAACCTTGCTCAGAGGAGTTTCTGAAATGGTAAACTATGGCTGCATCATGCATCTATCCCTTTCCCCCCTTCGTCAGTTAAGTTCTTTTTTAAGAAAAGTACTTCAAATGTTAGTAACAATTAATTTAACTACTCAATTGTCGCTCCCAGGTTTCTTCTTCTAAATAATGTTCTTGCCTGCAAATACCTGAGAAAATACTCAATGACATTTACTTGCATGAAAAGTAAAGTTTAATCCTGAGAAGAAACCCACTGTTATTCCAAGGCCAGAGTGATATTAGACCATGATTCATACACATGTCGGGTTGAGTAATTGTACTGGGAGAGAAAATGCTGTATCTATTCAAAGGACAAACACTCCCTTAGAAACGTTTTGTGAAGTGAACAATGTACTTTTCACAAACATATGCCCACGCTTTTCCCCCAGGACACAGCTGTTTTTTAATAAAGAAATAATTATGAATATTTAAATGTAACCAAAACAACCTAATCAGTGGAGCTCTTTGCAAAATATAAGGCAGTATAGCTCCTGGCTCTGTAATATTTTAGTAAAGTGTACAAAATTTCTATTTTTAAAGGGCGTGAAGTATCAGCAAGATAGCAAGTCGATATTTTTTAGGTTCAGGGCTCTTCCTTTTTGCTTTTGCCCATCAACTTTCATCATTCCCTGCAAGTAGCACAGAGAAAACCCTCAAGAATGAACTCCAAACAGCCACTGAAGGGAAGAATAATATTATAAGAAGCATTGGGTGCTGAGGCCAGGCTCCATTTCAGACCATTTTCAGCTTGAATGAGTAAATGTGGGATTTACTGAGAGAAGAAACACATACATCAGAACTTTTGTATATTATAGGAAAAGCCCTTTTTGGTGAGAGATTGGGGGTGGCAGAATCCTTTAACTCTGAACTCAGTGGTGCTGGACTGTGAAAATATGAAACTTCATGAGGGAACTGGATGGCTGCATACCTGGATGAGAGCATACATTACCATGTACAAGGACCCAGGTTCAAGTCCCCTGGCCCCCATCGGCAGAGAGGAAGATCATGAGAGGTGAAGCAGAACTGTAGGTATCTCTCTTTCTCTCTATCTCCCACTACTCTCTCAACATCTCTCTGCCCTATTAAAATAAATGAAAAAAGAAATAAACTTGTAAAAGAAAATATGAAACTTACATAAAGACAAACAATTATTCACTGTCTGACTATAAGAAAGCCATGCCTTGGGCCAGGCGATGGTGTACCTGGTTAAGTGCACACACCATGCACAAGGACCAAGGCTCAAGTCCTTGCTCCCAATGTGCAAAAGGAAAAGCTTCACTACTGGTAAAGCAGGGTTGCAGATCTCTATCTCTCTCTCTCTCTCTCTCTCTCTCCCTCTCCCTCTCCCTCTCCCTCTCCCTCTCCCTCTCCCTCTCCCTCTCCCTCTCCCTGTTTACTGTCATACTTCTTAATTTCTCTCTGTCCTATTTAAATAAATGAATAGATAAGATTTTAAAAAATAAAGAGTAAACGAAATAAAACTATGTTTGGAGGCCCTAAGTCAGATCTATGGGATATACAATTAACAATATTTATATACTTTTCCCATATTTGGGAGCTACTTTCTGCCATTATCCAGATTTATAGTCCTATTCCCAACTCTGACATCATCTTCCCAGACAATACTTTCATCCCCTCTGCATGTTAGCTGTCAGGCCCAAGCAAAATCAGTTAAGTCATAACCCTTTGAAATATACCTAAAATAGACTCCCTAGCTTCTTCCAACATTAAGACCTTTCAAATCTAACCTGTTATATTCTTAACCTTTAGGTTCCTGATTATTAAACAATTTGATATGTAAATACTACCATGATGCCAACCTGACTTCCCTAAGCAAACGACCTCACCAATAAGTCCTGGAACCCACCTCACCAGAGCACGGCCCCATTTGGAAAAAAGAGAAACAGGCTTGGGGATATGGATTGACCTGTCAATGCTCATGTCCAGTAGAGGGTCACTTACAAAAGTCAGACCTCCCACATTCTGTACTCCATAAAGATCTTTGGTCCATATACCCAGAAGGATAAAAAAAATAGGGAAGTTCCCAATGGAAGCAATGGGATACGGAATTCTCCTTATGGGAATCGTGTGGAATTATACCCTCTCCTATCCCATGATCTTATTGTTCATCATTAAATCACTAAAAAACAAATTTTAGCAACTTTGAAGATAGAAGTCATGGTCAAGCAGCAGAAACACTGAGGTATAAGAAAATTACAGCAAAATCAGAAAACTAGGTCATACGTATATTTATTTAAAGAAGTTTCTAGGGAAATAAGTGCATACATTTTAGCACTGTCACTTCTCAAAATATAAAAACATAAAACTTACTCCACGAATGGAGGCCTTGGGGTAGTTAGAAGATCAGCTGAGATTATCTACATGAAGATATTCTTTTTTCAAATTTTCAATTATCTTTATTTATTTGTTGGATAGAGAAGGTCAGTAATATGGAGAGAAGTGGATAGAGAGGGAGAAAGACAGAGACACCTGAAGTACTGCTTTACCACTCGCAAAAGGTTTTCCCCTGCAGGTGGAGACCAGAAGCTCAAACCTGAGTCCTTGTGAATTATAACGTATGTGTTAAACCAGGTGTGACACTACCCTTCCCCCTGAAGATATTCTTTAGAAAGCTCTTTATAAACTTTATAAGGGGTGAGAAAACAGATAATTACCAGTGAACCCACAAACTAACATAGGGGTCACTGTCTATCCAGAGTATCTCAAGACTCTGTAGACTATGAGAAGTCTATCCTTATGATTTATAAAGGATTGTATTGCTGAAAACCTAAGCTATATGGAAGTAACCAGATGATGATTAATCCAATTTCCTGCAGCTAGTCTGCAAGGTTCTTCTTATCCAATAATCTTTCTTGCATTATTTGCCAAACTTTTTTTTTTTTTTTTGGTCATGAACATGGTGCAGGGATTTCTGGGTAATATTTTATGTCTTTTTATTATAATGGCTTATCAGTACCTAGGTATTCACTTAATTTTATAAGTCCATGAGCATGGTAGTAGGTAGTAGTGGTCTCTGGCAATTGTATTCGATCTACCGCATGATTTCTTCCACATAGATGACCTACTCCTGACATTAGGGTGGATTAAGTTGCAATTTTCACCACCATTTATAGTATTTTATATCTTCCATCTTGCATTTTAAACCAAAAGTAGTCCCTCTAAAATATTCCTGAAGCTCTAACACAAAGATTTGATGTCTTTTGTGTTCAGGAAAAATTACCAGTGCTAAAGACGTAACTCTTCGGTAAAGAACCAAGGGTTTTTCAATGGATTACATCCCATTTGCAGTTTCGAGGGCCAAGGATTTGCACATTTAACAGACTACAACCACATCACAATTTTTATACAGGTTTATACAAATAATCCCTTACCAACTATTTAACACTTGTATTTGATAATAGAAACTACTCAAAATATTTAACAAATATACATATGACCAGGCCTTTTACTGAGAAATCTGATTTAGTAGATTTCAATTTGTGCTTTTGAACTTGTTATCATGGACATAATTCCGTATATAATACTTTGATAAATACTTGTAGAGAGACCATCCATTGTTCACTCCAAAAACAGGAGTACAATTTGGCATCCTTTTCAGCATTAACCTGTACTAAACTAAGCAAGTATCATCATCACTCTTACACAGGTGGCTTAAGAAGTAGTCATTTATCTTCACAAGCGGTGAAACAGGTCTGCAGGTGTCTTTCTCTCTGTCTTCCCCTCCTCTCTCCATTTCTCTCTGTCCTATCCAACAATAATGGCATCAATAATAACTACATCAATTAAAAAAACAAGGGTAACAGAAAAGGGAATATATATATATATATATATATATATATATATATATATATATATATATATATATGAAGCAGTCATTTTCAGGGCCTGGTGGTAGCACTGTGGGTTAAGTACACATGGCACAAAGCTCAAGAACCCACATAAGAATCCTAGTTCGAGCCCCCGGCTCCCCACCTGCAGGGGTGGGGTTCCCTTCACGGGCAGTAAAGCAGTCTGTAAGTGTCTATCTTTCTCTCCCCCTCTCTGTCTTCCTCTTCTCTCTCCATTTCTCTCTGTCCTATCCAACAACAACAATAAACAACAAGGGCAAAAACAATGATAAACTAAAAAATAGGTGGGGAGAATATCCCCCAGGAGCAGTGGGTTCGTAGTGCAGGCACCAAGCCCCAGCAATAATCCTGGAGGAAAAAAAAAAAGTCATTTCTATTGAAAGCCATCTTACCCAACAGAGGACTTCATATATTGAACAGAGAATGATCTATAAACTTGCAACAGATACTCTCATCTAGTTTAGCCATTTTTTTATTCATACCAATATCTTACCCAGTACTATCTTTCCTGTTGCAGGTGGATTTATCCTAACTTTCAATTATCCCAACCAGAAAAATCTCGCAAGTTCTGGCCTGATTAGTGGTCATACCTTCACAAGAAAGGTCACATCTTACTTCAACTCCAGTAAGAACTTGTCTGCTATTTTGAGGTTTATAGTGGTTTATTGGACTGAATCAAGTATGAAAACAGGTCAAAAGCTTAGATACTCTTTAACTGCTACAAGCTGGGTCCTAGAGAGATATATAAAAGAAGCTCAGCTGCTTCTGACAGAGGAGGTGGAACTATTGAAGGAGACTTTAGCTTTGAGTCACAAAATGATTAAATATATCTCATATTATAGCTCTCTGAATGGTCTGAAAAGACGGCTGATATAAAAAGACAGTGCATGCTGTAGATGTGAGACTTTGACTATACAAAGGTTCTGAGAAGGAAAGTCTAAACAGTTGTGTTTCCTGAATGCCTTCTCAAAAGCTATCACTAGCCTCTATTTTCTTTGCATTTTCCAAACCTGCCCACATTTCTGTAAGCACAGTGAATTATCCCAACCTCATGATTAACAGAGGTTGTGCCAAGTAGGCTCTGCCAGAAAGGTCACCAAATCAGATATGAAAAGTCACAAGCCAGGCGGGGGTGGGGAGGGAACAGTGCAGTCGGCAATACAGGTCTTGGCCCTATCTCCAGAGATAGAGCTGATTTCTATAAAATCGGAAGGTTGTAAATGGGTCAGCTGACAGATAAATGCTGATAGGCCAGTTCTTAAATAGCTAATACTAGCAGCAGCACTTTAACTCCTGTCTTGCCTGACTGTATCTTTTGTCTCCCTATAAAATGACATGAGAACATTGTCTATAGGAAATTTGGAGGGGGCCAGGTGGGGGCACACCTGGTTAAGCACTCACATTACAGTGCACAAGGACCCAAGTTCAAGCCTCTGGTCCTCACCTGCAGGGGGAAGCAGGCCTGCATGTGTCTGTGTCTTTCCCTCTCAGTCTCTTCCTCCCCTCTCAATTAATCTGTCTCTATCCAATAATAAGGGGAGAAAGAAAGAGAGAGAGAAAGAAAGGAGGAAGAAAGAAAGAGAGGAGAAAGAAAAGAAGAAAGGAGAGAAAAGAAAGGAAAAGGAATTTGGAAATATGAGAAATGAAAAGGAAGGGAAAATATTACCCCCATAATCATTCATCTCAGAGCAACTGCTGCAAACATCTGTGTTGAGTGAAGTGACATGAGAAAGGTCCCCCACCTTGTGAGAGGGAGAGGGAGGAGTGGAAGTTGAGAGGAAGTTTGAAGGCATAAGGACACTGCATGTTCTTATACCCAGAGTGCTCTTTTTCAATTCCCTGATCGAGTCCACTTCTTCTGCCACTCCTAGAACCTTGAACCACGTCCTTCACAGCTCCTAGTCTTACTCCCACTCTGAACTCCTACTCTAGCACCTCGCCAGCATGATTGTGTTCTTGAATCACCAGGAGTGATGCTTGATAAAATGTAGATTTTGATGTGGTGGGTCTGGAATGAGTCCTGAGATTCTGTGCTTCTCCCAACTCATAGATCAGAATAATAACAAATTGTTTCTTGTCAGTTGGATGATTTTATTTTATTTTTGTTTTTATTTATAAAAAGGAAACACTGACAAAACCATAGGATAAGAGGGGTACAACTTCACACCACCAGAACTCCCTATCCCATCCCTTCCCTTGATAGCTTTCCTATTCTTTAACCCTCTGGTAGTATGGACCCAAGGTCATTGTGGGATTAAGAAATTGGAAGGTCTGGCTTTTTAAAGCAGCAAGTCCTAAATCACTTGTTGACTGATGATTTCATTAGCTAAGCTATACCTGAATCTCATGATCTCCTGGAAATGCTGCCTTCCATTCAATCCCCTCAGGTGTGTGTATGGGTGGGTGATTTTATTGCATGCTCCACATATGTTAAGTATACTACAATTATCTTCATCTACTTCTTTTGTGGAAAAAGTATGGCTTCTTTTTAGGCTTATGTGTTCCAATTATGCCACTTTCTCCCTATCCTGATGGCAATCATTCACTAACTCATTGTCACTCTTTCTCACTGGATAAAGGCACTGGCAGGCAGAGCATGAAGTGCAGCAACAAGAGACAAAGTGAAGAATTTTACAAGGACAGCTGAGAAGTAGCAGAGAAATTGACCAAAATCTATCTACCAGATGTGAAGCATTGGAAATTCCTAGTCATTGTGCAAGAGGTACCTAGCAGTTCACCAGAATTTGTTCTGTCCTTTAGAGCAACCAGTTAAAGAAGGTGAAGAGGTACTGGGACATCAGACACGTGGTGTGATTAGTCAGGTCTGGATGTTTTCAGGAGTTGGTCTGGCATTCATAGTAAGGTGTTGATATTCTCCGTTAACCCTAACAGTTTATCAGAACATCAATATCAAGTACAGTTAACCTGTGTCCATGATGTATCAAGGCACCAACTTCAAGAAGAAAGTAGAAGCTTTGTACAAACCACAAAATGACCCAACATAGCCTTTACTTGGTGTAAGTGGCTATTGTTTCTATTCCAGTTACAACTTTTACCTAGGTATGGAGTCACCCCTACTAGAAGTTTCACTCCTCATTTCATTCACTCACATTTTACTAATATACCCAATGCTAACGTTATCCTCATTTCTAAGAGTACTCAATCCAGAGTAAAGCTTTAAATTACCCCCAAAACCACTCAGCTTACTTCAAAACAACCAAAATAAACATTTAAGACCATATTTCTAACAGCCCCCAAGATTCCTTGTTGTATGCATTGTCTCCTGCTGCAGCCATGCTCCTGATGGTCCCTGGCATTGACCAGTTGCGTCTGAAAAGATGTTGCCTTTAGAGACAGAGTCATATTTATTCAGAATGTGAGTGCACACTTTGGGGGGTAGTTTCATGCTCTCTTTCTCCTTGTATTGAAGAAGTTATCTGATCCCAGATTTCCTGATACTTGATATTAGAAATCCTCTTGATTATTACCTTTGTAATTATGTTTGGAAAAATATATATTTTCCTTGTTATTTGTTTACAAGATACATTTTTTTGAATAATAATACCATAAGGTCTGTCTTTCAGGCTCTGTGCCTTGTTACAAAAATCCTGCTGCTAGTGTGAAGTCTGGACATTTCAGAGATTTCTGACCATAAGCAGTAGATGTATACATCGCCACATGCAATAATCCATAACTCTGATGCCTGGTTATTGCCCTAAGTGTCTGGAGATTATGTATGGGATAACTAGGATATACTCAGTATCTTAAGGCATCAAAAGAATGTACCTGGCTTAGTGAAATTTGGTTAATGATGACTTTAAGCACCTTTACTTTGATGTTTTCTTCCTTAGGGAAACTTATCCTAGTCTTTGTCTATGTGATGTATTTGTACTTAATAAATACTCTTGGAAGCTTGGGATAGATGGTCACACACTTGACATTGTCAAGGGTGTCCTATGTGTGTGAAAACAATAAACAGTTTGTCCTGTAACACATTTAGGCACTACGAGTCTTTTGGCAGGTGAATCTAGGCCATTTACAGTTAGGGTGATTACTGACATATATACTTATTTACATCCATTCTGATATTTGTTTTGAGGTTGTTAATTCTTTACCCATTTACTTCTTTGGGACTTCACTGTAGACTTTCAGCTTGTACCCTAATCTTAGTGGGCAAGCTGTGTAGTGGCTGCTTTCTTCTGTGTGTTTGAAGAAGTGTGGCTTGTTGTTCCTGTCAGTCAGTAGTCACCAGCCACAAGAACTCTATTAATCTTCCTGTGAGTCTTTCTTAGTGCAGGAATAGCTTCTCCACCAGATATTTTCTTTGCCACTGTGGTGAGTCTTTGCTAGTAATTCAGTTCCCTGACTTCCCTGAAGTCGAGAGTTAAAAGCCCAGAGGTTCCCCTCTCTTGCAGTCAGTACTGTGTTTTGCTACAAAACTGTTAATATGCTGCTGCCAAGACCTGCAGGTGCTCACAGATTTTGTGTAACTGGTATCTGTCGCATGCTGCTGCTTACCCCTGGAACAAAAATGCTTCTTCATATATCAGTTATAGTTTGATGAGGTTTGCCAAGTTCATAAGTTGCCAATTTTTAGAGATTTTTAAAGTAGAGGTATTAACTATTTTTTGAAGGTTTTATAGAATTATTTTGTAAAACCATCTGGTCCAGAACTTTTATTGTTTGGAAAGTTCCTGATAATTTTTTCAATTTCTTTGGCTGTGATTGGCCTGTTGATATTGTCTAATTTGTCTTTGCATAATTTTGGAAGTCTGTAGGTATCTAGGAACTCATTCATTTCTACCAGGTTTTCTTGCTTTGTAGCATATATTTGATCATAGTAGGCTTGCATGATACCTTAGATTTCTGTGGTGTCTGTTATATCTCCTCTTTCATTTACCCTCTTATTTGAGTCTTCTTCCTTTTTTGTGAGTCTGACTAAAAGTTTGTCAATTTTGTTTACTCTTTCAAAGAGCCAAAATTTACTTTTGTGTTAGATATGGGAATAGCTGTTCCAACCTTTTTGTGATCCATTAGTTTATATGATAGTTTTTTGTCCTTTCACTTTTCGCACTGACAACTTATGAACTTGTCTTGTTGAGTTAGGTGGGATTCCTGCAGACAGCATATGTTTGTGTTGTGTTTTCTGATCCATCTTCTTACTCAGTGCCTTTTGATAGGTGAATTCAGGCCACTGACACTTATTGATATTATAGATTGAGGATACTTAAATGACATGTTTATGGTGATTTGCTGATTGTTTAGAGGAGAACTTTTAGAGCTTCTTGCAGGGCAGGCTTGGTGACAGTTGATTCCTTCAAGTATTGCTGGTTTGAGAAGGTTTTTATGTCTCTATCTA
The DNA here is from genome assembly GCF_950295315.1 of Erinaceus europaeus. NCBI lineage: Eukaryota > Metazoa > Chordata > Mammalia > Eulipotyphla > Erinaceidae > Erinaceus > Erinaceus europaeus. The sequence continues at coordinate 15,698,026 of NC_080185.1, forward strand.
GTCTGAATGACAGTATAGTAGGATACAATAATCTTGGCTGAAAGCCTTTCTCATTAAGTGATTGATATATATCTTGCCATTCTCTTCTGGCCTTTGGGGTTTTTGTAGAGAAATCTGTTGATAATCATATGGATTTCTCCTTTGTGAGTGACTCTGTTTTTCCCTGGCAACCTTCAGGATCCTTATTTCTTTGTCCTTATCCCTTTTCATTCTAAATACAGTGTGTCTTGGTGTCTTTTGTTCTGGGTTAATTCTGTTTGGGACTCTGGGATTCTTGAAGCTTTATGTCCTTTATGTTGTCTAGAGTAGGGAATCTTGGCTATTATGTCCTATGGAATGCTTTCTTCTTCTTCTCTTTCTTCCTCTGGTAAGCTAATAATGAGTACATTACTTCTTCTTATGTCATCCCAGATGTCTCAGTTGTTGTTTTCAGTAATTCTTAATCTCTTTTTAGTTCTCTTTTCTTTTTTTTTCTCTAATTCATCCTTGATCTTGATAATTCTGTTTTCTTCCTTGGTCATTCTGTTCTTACTCTCCCCTGCTGTTTTATGTAGCTCAACTATTTTGTTATCCTGTTCTGTTACTACATTAGCATGTTGAGCTATTTGTACTCTTAAGTCAGCTATTTCAGCTTTTAGCTCTCTAATTACCTTGAGATAATTAGTGTTGTCTTTCAGAGTCTAATTTTTTGTTTCCCCATTTCTGGTAACATTACCTTCAAATGTTTTCCTCACTCCTGTAATTATTGCATCAGTTAGTATTTGGATGTTATCCTCATTCTTATGTGCTTCTACATTTTGGGGGAATTTTTCTAGGATTTTGTCTTGTTTCATTTCTCCAATATTTCTTCTCAGTTTAACCATTATATTTGTTGTGTTATGAAATTTACATAAATTTCCTGGGTGTTGTTGTTTATATATTGTGTGAGGTGGTTTCTGGTTGGTTGGTTCTTGGATCCCTGAAGATGGTTGCCTTTGGTCTTTGGTGTGTTTCAGCAATGGATGGAGCTTTTAGACTAATGTTAAGATAGCTGTTTGTAAGTAGGTCCTCTTGTGTTCAAACTGAAGAGATAAAAGGATGATTTGAAAGAACAAAATGTCACCTTGATATGGTCAGTCCAGCTTCCAGAGTCTTGAAGGGTCCCTCCCTCACTATTTTTCAATCTGCTTATCACACTTACCTGGGTTGACTTGTGTCAGATAAGGTACATAATTATTCACAGTTGCAAATCTTAAGTTGTTTCAGTTTTATCTCAATCCCTGAAGTCAAGCACAGTAGCTATTAAACTCTTCTTATGTTTTGTGTGATTTCTATGTGATTTATCTTCCCTACAGGCTACCAGAGCCTAAAGGCTTTTTATCTATAAGTAATATTTTCCCTTAATCACTCACTCATGACCATGAGAATATAAATTACTAAGGCAATTTGACAAAAAGCAAAAGCTAACTTTTTCAAATCATTTCATTAAGGGAATAATGGTTTATGGTATAATCATTGACAGAGTGAGTACAATTTCTTACCTTTCCATGCCAAGTGTTTGCAAAATATTCTCACTCCAAATGTAGGTCCTTTCCCTCTGTCAGGCATTGGGAGCTGAATTCAGTCTCCACCCCCTCCCAAAACTTTCACTCTCAGAGATTTTTGCTTTGGTGAAATACATCATATCCAGTTTAAGCTTTACCTTGTATTATCCTTTTCTTTGTTATAGTTCAAACTATAAGTAGGGTCATTTAATATTTACCCTCTCTTTTTGGCTTATCTCCCTTAACATGATTCCTTAAGATAAAGTGCAAACTTAGAAGCAACCCAGATGCTAGACCACAAATGAGTACCTAATAAAGTTGTGGTGCATATACATAGAAGAAGAATAGTCAGCTGTTAAAAACAAAGGCATCTTTTCAACTCTGTAGATTATGCTAGTTACTAGAAGGAAAGAAGAGGGTTGGGGGAGCAGGTGATGACACACCTGTTTAAGCACACACACTAAAGTAAACAAAGATCCAGTTTCAACCCCCCTAGACCCCACCTGCAGGGAGAAAGCTTCACCTTCAGGAGTGTTGAAGTAGAGGTGCAGGTGTCTCTCTGTCTCTTTCACTCTCTAGTTCCCACTCCCCTTCAATTTCTCTCTGTCTCTATCCAATAATAAATATTTTTTATATTTATTTATTTATTTTCCCTTTTGTTGCCCTTGTTTTTTATTGTTGTAGTTATTGTTGTTGTTATTGATGTCGTCATTGTTAGACAGGACAGATAGAAATAGAGAAGGGGAAGACAGAGAGGGTGAGAGAAAGTTAGACACCTGCAGACCTGCTTTACCGCCTGGGAAGCGACTCTCCTGCAGGTGGGGAGCCAGGGGCTGGAACCGGGATCCTTAAGCCAGTCCTTGCGCTTGGAGCCATGTGTTCTTAATCTGCTGCATTGCCCCCAGACACCCAACAAATTTTTTTTTAAAAAAAGAGAGGGCTGGTAAGAATGGATAAAGAGATGATTTTGATATAACACTAGAACTTTGATTATGGATTTTATGAATCTCACAGATTTTATGAATCTTATAGAAAGAGATGTAAAGATATACTTCTGAAATCTTATAATAATGTAAAACAAATTTAAGTCTTTAAAAGTCACCTACTTGGGCAGGAGAGATAGCATAAACGTTATACAAAGAGACTCTCATGTTTGAGGTTCAAACTCCCAGCTCCAATTCCCCACACCATCATAAGCCAGAGGTGAACAGTGCTCTGAGGGATGCAGAGGTCACATAGGCTCCTAAGCTAATTATGGGCCCCAGATCACAACAAATCGATGGGATTTACAGTCAACAATATTTATACCCCTTTCCCATATTTGGGAGCTACTCTCTTCCCTGATCCAGCTTTCTGGTTCTTTTCCCAGCCATGACATCATCTCCCCAGACAATAACTTGGATCCACCTGAATATCAGATTTCAGGCTCAGGCAAAACAAACGAACAAATAAAAACACTAGTATAGCTACAGGCCCTTTGAAATATAACTAAAATATGCCTACTAGATATCTACAAAATTGAGGACCCCCCCAACCCTTCATCTGCACTATTCTAGGCTTTAGGTCCATGATTGGTCAACAATTTGGTTGGCTTTGTATGTTAACTCTCTTTTCAACCACCAGGTTCCAGATGCTAGTAGGATGCGATCAGACTTCACTGGACAGACAACCTCACCAATGTACCTTGGAGCTCCACTTCCCCAGAACCCCGCCCCACTAGGGAAAGAGAGAGACAGGCTGGGAGTATGGATCGACCTGTCAATGCCCATGTTCAGTGGGGAAGCAATTACAGAAGCCATACCTTCAACCTTCTGCATCCCACAGATATCTTGGGTCCATACTCCCAGAGGGATAAAGAATAGGAAAGCTTTGGGGAGGGGTGGGATACGGAAGTCTGGGGGTGGGAATTGTGCGAAGAAGGGGTCTCTTATCCTATGGTTTTGTCAATGTTTCCTTTTTATAAATAAAAATTTTTTTTAAAAAATCACCTAGTTGAACAAGAGACAGACTGGGTGTATGGATCGACCTGCCAAAGCCCATGTTCTGCGGGGAAGCAATTACAGAAGCCAGGCCTACCACCTTCTGTGCCCCGTAACAACCCTGGGTCTGTACGTCCAGAGGGATAAGTAGTGGGAAAGCTATTGGAGTAGGGGATGGGATAGAGAGTTCTGGTGGTGGGAATTGTGTGGAGATGTACCCCTCTTATCCTATGGTTTTTGTCATTGTTTCCTTTTTATAAATATTTTTAATCACCTAGTTAATTTTAATGATAAAAGTAAATGAATAAATACCATGAATATTCTTTTGAAAAACTGGATAAAGACCTATTCACAAAGCTACTGTGTGTGTGTGTGTGTAGACATACATAGCATTAGTAAACTGATCACTAAATGAAGCATCTAAGATATAAGTGATCATAGAAGAAAATCTGAGATGTGAGAAGATAAACTAGGAAAATACTAAATATGAGGTTATCTCAACACTTTATATTAAATAGTAATTATATTAAGTTCGTAGAGAAAAATAATGGAATAAATCACAATATCTAGGGCTTGGATATTTATAAATATAAAATAAAAGGGAGGCTCGCAAAATAGTTCTCTTGCATAGTGTTCTGCTTTACCATGTGTGTGACCCAGGTTTGAGCCTTGCCCCCACTACATTAAAGGAAACCATGGTGCTGTAATCTCTTCTCCCTTCTCCCTCTGACCCCCCCTCTGTCTCTCTCATTCTCTGTCTCTAGGGAGAAAGTAATAAATAAATAAATAAATAAATAAATAAATAAATAAATAAATAAAATATGGACCAGATTATATCAAGATAGCAAAATCATCTACTTTTCTGAGGTTTAGCTTACCTCTCTGCAAGCAATCAATAAATTTTTGTTGGAAACAAATTAGCACATAAAATTGGAGAAGGGGGCTTACTAGGTTTAATGCTTTATGCCTTCTTAAGTGAGATTTAATGCTTGGAAATATTTGCTTTGTAGAAAATCAGTCTCATGGAGTGTTTTTTTTTTCAACTAATTTTGCAGTAAGGATAAGTTTCAACAATATTTATATACCTTTCCCATATTTGGGAGCTACTCTTTTCCGTGATCCAGCTTTCTGGTCCTTATTCCAGCCATGACATCATCTCCCCAGACAATAATTAGGATACACCTGCATATCAGATTTCAGGTTCAGGCAAAAAAACAAACTAACTAACAACAACAACAACAAAAAAACCCCACCAGTATAGCCACAGGTCCTTTGTAATATAACTAAAATATGTTTACTACCTATCTACAAAACAGAGGACCCCCCCAACTATTCATCTGCACTATTCCAGCCTTTAGGTTCATGATTGATCAACAATTTGTTTGGCTTTGTATGTTAACTCTCTTTTCAACCACCAGGTTCCAGATGCTACCATGATGCCAACAAGACTTCCATGAACAGACAACACCACCAATATGTCCTGGAGCTCTGCTTACCCAGAGAACCTTCCCCACTAGGGAAAGAGAGAGACAGGCTGGGAGTATGGATCAACCTGTCAATGCCCATGTTAGGCGGGGAGGCAATTACAGAAGCCAGACCTTTGCCTTCTGTACCCCATAATGACCCCGGGTCCATCCTCCAGAGGGTTAAAGAATAGGAAAACTATCAGGGGAGAGGATGGGATACAGAGTTCTGGTGGTGGGAATTTTGTGGAGTTGTATCCTTCTTATCCTATGGTTTAGTCAATGTTTCCTTTCTATAAATAAAAAATTTTAAAAAAGAATAAGTTATCAATATTGTTTTTTAAAGATTATATTGAAATGTCTACAATATTTTATGAGAGCAGAAACAAAAATATTGCCATGAAAAATAGAATACATAACAAAACATAGATTAAAATATACTCAAATTTTAGCAGCACTTTTTCCCAACTTTATGGAACTTATTCCCTTAAAGTATGATGGTCATGTTTGGATGTTAGTACCTGCTGCACTTATAATCAATCTTTTCTCTTCTAGTTTATTTTTGTGGATGCACACTAAGCCAGCTCATCACCAGAATAGAAGTCACAGAAATGTCTAGCAAGCTCATGTGTCCTATCTTGAGTCAAAGTTCCCTGCTACTCCCAAGCTATGGTCATCTTTCATAATTACCGTACCCTCTGCCCAATCTGTCAGGAGCACCACTGCTCACTCCCAAGGCATCCTTGGCTCAGAAGAAGCACACAACTTTTCATTATGAATATTTCACTTTCTGTTCTCTGTGGGTAAAGACTATTAGACTATTATTTGTCTGACAAATACAGCTCAGCAGGTATCAGGACAACTCTTGGAGATGAACATTTCTGAAGGGTTCATGTCATAAGAAAACACCCTAACAAATATATTTGAACAGATGGATCCCAATCAGCAATTCAGAAAAGTTGAATGCAGCGAGTAGTGAAGATTGATACCTACCTACCAAGCAGCAATCTGGAATCCTAGAACAGCAGGCTGCCATGGATATCTGGCATATTTATTGAAGCATTAAAAGAGTTCACAGTCCTCCTAATTATTATGCCTCCCTCTGGTTACACAGAGCTAGTCTGCACTTTATTTAACTCTGAAATACCTTCAACTTCTAAGTAATACCTATATTCATGCAGAGGTGATAAATTTTGTGCCATGCTATTGAACATTGTTTACACTTTAGAAATGTCACTGGTATTTGCAGTTCTAAATACTGTCTTATGCCATTTGAAAGGTGCAGTTGTTAGAGCCAAAAATGTTCATGTTTTAAGTGTGTCTCATATAAATGGCTCAGGGTCAAAATACATGAAAAAAATATCTGTTTCATCTTAAGTCTGTTCAAATGCATTATATTAAAGAATGTCAGGAAGAAAATAAGTCCTGGAAGATTTGCCTGTTTAGCAAAATGAAAGGAAGCCTTAGATTCATCTCAATTCCCATTTATAGCTTGTGGAAGTATTACTCTCCTAACAAATTTCAACAGATCAGTGAAATCACTCTATTTAATCTCTTTAGCTAAATAGAAAACAGAATTGTATTTTTGATTGGTGGCAATAGGAAAATGTTCTCTTCCCTGGAAACTAGAGATGCTACATTTTGTATTTCTTAAGACACGCCCTTACATCCTGAGGTGATGCCTTCCCCCTTCAATTTTAAAATTTTTTAAGAATATGATGAAAAATGAAGTTGTTCAAGAAGTCCAGGGATGATATAATTTGATGGACAGAATTCAAACTGCTTAAAGTTATACATTTAAGAGGTCACTGGAATCTAGCCTCTCATTCATGTACTTTATATTTTACTAACTAAAATAACTTACAATAATGTAATCACATTATTTGTTGGACAACTATACAACCCAGCACTAAATATAGAATTAGGCACTGGGGGACCAGGCATTGGCATACCTGGTTTAGTACACACGTTATAGTGTGCAAGGATCCAAGTTCAAGGCTCTGGTCACCATCTGCAGGGGGAAAGCTTCATGAGTGGTGAAGCGGGTCTACAGGTGCCTCTCTTTCTCCCTATATCCCCTTCCCCTCTCAATTTCTCTATGTCTATACAATAGTAAATAAATAAAAATAAATGTAAAAAATTTAAAAAAAATAGAATTAGGCACTGACAAGAGAAAATTATGAAAAGAAGGCAAAATTCTAGTGCCCACAGAGCTCACCATCTGCTGGCAAAGATAAGCATGAAAACACAACAGGAAGTAAGATTTACACTAAAGAAGAAATCTAGGACTTCTGGGAGGCATGGTTTACTGAATAGCCATGATCAGATTGGCGCTCTCCTTAAAACAGCAATTAAATACAAGAGACTGAACTGTACACAAAATCTACAGCTGAAAGATCTACAGCCTCAGATGGGTGCAGTCAGGGCAGTAAGGGGCATGGGTTGAAAGACCAGCATACTGAAATCAGAGATCCAGGTGAGCAGCACAGTGCAAAGCCAAGCCATTTTGGACAGTGAGAGTAGTTATCAGACCCTGAAGAAAAGAAAAGGGAGCTAAAAATCTTCTTGATTTTTGACTTGGGTGTTTTTAGCCTGAATTTAAGGTAAAGACACAACAAAAAAAAAGATAGCATTTGTGACCACAAGACAGCCCAAAACACCCCTACACACACATACCCACTGCAGCATATTATACAAATAAGAGAAGGCTAGAGATCACAACAGCACCACCTACTGTGCAACAATAACCAACACCATACATGCATAAACAAAGAAATAAACAACAAAATATGCCACAACAAGCAGATAGAAGTGAAACAGGAAATCCGAGAGATTCCAGCTGCAAAGAGACTATGAGAGACAGACTACAGAAAGCTTATTATTAGAGCTCTCCAAAAATGTAAGCAAGAATTGAGAGAGCATTTTACTTTCAAATTAAGACACACAAAAGAGGGACTCAGAACAGAATTTGGTAAGAATCTACCAAAGCTTGCAAGAACTTCAGGAAGTGTTTACTAAGCAGTTAAGAATCATGAAAGAAAAATTTCAAACAGAACTACAAATACTGAAATACACCTTTAGTGCAGTTAAAACCCAGTGAGAAGGTTTAGGAAGTAAATTCACACATGAAGAAAAAGGAATTTCCAATCCAGAAGATACAATTACCTCAGTCTTTCAATTCAAAGATGAGGGAGAGGAAAGGTTTAGAAAGAATGAAGGAATTCTGTCTGAAATTGCAGACTGCCTAAAAAGATTGAATGTGGGAGTCTGTAGTGCAGCTGCTTAAGCGCAAGTGGCACAAAGCACAAGGACCGGCAGAAGGATCCCAGTTTGAGACCCCGGCTCCCCACCTGCAGGGGAGTTGCTTCACAAGTGGTGAAGGAGGTCAGCAGGTGTCTATCTTTCTCTCCTTCTCTCTGTCTTCCCCTCCTCTCTCCATTTCTCTCTGTCCTGTCCAACAACAATGACAACAATAATAATTACAATAATAAAGCAACAAGGGCAACAAAGGGGAATTAATTAATTAATTAATATTTAAAAAGTTGAATGTAAGAGTGATATCTATATCTGAGGATGAAAGCTGGGTCAAAGGACCAGACGTAATTTTCAGAGAAATTTTAGTTGAGAATTTCCCTCACCTAGGGAATCCTCAAAACATACTTATTCAAGAGGCAGACCGATCACCCAGGTTCATAAATCCAAAATGACCAACATCAAGGCTACAGAATTTTTACCTTGTCATTATTTTAAAACTATCAAAACTCAATGGCAAGGTAAAAAAAAAAAAAAAGTACAGGCTTCCAGGGAAAGGAAAGAAGTTACATACAAAGGCAGAACCATCAGACTTTCATCAGATTTCTCTTCATTAACCCAAAAGGTTAAGAAGAGAGTAGAATGACATATTCAAGGTACTAAAGGAGAGGGAATTTCAGCCATGTTTTTTTTTGGGGTTTTTTTTGCCTCCACGGTTATTGCTGGGGCTCGGTGCCTGCACTATGAATCCACTGTTCCTGGAAGCTATTTTTTCCTTTTTGTTGCCCTTCTTGTTTTATCGTTGTTGTTTTTATTATTATTGGAGTCCTACAAGAAAAGAGGAAGCAAAGTAACACATGTTCTAAGCAAGGTGAACAGCAGTAGACTAGAAACAAGAACACAATAAAAATAGGAAAGAATAACAAGTAAATAGGGAAGAGTATTAAAAGACAAAGAAGCCCTATCCAATGTTTGTTAATCAAGACCAACTTTAAAAAAATCTTTTCTAGAGGGCCGGGTGGTGGCACACTTGGTTAAGCGTACATGTTACAGTGAGTAAGGACCCAGGTTCAAGACCGCTGTACCCACCTGCAGGGGAAAGCTTCACTAGTGGTGAAGTAGTACTTTAGCTGTCTCTCTGTCTCTCTCCCTCTCTATCTCCCCCTTTCATTTAATTTTTGGCTATCTCTGCCGCATAACTAAATAAAGATAATTTTAAAATTTAGAAAAAAAATGTTTGGATATACAATGCTAGCTATTATACACATGGTAACCACAAAACAAAACAGGGAACAGAGATTTACAGAAAGCACTAGAAAATTCAGTGAGGAATTCACCACAGAAACTTTTCCACACAAAAGGTCAGATAGAAACAAATGGGTAAAGATTCACCAATTTAAAGTAAACTCAAAATAAAAGTCAGAATGGACATAAGTAAACCACATATATCAATAATCACCCTAAATATGAATGGTCTAAATCCACCTGTCAAAAGACTCAGAGTAAATAATTTGATTAAATAACAGGATCCATCCATTATATCTCTTCAGGAAACACACATCAAAAGAAGAGATAAATAGAAATTGAATATAAGAGAAAGATGTTCCAAGCTAATAACTCACAAAAGACAGCAGGAACAGCTATTCTTTTCTCTGATAAAATATACTTTGACGCAAAGAAAGTAATCAGAGACAGAGGAAGAGACTACATAATGGTTAAAGGATTAATTTAACAAAAAGATATGATCATCATAAATATATATGTCTAAACTTAGGAGCACCCAAATATATAAAACAAACACTTACTGAACTCAAAGGAGACATTGATAGCAGCATGATAATAGTAGGAGATTTCAACACACTACTCACATCAAGAAACAGAACATCTGGAAAAAAGTAATAGAGAAATAGTGATCTTAAATAAAACCATAGATGAAATGGACATAGTATATATATATACAGAAAATTCCATCCCAAAAGTATTGAATACACATTTTTCTCAAGTATACATGGAACATTTACAAATATGTTTATTTACTGTTGACTATAAAACATTAATTCCCCAAAAAAGAAATTTTAAAAAATAAAAGAAACAAGGAAAGCACATAGAATTAGTAGAGGGTGTAGGGGTGATGTAGAAAGGAAAATAAGGTATGACTGTTGAAAAAATTGGGTAAAGGAAATATATAAATAAATTTTAAAAAAACATAGCTGAGCATGACAATGTGGTTGGCTGTCATGATAACCATAAACAAACGTGGTTGTAGGGGGAAAATGTGGTTGAAGGTCAAACTTAAACCAAGATGGTTGACCACTATGGTGTCTGTCACTGTAACAGAAACAAAAGGATGAATATGAGGTGATCTCACTCATAGGCTGAAGTTGTAAAACAAGATCAGAAGAGAAAACACTATGCAGAACTTGGACTGGAGTTGGTGCATCGCATCAAAGTAAAAGACTCCGTGGTGAGGGGGAGGGTTCAGGTCCTGGAACATGATGGTAGAGGACCTAGTGGGTGTTGTATTTTTATGTGGAAATCTGGGAAATGTTATTCATGGGCAGACTATTTTATTTACTGTTGACTGTAAAATATTAATGTCCTAATAAAGAAATTTTAAAAAAAGAAAAGAGAAAAGGAAAGACACGTGGAATTAGTAGTAGGTGTAGAAAGGAGTAAAGTCAGGTATGCACAAACACCTCACAATATTCAGAAGCTTAAAAGAAACTGCCAGGAGGTGGAAGAGAAAAAACAGAGATGTCTTAAACTTGAATGTTTACACAATTATTAGTCTGTATTAACTAAAACATCCCATACCTGGACTGATGTTAACCTGGAAGCAACTGGACTGGGGTTATTTCTATAACTATATTTTTGGTTGTGGTTATTGTTTTCTACTAAGATAAAGATTAGCTACTTAATGAAGAAAATGAGTTTGCTAACAGAAAATTGAAATTCAGTCTCTGCATAGGTGAATCAGTAACAGTTAAATTCACCCATCTGTACCTCCTCTGTAGATGCTCAGATCCTAGGGAATTATTTGACATCAGGCAGAAGAGATGATTTGTCAGTCTAACATGCTGACAGAATATTGTCAATTGCCCAGTATTAAATTAACTCATATATTGAATTCTTACTCTGTGTCACACTCTGCTAAAGCTTGTTTTTTTTTTATTTTAAGTATCTTGTAATGTTAAAAAAAAAAAACACCACAGTTAACTTTGCAAGCATGGATGATACAAATCAGTGAAGCTGATGTTGAATCTGAACTAGAGACTATCAGAATACCGAAAGCCATGAAAACTCAAAGACTGGCCTGAAGTAACAGATGTTCTCCTTCCTCTCTTGTTCATAACTGAAATACAATGGTTTTCCCTTTTTCCATATTGATCTAGCTTGCAGTTTTCAGTGCCTGTAGAGAAGATTAAATGTTGAAAAGTTGTCTTTTTTTTTTTTTCAGGATCAGCTGAACCCAGTGAATGCTTCTGCCTTGTTTCTGTGGTACATACTTGGAAGAGAAAAGAAAAAAACACTATGAGTAGAAAAGATATTTCAGATGCCGTGATGATGGGAAACATGAGAAATCAACTCACCCAAACCTGATTTACCAAAAAAAAAAAAAAGTATGGAGCCTAGAAAACCTAGGGAAATAAAGTCTTACTGTTTTTGAATTTTGATTAAAAGAGAAATACTTGACTTAATCATCCACACTGATATCATCAGCGAAGAGAGAACGTATGATAGTTGATCTATTGATTTTGCACTGGCTTCAGAAGTAAATTGCACACTCTTGTTTACCTAAGCAGATCCAAAACTGAGTAAGCAAAATAGAATGTAAACCATTTTACATTTGGATACAGTTCATTCATTAACTTTGATAAGAACATACTGTATGTTGGGTTCTGCCAGAAATCCATTCAAAGGGGGATCGATAAATACAACAGATAGAGCAATGAAATAGATGCAGATTGGTGTAAAAGATAAATGGGCTGTTTCTAATTGTTCCACGCATTTTGTAAAGCCTGAAACGGGTTGTCACATTGCAGTCATGGACTGAATACTCATCAAATGAGGGAGTCAAATAACCCTTTATCAGATATTGCTTCTGCCACATGTTGTGCAAGTTTTGAAGAAGCTCACACCACACCCTCCATGAGACCTATTTGTTCCTCCATTAACAGATTGTATTTTATCTCTTCTGTAGGAGTGGAGTTTGCCTTGCCTGCCACTGAACAGCTTCACATATGCATCAGAAGTTTCATCCAAATTATATAGAATTTTTTAAATTTTTTATTAGTGATTTAATAATGACTGAGGAGATAGTGAGATAAGAGGGGCACAGTTCCATAAAATTCTCACCATCAGAGTTCCATATCCCATCCCCACCATTGTTAGTTACTCTATTCTTTATCCTTCTGGGAGTATGGACAAAATATATTTATGGAGTTCAGAAGGTGGGAGATCTGGCCTTTGTAATTGCTTCTCCACTAGACATGGGTGCTGATGGGTTGATCCATACGCCCATCCTGTCTCTATCTTTCCTTAGTGGTGTAGTGCTCTGGGGAGGTGAGGTTACAGAACACATTGGTGAGGTCATCTGCCCAGGGAATTCATGTTGGCGTCATGGTAGCATCTGAAACTTGGGGGCTGAAAAGCATTAAGATATAAAGCAGGGCAATTTGTTTAGTAATCCGGAACCTAAAGGTAAAAGTATAGTAGATGAGATTTGGGGTCTTCATTTTGGAAGGAGCTAGGAAGTCTATTTTAGGGATGTTCAGAGGGATCTATGACTTCACTAATTTTTACCTGAGCCCTACAGCTAACATTCAGGCATACTAGGAATATTGTCTGAGAAGATGGTGTCAGAGATGAAGATAGGTAAAGAAAGCTGGATCAGGGCAGAGAGAAAGAAGCTCCTAAATATGGTAAAAGTATATAAATACCATTAACTATAAATCCTATCGATCTGACCTAGGGCCCATGTCTATTCATATTTAGCACAGGAGCCTGTGTAACTGCTGCACCCCTGTAGGTCTGAGCTTGCATCCCATGGTCATAGCTAGGAACATTCTAGTCTGCACTCATTTCAGGACCAGTCTTCTTTGATGACTGAGTATGTTCACCTAGCCTCCCTTTGGGGAGAATGGGAGTAATTTCTACCATTGCTCCCCTAAATTGACGGCAAGGTTCTATAGAGGCTCACAAGAGAGTTTATGATGCTGGTCCTGATGGAGATGACCAGTGATAATGGAAAAAGGGATCTGTTAGAGGTCCATCTATATGGGAATCCAAGGATTCCCTGACTAGGGCCTCAGAAAAATGAGTGACCTAGTAGTGACCAAAAGGGCCATAGTTAAAGTTTGTTGGTCTCTTGCTTTTATCCAGATTTTGTAGTCCTTACCTTGTCTGACATGGTTGGACCTAGAGTGATTGAGGGAAGTGAAATAGGGAGTTGGTATCTAGGAGAGTATCTAGGTCTAAGTAAAAAATATATATTTTATTAGGTACTTTATGGTGTCCTATTTTTGGTCTTTCTACTTGCTTACTGCACTTTTTGAGTCACTGTGTACTATTGTACACTTTTCCTCTTTCAAATTCTCCCTGTCCTATGTCATTAAAAATAGAAAGGAAAAAAGTAGTGTGAAATTGGGAGTATGAAAGGAATAGAGAAGTTTAAGTCCTACCTTGATATATATGAACTGTGAATGCATGAAAAGTCACTTAGTACATGCTTCTTGAGACTATTGAACACATTAAGTAAAATCGAAAAGCATACCAGATGTGTTCTCTTGGGTTGATTCACAGCCTGACATTTCCTCTCCAGATTTTTATCTGACTATCTCCTATTTTCAAGAGAACTGGGTTTTGGGTGGGGGGGATGGAGCCATAAAAGTCCCTTGCATGGGCAAGAAGAATTCATTGATAAGAAAACTAAGGTGTGCCAGTCAGATGAGGAAGTTGGTAATACAAAGGTCATTTCAAAATAGTGTCCAATACTCACACAAACAATTTTCCCTGAAATTGCTTTTTTTTTTCCTGTTGATACTATTTTCTTTCAAAAACTACCAAGAGGGCTTGCACTCCCTATGTAACTTCTTATAAACAAGGATGCGGTTCATTGACTCCAACTCTAAAAGTTGTTCCAATTTCACTGTGTGGCTGCAGAGAGAATATAATAGCTAACTAGATAGATATGCCTCCAGCACAAGAATCAACTCCATTAAGAACTGGAATCCTTGAATCATCAGTCTTCTGCACATCGCTTTCGACATATCAGTAGGAGAAAATATGAGAAACTACATAGTTCACTTGACATTTATATGTGCACTTGACATTTGTAAGTATACTTGACATTTAAGATTAAATCTGGCCCTTGCCACTAGATTGACTGAAAAATTAGAGATACTTAGATGGGATTGCATTTTTCCTAAGTGAGAAAGAGTCAACAGATTGAAACTTAAATAGAATGCAGTGTTCTCTGGATCCTGCCCTCCAAGGCCAATAGTGACAAAGCCAAAATAAGTGTCTTAGTTTATTAATTTGTCACTTTCTGCTAGTGAATAAAAATTAACAGCATTAGCTCATTCATACCTATGCACATAAGCCAGATTGTGCCAAGCCATCCTATCTCTTTGAAACATCCGAGGATCCTCTAGCATTTTTGCAAATATTAGGAAGACAAAGTCACTAAGTATGTAAGGATCTTTGGAAACATGGCTCAGTTTGGTCAATGGTTGCCATTTCTCAAGATTAGATGACTGCCTTTTTTTTTTGCCTCAGGGGTTATTGCTGGGGCTGTGTGCCTGCACTACGAATGCACTGCTCCTGGAGGCCATTTTTTCCCTTTTGTTGCCCTTGTTATTTATCATTGTTGTTGTTGTTGTTAATGTTGCCCTTGTTGTTGAATAGGACAGAGAGAAATGGAGAGAGGAGGGGAAGACAGAGAGGGGGAGAGAAAGACAGACACCTGCAGACATGCTTCACCACTTGTGAAGTGACCTCCCTGCAGGTGGGGAGCCGGGGGCTCAAACTGATATCCTTATGCCAGTCCTTGTGCTTTGCACCATGTGCACTTAACCCGCTGGATGGACCTGATGACTTCCTTTTTATTGCAGTTGATAATCTGCATAGTAAACTAAAAAAATGCCATTTACAGTTGATTATCAAAATTGAGTCAGTCACCTGAGTTTCTTGCCTGTCCAGTAAACCTGTGGTATCAAACTTCAAGATAGCTGCCGGTCAAATATGACTCTATACATATTTTTGTCACAAAAAATGATTGGACTACAGTCATGACCATTTGGTTACACAGAATCTTTTCCTATTTGATATGCAATGCTGAGTCCTTTCAACATATGCTATCCGCTCCAAGAAGTCTAAAATATTTGTTATCTAGTTATTTAAAGAAAAAAAAAATTGAAGCCCCTTTGAAGGATTTCTTTTGATTTTGACAGTCAAAAAACAAAAATAAAAACCAGGAATACCAAAGAAGAGTACACAACAATACAGGACTAGAATGACTTCTGGGAGCCACCAAATCACCAGTGAGTGCAAACGCCTGTGGCTCCTGGACGGAGAGGAGCCTAGGGAGAGATTAAGTGGCTAGTAACAATCCAGCAGTTTACCAGTTGAGACACCACATCCGGTCTGTTTCACAGACTGCTGAAGGGAGGAGAGGGTTTCCCTAAGACTCACTAAGTACAACTGTGAGACTCCATTGCTACCAGGGGACAGAGAATTAACCAGGAAACACAAGAGAAGATATATACCTCAGTGGCCTAACAGTGGGGCTATGTGAGTTTCTTTGCATAACCACTGTATTATCTCTCCTCCACCCTGCTGTATCTCTTGGATAGGAGTGAGGGATTAAGTTAAGAAGACTACTTATAATTTAAAAGCCCTCAGGCTCCCATAGCCTACAGGGAAGAAAAACAACAAAAGAGGCTTTTAAGCCACTGAGCTCCAACTCAGGGATTGAAATAATATTGAAACAACGTTCAATTTCCACATTGTGAACTCTTTAATTACCTTACTTAGACACAAGTCATTCAAGGCAAGAGTGATCAGTAATTTGAAAAGTACTAACAGAGGGACCTCATAACATATTATATAAAATAGTTAAACCAACAAGAAGAAATATTGGAGAAATGAACTAGGACAAGAGTCCAGCTAAAAGCCAACCAAAGGTTGAAAGACAGAATAATAAGGTCAATGTTCAAACACTAGTTAAGGAAATAATCACAGGAGTGACTAAAGAGTTTGAATGAATTATCATCATAAATGCAGAAACAACAAATGAGACCCTGGGAGAAAACAATAATTATTTCAAGATTATTAGAGAGTTGAAAGATGAAATAGCTGAGCTAAGAACACAACTAACTGAACAAGCTAAAACAGTATCAGAGCAGTGTAACAAAATAGATGAACTACATAAAACAGTAGAGGGGAGAAAGAATAGAATCAATGAGGCTGAAGACAGAACTAGCAAGATCTAGAATGAATTAGACACAACTAAAAAGAATGAAGAGATCTCAAAGATTAAGAGATATGAAAACAACAGGAGAGACTCCAAAAGAAATAATATAGGCATTGTCAGCTTACCAGAGAAAGAAAGAGAGGGAGGGGAAGAAAGTATTCTCCAGGACCTAATATCTGAGAACTTCTCTAGTCTAGACAGTATAAAAGACATAAAGGTTCAAGAAGCCAGAGGGTCCCAAACAGAATTAACCCAGACTTAAAGACACCAAGAAACACCATATTTAGAATGAAAAGGAATAAGGATAAAGAAAGGATCCTGAAGACTGCAAGAGAAAAACAAAGAGTCACCTACAGAGGGAAACCCATAAAATTAGCAGCAGACTTCTCCATACAGCACTACAGGCCAGAAGAGAATGGCAAGATATCTATCTAGTGCTCAATGAGAAAGGCTTTCAAACAAGACTACTGTATCCTGGTAGACTGTCATTCAGACTAGATCGAGGCATAAAAACCACCTCAGACAAGCCACAGCTGAATCAACTACCACCAAGCCATCCCTGAAACAAGTTCTGAAAGGTCTCCTATAAACAGTCAGACCACCATAAATATGCCATCTATCAGAACACTCTACAATAATGGCTTTAAATCTACAATAATGGCTTTAAAATAGTTTCCATATTTGATATCAATAAATGTCAATGGCCTGAATTCACCTACTGAAAGGCACAG
The DNA here is from genome assembly GCF_950295315.1 of Erinaceus europaeus. Taxonomy (NCBI): domain Eukaryota; kingdom Metazoa; phylum Chordata; class Mammalia; order Eulipotyphla; family Erinaceidae; genus Erinaceus; species Erinaceus europaeus. The sequence continues at coordinate 15,715,447 of NC_080185.1, forward strand.
AATAGGAAGATGGATTAGAATATACATCCCAACAATATGCTGTCTACAGGAAATACACCTAACCCAACAAGACAAACACAGACTCAAAGTGAAAGGACGGAAAACTATCATATAAGCCAATGGCCCACAAAAAAGGGCAGGAACACCTATTCTCATGTCTGACACAATAGACATTAAAATAAAGTTAAAAAAGATATGGATGGACATTATTTAATGCTCAGAGGATCAGTCAATCGAGAGGACTTAACAATTATGAACCTATATGCACCCAAGGAAAAGCCATCTAAATACATAAAAAATCTACTGAATGAGCTACAGCAGTATATTATCAGCAACACAGTCATAGTAGGGGACTTCAACATCCCACTCTCTCAACTTGAGAGATCATCCAGACAGAACATCAATAAAGAAATGTGGAAGCTAAATGAAATAGATAAACTAGAACTATTGGACATTTTCAGAGTTATTCATCCCCAGGAAATTGGAATACACATTTTACTCAAATCCACATGGGTCAGTCTCAAGGATAGACCATTTATATGTTAGGCCACAAAGACAGCATCAGCAAATTCAAGAGCATTGAAATCATCCCAAGCATCTTCTCAGACCACAGTGCAATTAAACTAACACTTATCAATCAACAAAAGATGAGTAGCAGACCCTAAATGTGGAAGCTCAACAGTACTCTACTTTACAACTATTGGGTCCATGAGGAAATAAAGGAAGAAAAATGTTTCAAGAGTTCAATGAAAATGAAGACATAAACGATCAAAATATTTGGGACACCACTAAGGTGGTGCTGAGAGGGAAGTTCATAGCTATACAAGCACACATAAGGAAAAAAGAAAAAGCACAAATAAACAACCTGATTGCACATCTTAAAGACCTAGAAGAACAAAGGAATACTAAAGGAACCAGAAGGACAGAAATCACCAAAGTTAGGGCAGAAATAAATAACACTGAAAATAAGAAAACCATACAAATGATCAACAAAAGTCAATGTTGGTTCTTCAAAACAGTGAACAAAATCAACAAAACTTTAGCAAAACTGACAAAACAAAAAAGAAAGAAGACCCAAATAAATCTGATCATAAGTGAAAGAGGAGATATGACAACAGACACTGCAGTAATTCAACATATCATGGGAGGCTTCTGTGAACAGCTATATGCCACCAATCTATAGAACCTGAAAGAAATGGACAATTTCCTAGATACCTATGAACTTCCAAAATTAAATAAAGAGGAACTAGATAACATGAACAGGCCCACCACAGCTAATGAAATTGATAGAACCATCCAAAACCCTCCCAAAAATAAAAGTACTGGACAAGAAGGTTTTACAAATGAATTCTATAAGAACTTCAAAGAAGAACTAATACCTTTACTTTTAAAAGTATTCCAGAAGATTGAAGACACTGGAATACTCTGTTCCAGCTTCTATGAAGCCAACATCACTTTGATACAGAAAACAGACAGGGATACAACCAAAAAAGAAAACTACAGACCAATATCTCTGATGAACATAGATACTAAAGTATCGAACACAATTATAGCCTACCAGATACAGCAGTATATTAAAAGATTGTTCACAATGACCAAGTGGTATTTATCCCAAGGATGAAAGGTTGGTTTAAAACAGGTAAATCAATCGACGTGATCCATCACATCAATAAAAGAAAGACTAAAAACCACATGGTCATATTAATAGATGCAGAGAAAGCCTTTGACAAAATACAATATCACTTTATGATCAAAACACTACAAAAAATGGGAATACATGGAAAATTCCTGGAGATAGTAGAGTCTATATATAGGAAACCTACAGCCAACATCATTCCCAATGGTGAAAAACTGGAAGCATTTCCCCTCAGATCAGGTACTAGACAGGGCTGCCCACTATCACCATTACTATTCAACATAGTGTTGGAAGTTCTTCCCATAGCAATCAGGCAGGAGCAAGGAATTAAAGGGATACGGATTGGAAGAGAATAAGTCAACCTCTACCTATTTTCAGATGACATGATAGTATACATAGAAAAACCTAAGGAATCCAGCAAGAAGCTTTTGGAAATCATCAGGCAATACAGTCAGGTGTCAGGCTACAAAATTGCCCTTCAAAAGTCAGTGGCATTCCTCTATGCAAACACTAAGTTAGAAGAAGATTAAATCCAGAAGTCAATTCATTTTACTGTACCAACAAAAACAATAAAATATCTAGGTATAAACCTAACAAAAGAGGTGAAAAACTTGTATACTGAAAATTTTGAGTCACTGAAAATTTTGAGTCACTAATTTTGAAAAAGACACAAAGAAGTGGAAAGATATTCCATGTTCATGGGTTGCAAGAATTAACATCATCAAAATGAATATACTACCCAGAGCCATACATATACAAATTTAATGCTATCCCCATCAAGATCCCAACCATATTTTTTAGGAGAATAGAACAAATGCTGCAAATGTTTATCTGGAACCAGAAAAGACCTAGAATCACCAAAACAATCTTGAGAAGAATGAACAGAACTGAAGGCATCACACTCCCAGATCTCAAATTGTTTTATAGGGCCATTGTCATCAAAACTGCATGGTACTGAAATATGAATAGACACACTGACCACTGGAATAGAACTGGGAGCTGAGAAGTAAGCCCCCATACCTACGGACATATAACCTTTAATAAAGGTGCCCAGACTATTAAATGGGGAAAGAAGAGTCTCTTCAACAAATGGTGTTGAGGAAAAAATGGGTTGAAACATGCAGAAGAATAAAACTGAACCACTATATTTCACAAAATACAAAAGTAAATTCCAAATAGATCAAGGACTTGTTAAACTAGAATGTTCAAGATCAAGGAATGTTAAACCAGAAACTATCAGATACTTAGAGGAAAATATTGGCTGAATTCTTTTCTGTGTAAACTTTAAGGACATCTTCAATGAAATGAATCCAATTGCAAAGAAGACCAAGGGAAACATAAACCTATGGGACTACATCAAATTAAAAATGTTCTGCACAGCAAAAGAAACCACTACCCAAGCCAAGAGTCCCCTCACAGAATGGGAGAAGATCTTTACATGTCTTATATCAGACAAGAGTTTAATAATCAAAATATATAAAGAGCTTGCCAAACCCAAAAAGAAACATGACTGCATCCAAAAATGGGGAGAGGACATGGACAGAACATTCACCACAGAAGAGATTCAAAAAGCAAAGAAAAAGAAGAAAAAATGCTCCAAGTCTTTGATTGTCAGAGAAATGAAAATAAAGACAACAATGAGATACTGCTTCACTCCTGTGAGAATGTCATACATCAGAAAAGGTAACAGCAGCAAATACTGGAGAGGTTGTGGGGTCAAATGAACCCTCCTGCACTGCTGGTGGGAATGTCGATTGGTCTAACCTCTGTGGAGAACAGACTGGAGGATTCTCAGAAGGCTATAAATGGACCTACCCTATGATCCTGCAATTCTTCTCCTGGGGATATATCTAAGGAACCCAACACACCCATCCAAAAAGATCTGTGTACACATATATTCTTAGCAGCACAATTTGTAGTATCCAAAACCTAGAAGCAACTCAGATGTCCAACAACAGATGAGTGGCTGAACAAGTTGTGATATATATATATATATATATATATATATATATATTACATTACTCAGCTATTAAAAACAGTGACTTCACCATTTTCCGCCCAACTTGTGTCGGGCTAGCGACTCGAGAAAGCAATGACCCAGGAACCAAGCTCATGGAGTCAAGGCCATTCCAATCTTTATGTATCCGAGTGCCCCGGAGTCGATGGTAGCACACATGGTTAAGCCACAGGATGCAAACTGCAATGGCTGGCATCAGCCTCCTGGTCCACACATGCTTCTCTCCAAGGCCAGAAAATGGAAGAGGCAAGTCGGAAACGGAAGTGGCTTGACAATACCATACATGGTTTGGAAAGGGGTGGAGAAAGGTAAAAGGGGTTGGGGAAGGTAGGGACTTGCTTAGCAACTGTTGCTAGGGGTTTATCTGGTAGGATTAATAATATCCTGCAGGGTATTAGGGAGGAGACCTTTCAGGCAAAACAATGCTTATGTATATAATAAGGTAGCAGGCCATAGTATCAGGAATTCAGGGTGCTTTGTGAGACTGGGAAACTGATAAGACGAGACAAGCCTTGGGGGTGGGGGTCTCATATTCTGTGGGACTATGTGAAAACTTGGTAGAGCTTAGGGGAGCTCTCCCATCCTTGGATAGAGGTCTGAAATGACACCCTACTTGTTAGCCTCTCTCGTTATAGGGATGAGCCAAGAGGGAAAAAGTCTCCCAGACTAAGCTTGCCTTGTTAGACTCTCAAACCCACAGAGATCTCACAGTTTCTCCCCTAGCTGCAGGTCACATGGCTGCCTACTTCAAGGTTCATTTACTCAAATTTCACCTCACCTTCTGATCACAAAGGAGAACACACCTTATCACACACTCCTAATAGTGTCCTTTGGTGTCCTTAAATTTACATCAAGCCTTGCTTATCTTCTCTCTATCTCACCTTAACTGGTTTAACCCCTATTCTCCTCTCAAACGCCTTCGTGTAATTAAATGCCTGCATCCGGAGACTAATTATCTTGACCTTTATGTATCTGCATCAATTCTTGTCATACCAGCCCCCTACCATAGGAGCAAGCTGACCTTTAAGAAATCTGTAATTTCTGATGTATTTGAAAAATGTTCTTTGTCTGCATCCCTATAAAAACCCAAGCCCACCTTCTAATAAATAAGAGTGTTTAAATGCTCCCCGGTGTCTCTTGTCTATATCGCTTACCTTCCTGGCTGAGAGTCACCCTGCATGAGCCCCAGCAGTGTTCCTCCTCTCTCAAGTTCTCAGTAGAGAGAGAGACTGACAGGATAGATGTGACCCTCAGGTAAATCCCTGCCAAGCTCAAGCACATGCTCACAATTTCCCTAAAAACTTGGAGGGACCTTAAAAAATTCATGTTAAGTGAAATAAATCAGAAACAGAAGGATGAATATGGGATGGTCTCACTCTCAGGCAGAAGTTGAAAAATAAGATCAGAACAGAAAACACAAGTAGATCCTGAACTGGAATTGGTGTACTGCACCAAAGTAAAAGACTCTGGGAGGTGGGGGGGAAATACAGGTCCAAAAAGGATGACAGAGGACCTAGTGGGGGTTGTATTGTTATATGGAAAACTGGGAAATGTTATGGATGTACAAACTATTGTATTTACTGTTGAATGTAAACAATTAATTCCTCAATAAGGAAATTAAAAAAAATAAAAAACCAAAAACTCTGAACGACTTAAAAATATTAAGTTGTATTAATAAAAAGACATAAAAATGTGTCCCCTATGCTGATCTTGATCAATATGTCAACAATAAAAGCCTTTAAACTTTACACAATATGTTTTCATTTTTTTGATTCAAATCATTATAAAATTCACCCAGTTTGCTCACACACTACTCTATTATTTATTACATATTACAGAGAAGATACTGAGTATAATCCCATAATGCAGTATGAGTATCAGAGTAAATCTGGACTTTGAAGTAGGATTGGAGATTCTGATGGGACTTGTGCTAATACCATTAACTGACAACTCAATGGATATTCAGTTAAGTATCTATGTGCTCTGTTGTCAGTTATTTCCTATTCTTGTGTTCCTCTGTTTTAACAACTGCCAAGTTTCTAACAACTTGTCAGCTGTGGGTCCTCCCTGCAATCAGAGAAATTGAGGTCACATCCTCTATTTGGTAGCAATTTGCTCACCTAACCTGCTGCCCTTTCTCAATGCCCCCCCTGCTCACCAGCACTGTTTTAATCTAGATCAAACTTCCTGGCTCCTAATAAAAGCCAATCAACTTTGAAACAAGAAACATTGGCCCTGCCCTAAGCAATAGTAGACCAGGAAGAGAAGTTGCAAGGACATTACAATGAACTAAACTGTGATTATAAACTGACAGCAGAACTTTTATAAATTTATTTAACCATCTCTTCTAATGACTCTGTTTACATCAATGAAATATCTAGAGTGCAGCTATTCACTGTAGGAATTGGAAAGGTTGAGAGAGTTTTTATAAATGATGATAAATGAGATTTCTTTTTATTTCAGCTACAATAGAGGAATCCTTCACTGCTAGATTTCCTGAAACATTTTGAATCAATGGCCTTGTAACGGTTGAAAATATGTTTTGGATTTTTCACTGCTTTTTTCTTAGTTTTATTTACTGAAAGGGTCATAGTGATCCATCTATTTCTTGACATGGGTATTTAAAATATAGTTGATTTTTTTTCTGTTACCTATGAAAAAAATAATGAAAGTATAGGATACTCCAGGAATTTTAGTTCTTTTAAGAAGTGTTTTTCTGTAGAAAGAAACTGGACTATGAATACTTCATTTGAAACCTCACACCAGTCTTCTTAGTCAAACTCAAGAATGTAACTTTTCTTTCCCTCCACAAAATGCCTAGGGTTAGTTAGAGAAACAAACCTGCCTGAGTTACAAAATTAGCCTGTACTTGGTCCACAGGAAAACTGAGAATTGAAAACTTAGCAACAGGGTTGAGTAGTGACCCACCTGGTTAAGTGCACATGTTATCATGCACAAGAAACCAGGTTCAACGCCCCCAGTCCCCACCTACATGGGGAAAGCTTCATGAGTGGTGAAGCAGTGTTGCAGGTGTCTCTTTCTCTCTCCCTCTCTAACCTTCCCTCTCAATTTCTCTCTGTACTATCAACTAAAATGAACCAATAATGTTAAAGAAGAAGGAGAAGGAAAAGAAGAAGAAAGAAGAGGAAGAGAAGGAGGAGGAAGAGGACGAGGAAGAGAAGGAGAAGGAGAAACAGGGGAAAGGGAAGGGGAAGGAGAAAAAGATAACAGCAACAGTGTCCTTTTGGGTCACAGAGCAATTCCCTAGAGTCGCCAGTTCCCTCACAGTTCCTGTGGAACTAATTGAAATATTAATTGTGAAGGGATCATCACTCTGTTTTCTAGAAATTTATCCTAGATATATATATATATATATATATATATATATATATATATATATATATATATATATATATATTGACTGTATTTAGGAAGAGCTAGCATACTCTGAAACTGACATTGCATCAGTTTCAGGGTAGGTCACAAATTACAATTTATGTGAGAGATGTCCCCTTGGAACTGTGTTAAGTGTGCTGGCATCACCTCACTGTTTTAAGCAGAATAGCAGTCCCAAAGACATCCATGACCTAACCCCTGGAAAGGAAAACACTTTAGGCTACATAGAAAAAGAAAGTTGGGAGTTGGGCAGTAGCACAGTGGGTTAAGCGCACATGGCACGAAGTACAAGGACCAGAGTAAAGATCCTGGTTGGAGCCCCGGCTCCCCACCTGCAGGGGGGTCCTTCACAGGTGGTGAAGCAGGTCTTCAGGTGTCTGTCTTTCTCTCCCCCTCCCTGCCTTCCCCTCCCCTCTTCATTTCTCTCTGTCTTATCTATCAATGACAATATCAATAGCAACAATAACTACAACAACAATAAAACACAACAAGGGCAACAAAAGGGTAAATAAATAAATAAATAAATAAAAGAGAAAGTTAAGCTCACAGACAGAAATAAGAATGCTTATTTACTGACATTGGGAAAGGGGAGATAAACTATGTGACTTTTTTTATGTTAACCTCTTAGTGCCTAGTTATTAAACATAATTCTGGAAGGTTTTGGAAGGGTATTTGAGGATGCAATAAACTTCAATGCTCTTCTGCTTCTTTTTTACTTTTCTTTTCATAAACTAAGAATGATATAACAAAAAGAAAAAACCACCTACTTTCAGTATCATAGAAAGTATGTTGTAAGTTACTTATATTTTATGGGTATTATAGACATCCTTATAAACCTTAAAATTCTGTAAAGACTGAAAGGTTGGAGACTGGGTGGTGGTGTATCTGGTTGAACTCACAGGTGGCAATGCTCAGGGACCCAGGTCCAAGCCTTCCCCAACACATACCCCTATTCCTACCTGCAGAGGGAAAGCTTCACAAGTAGTAAATCAGGGTATCTTTCTGTCTCTCTCCCTCTCTACCTCCCACTTGTCTCTATCCAATAAAGATAATTTTTATAAAAGACTGAAAGGTTGGGCTTATTTTCCACTGAAGATAATAGTACACTACATTTCAAATAATTAATTCTATTGTGAACATTAATTGAGGCAGATTCAGGGTGCTTTCTTTTGTTTTTATTATTTTTTTATTTATAGAAAGGAAACATAACCATAAGATAAGAGGGGTACAACTTCACACAATTCCCACCACCAGACCTCCGTATCGCATCCCCTCCCCTGATAGCTTTCCTATTCTTTAACCATCTGGGAGTATAGACCCAAGATCACTGTGGGATACAGAAGGTTGAAGGTCTGGCTTCTGTAATTGCTTCCCCGCTGAACATGGGCGTTGACTGGTGGATCCATACTCCCAGCCTGTCTCTCTCTTTCCCTAGTGGGGTGGGGTTCTGGGGAAGTGGAGCTCCAAGGTACATTGGTGAGGTTTTCTGTCCATGGAAGTCTGGTTACATCCTGCTAGCATCTGGGAACCTGATGGCCTATCCAGCCGTTGTTGTCAGAGTTCATGTCAGAAGCTGCCTCCAAGTAGTCATCTTTGGCAGATTCCCTTTCATGATGTGGCTGGATTTTAGCTGAATGTCTAAACAGTATGAAAGGGGACCACCCCACAGCAAGGAGGAACTCTTCAGCATAGGACCCTCATACTTGAAATGCAACATGGTGATTCCCTGGCTTTCATTCTACTGATCTACCCTATAGATTTTGGATTTGGCAACCTACTTAGCTGCATGAACCAACTTTTAAAGTCAATCTCTCCATTTCTCTGAACAAACATTAGAGGGAGGGAGAGAGGGAGAGAGAGAGAAAGAGAGAGAGAGAGACAGAGAGAGAGAGACTGAGTTATCTTGATAGTCATCCTGAATTATTTGGCTGGATACAATAAATTCATTTACAAAAATATGAAAAAAGAAGCAGAAAAGATGTTCAGGATTAATGACTGATGGGATATAAGTAGAGCTCATCCTGTTATTTATTGCTATATGATGACCCAAGTGGTCTTCCTCAAGAAGCCAGAAAAGGCAAGGAGTAACATTCTTTTTTCTTAAGTCAGGATCCTGGTTCTAGTCTACAGCTTCCCACCTACAGGAGGGTCATTTCATAAGCAGGTCTGCAGATGTCTATCTTTCTCTCTCTCCTCTATCTTCCCCTCCTCTCTTAACTTCTCTCTGTCCTATCAAATGGAAGGAAAAGAAAAGGTCACCAGAAGCAGTAGATTTGTAATGCAGGCACCGAGCCCCGGTAATAACCTTGAAGGGGAAAAATAGCTATGACTATTCATATGTTTCAACACATAAATTTTAATACAGTTTATTATGTGCTGTTACCACCAACCCTGCTGATTCTTTATAGTATATGGCACATGTACTATTTATCCTTCTAAAACTCAGCATTTTCTGATCATGAAACACTCAGATAAAAATGTGTGAATTTGGGAGTCCGGCAGTAGCACAGAAGGTTAAGTGCAAGTGGCACAAAGTACAAGGATCGGCATTAATGACCCCAGTTAGAGCTCCCATCTCCCATCTGCAAGGGCGTTGCTACACAAGCAGTGAAGCAGATCTGCAGGTGTCTTTCTCTCCACCCTGTCTTCCCCTACCCTCTCCATTTCTCTCTGTCCTATCTAGCAACGATGACAACAATAATAACTACGACAATATAACAACAAGGGCAACAAAAGAAATATATATTTTTAATTCCTTACGGAAGAAAACCTCAACAACTCTTAAAAAATTGTGCGAATTTGTCTTTGTAGTTCATTTCTGTAAGCATCTGTTTCCTCATCTGCACATGCTAAACATTCAACAATTGGAAGGAACAGGTGCTAGCTATCACTACATCCCTCCTCACCTTCTTCTTCTTCTAGTGTTTGCCTCCCCTCCTCACCTGATCCCATTACTTCCCTCCTTTGCTTATGCCCACATCCCACCTGCACCTTAAGTATTCTACAAATATTTGGGTAAGCACTATGTGCCAGGTACCTCACAGACTCTCCTTTCTTTTTCCGTGCTTACAGCTTTCATAGGCAATCACAAAATACTGTGGTTAAAATTGCAACAATCTCTGAATGAGACAAAGGGCTTTGAGGAGTAAACCAAACAGAGGATCAAGGTGAGTAAGAAGAATAACTTTGTTTACTGATCAGAGGCAAGCTGAAATCATGTATTTGAAACTCTATGCATACTTTAAATCTGAAACAAAAGAGTCATAAAAATATAGTTCCTGGTCTTGAGAGCTTAGCAAGTAAGTTCCTCTACACTAGAGCAGGAAACTCACAGTAACGTCAGAATGTCATTGAGAATGTAAACTCCTAAAATTATCAATTGTCTCAAATTGTTCAATAAACATATCTTAATCACCTATTAGATGGCAATACTTTCACATATTTATTTCATTTATCCCTCATATCAACAGGAAGGCTTTTGCTAATACTACCTTTTGGTTGATGAGAAACTGAGGTGCCCAGAAATGGAGTCAGTTGTCTAAGGTGGCAGAATCAGGATTTGAAATGTTGATCCTGGTTAACTCTTCTCTTCCTCTCCTGCAATTTTCTAGGCTACTGCCTAGTGTTTCTAATGCCTTTGGATACAGATAAATTGATTGAATTTACCAAATGATTTATAAGCACAACTTAATACATAGGGACAGGGAAGGAAAACAAAGTAAAATGTGGACTGGACATAGTGTACTGCATCCAAGCAAAGGATTCTGAGGAAGCAGGTGGGGGGAACAGGAGAGAATTGTGGGGTCCTGGTGCATGAAGAAATTATACTCGTATGTCAGTGACTGCACTGTGAAGCATTATCTTCCATAATAATAATAGTAATAATAATGATAATAATAATAATAGTATATGGAAGAAGAGAAACAGCATCTGACCGAAGTTAGAAAAAAATTGAATTAGTAGCTGTGAGAAAATAAAGAGGTCTACAGGAGCATTAAGGAAAAAGCTCAAACCCTCGTTAAATTACTTTTATTTTCTACTATCTTCTTTCTGTGTTATGCTTTACTCAGTTATAGGTTACAGACACTACCCCCTCACAAACACTACCCCAAACAAAGAAACAAAAGCATTTACTTGTGGTTCTTAGAAAAGTCTCACTGTCTTTGGAGCAAATTGTACATTGTTAGAAGACATTTTCTAACCAGTGAACAACTGAAAAACACTCAAAGCCTCCTTTTCTTTGAATCTTTCTTTCCACTGTTTTTACACATGCAGATCACACTCCTTTGAGATGCTGATCATTTCCCATGATGCATCTGGCTGACAGAAAGACAAGCTTACTGAACAAAAATGCCAGTTGAGTTGACAAGCAAACTCCATCAGTATGCAATGTTTACACAGTACAGTTTAGCAACAGCAGTTCACACAGTCTGCTGTCTTGGATCAGAATTCTAATTAAGATTTAAATCTTCAGAGTTCAGATTAATTCTTATCACTAAGGTCTTAGATTTTTGTTATAGGCATCCAAAGCTTTATCTGGAGAGAAAAGAGACTATAATGCATTACCAGTTTGGTCTGAGTAGTTGTTTGTAAACATCCTGGTGCACTGTTTGTAGAATAAATGCAATTTGTTTAGGTCCATCTAGGCTTTTTCTCATTAATTACCACCTTCAGTGGTTTTTGTGGATCAGAGAGCTATACTTTTCTAGCACTGACATGCAAAATCAGTGGGGTTTGTGAAACAAACTTCAGTTGTTGGTGGTAATGACTATTACTCTCAAGTTACAAGCATCATTACATGAAATTTTAAAAGGACTGTATTGCTAAGCTTACAGAAAATAGTATCTAAATGCAAACAGTCTCTACCTATTAAAACTTCTGAAGTATACTTCAAAAGAGACAGCTGGAAATAAAAGTGCCAATTCTCTCTCTGTGAGCTTTTTCTTTCTTCAAGAAATTTTACCATCTCTGTCACAAAGGCACAAATGAAGCATATGAAACACCAATTACTGGGGAGCAGCCCCATTGAAGCCAATGTTTTCCCCTCCCTTTCTTCAGATTACATATCATCAACATTAGCACCTAAAATGCTTTACTGGAAATTAAGAGAAGTGATTAGCACTAATCCGTTTTTCAGAATGAGAAGTGGCAGAAAAATAACACATTTTCGAACCTCACTCTTAAAAAGCAAATTTGTCCTCGCAGCTATTCCTGAACAATGCATTCTGATGACAGTTCAAATGGCATAGGGGAGGAGTAATGTGGAGGACAGTAATCCAGCTAACAAAGGCTTGTGATGTGATTCAAAGGCCAAAATGAAAGATTCCAAAGCCTGAGCACTGTGCAGGACTTGGATTGAAGCCGAACAAGGGCCCATTGCCCAGCGCCACAGAAAGCCAAACTCTGTCACACTGGGTTTTTCATGAAAAGAAATTTGCTTTATTGCCCTTCAAACCTGCAATCAGAGGCAGGAGTCCATTAACTCAAATCAACCCTTTGCACTCCAAAAACAGTCTGCTTCTTTGTGCAGGTGGAAGTGAGGGAGGGTGGGAAAGCCAGAAGCTGGATTTGAGGATAACCAGAGAGATGCTGAAGACCCCCAGATCTCCTCACTCCCTAGCTTATGATTACTTGAATTTTCCCCAGGAACAAAGCCCATAATGGGTCCTGGTTATTACTCTCTTTTTAAAATCTATTTTCTTTTCTTTTATTGGATAGAGGCAGAAAGAAATCAATAGAAGAGGGACAGAGAAAGAGAGACACCTGTATCACTGCTTCACTACTTATGTAGATTATCCACTGTAGGTGGGAAATGGAGGCTTGAACCTAGGTCCTTATGCATAGTAACATATGTGCACCACCATTCTGATACTGCCTATTATCGATTGTTTCAAAGCATAAAAACAGAAGGATTTGAATTCCTGAGACTGCACTGTTTCCTAACTTGACTTTAGTACATTAACTACCAAAATGAAGTTCAAGCCAACTTATCAGTCTCTGGTCATTCCTCTGCACACTAGTACCATATCAGATAGCTCACTCCAAATTCAGTCCATATTATAAGGTCATCATAATCAAAACAGCCTGGTACTGAAACAAAAATAGATACACAGACCAGTGGAACAGAATTGAAAGCCCATAAATAAACCCACCACACCTATGTGTTGGTATGCATGAGACCCCTTCTGTTTCATTTGGTTTAAATACCCCCTGCTTAACACTATTCTATTTACATAAGCACTGTTAACAAGCACCACCCTCCCTCCAGGGCATTGGTGGTTCAGTGATAGGATTTTCGCCTGTTCCGCCCCCTCCTTGTCACACTCTGATTTTCACCAGTCACTTTTCTCTCCACCCTCTCTATGTCACATCCTGTTTCCACCCTACTTGGCAAATATATATAAAGACAGCATTGTGAGTTTGAGGGTACCTAGAGTTTAGCTTAGCTCTGCTGCGTCCTGCATGAATAAAGAGATACTGCCGACAGCTCAACCATGAGTCCCTGGTCGTCTGTTACCCGCCCGTGAAGCCAGCCCGGCGAAAACGACATAACCCATCGAAAACAACACCTATGGACACCTAATTTTTGATAAGGGGCCCCAAAACATTAAATAGAGGAAGGAAGTTCTCTTCACATTGCTGGTGGGAATGTAAATTGGTACAGCCTCTGTGGAGAGCAGTCTGAAAAACTCTCACAAGGCTAGACATGGACCTCCCATATGATCCAGTAATTCCTCTCCTGGGGTTATACCCCAAGGACTCCATAACACCCAACCAAAAAGAGGTGTGTACTCTTATGTTAATAGCAGCACAATTCATAATAGCTAAAACCTGGAAGCAACCCAGGTGCCCAACAACAGATGAGTGGCTGAGAAAGCTGTGGTATATATACACAATGGAATACTATGCAGCTATCAAGAACAATGAACCCACCTTCTCTGACCCATCTTGGACAGAGCTAGAAGGAATTATGTTAAGTTAGCTAAGTCAGAAAGATAAAGATGAGTATGGGATGATCCCATTCATCAACAGAAGTTGAGTAAGAAGATCTGAAAGGGAAACTAAAATCAGGACCTGACCAAATTGTAAGTAGGACACCAAAGTAAAAACCCTGTGGTGAAGGGTAGACATGCAGCTTCCCAGGCCAGTGGAGGGTGGGAGTGGGTGGGAGGGATGGCTCACAGTCTTTTGGTGGTGGGAATGGTGTTTATGTACACTCCTAACAAAATGTAGTCATATAAATCACTAGTTAATTAATATGAGAGGGGGAAAATTAATTGTCTGTCTCGAAGTTTTTCAAAACACAAACTGAATCTTTTCAATATATAGGCTGTGTAATTGATATGCTGACTCTCTCAAAAGCCTAGACCAAGTAGATCAGAAGCAACCAATAGCACAGCTATATACAAGATACTGGGTACTATACAGCAAACCCTAACAAAAGGGCTTTTCAAAGTTAACTCAATTACCCAATAATGTGATGATAACATTAGCTATCGATTGTCTTTTTGAACCCTAAGACAGCAGGAACCTCACATCTCCACTATAGAGCCTCTACTTCCCCCAGTCCTGGAACCATTGGATAGGGCCCACTTTCCTGTATGCCTCTCCCAATCCATATCAAATAATGTTGTATCTGCCTATCACAACCTAACCAACACAACGATTGCCACCTCAACATGCTTCACTTCAGACTGTGTCCAGAGACTTCAAGTGTGGAATGACAACCCTTCAACTTCATTACTCGGGTGAGACCTTTCCATTCATAGTATACTCTAATTTCATCTCAGGTGGTTCACTTTCTAACAAAGTCCCAAAACCTAGATATACACCAGTTTCTGTGAGAGAGAACATATGTTCACACATATCCGTAAACTACTGCAAAATATATACCTGAAAGCAGAAGTACACTAGAGTTTGCAGTGAGTACCCCCCTAACACTTCCTCTCCACTATTCCAAGCTTTGGGTCCATGATTGCTCAACAATTTGTTTGGCTTCATATGTTAACTCTCTTTTCAGTCACCAGGTTCCAGATGTCATCAAGATGCCGGCCAGGGAGTCGGGCTGTAGCGCAGTGGGTTAAGCGCAGGTGGCACAAAGCACAAGGACCGGCATAAGGATCCCGGTTCGAACCCCGGCTCCCCACCTGCAGGGGAGTCGCTTCACAGGCGGTGAAGCAGGTCTGCAGGTGTCTATCTTTCTCTCCTCCTCTCTGTCTTACCTTCCTCTCTCCATTTCTCTCTGTCCTATCCAACAACTACTACAACAAACAACAATAATAACTACAACAATAAAACAACAAGCGCAACAAAAGGGAATAAATAAATAAAATAAATATTAAAAAAAAGATGCTGGCCAGGCTTCCCTGGACTGAAGATCCCACCAATGTGTCCTGGAGCTCCGCTTCCCCAGAGACACACCCTACTAGGGAAAGAGAGAGGCAGACTAGGAGTATGGACCAACCAGTCAACGCACATGTTCAGCGGGGAAGCAATTACAAAAGCCAGACCTTCTACCTTCTGCAACCCACAATGACCCTGGGTCTATGCTACCAGAGGGATAGAGAATGGGAAAGCTATCAAGGGAGGGGGTGGGAAATGGAGATTGGGTGGTGGGAATTGTGTGGAATTGTACCCCTCCTAATCTATGGTTTTGTTAATTAATCCTTTCTTAAATAAAAAATAATAAATAAATAAATGGTGCTAAGAAAACTGGATTGAAACATGCAGAAGAATGAAACTGAACCCATTTACACACCAGAAACAAAAGTCAAATGGATCAAGGACCTGGATGTTAGGCCAGAAACTATCACATACTTAGAGGAAAATATTGGCAAAACAATCTCCCTTTTAAACCTCAAGGGAATCTTTGATGAAACAAACCTAATTGAAAGACTAAATAAAAACAACAAATCAATGGAACTTCAACAAATTGAAAAGCTTCTGCACAGCAAATGAAACAGTCACTCAAATCAAGAGACTCCACGCAGAACGGGAGGAGGTCTTTACATGCCATACATAAGACAAGAGGCTAATAACTAAAATATATAAAGAGTTCACCAAACTTAGCAACAAAAAAAGCAAATGACCCAATCCAAAAGGGGGGGGGAAGGGTATGAACAGAATATCACTACAGAAGAAATATAAAAGGCCAACAGACATATGAAAATGACTCCAGGTCACTGATTGTCAGAGAAATGAAAATAAAGACAACAATGAGATACCACCTCAACCCTGTGAAAATGTCATATATCAAAGCAGCAACAAATGCGGGAGAGACAATGGAACCCTCTTGTACTGCTGGTGGGAATATAAATTGGTCCAATTTCTGTGGAGACCAATTTGGAGAACCTTCATAATGACCCATAATGACCCTGGGCCCATACTCCCAGGGGGTTAAAGAATAGGAAAGCTATCAGGTGTGAAAGGATGGGATACAGGGTTCTGGTGGTGGGAATTGTGTGTACCCCTCTTACCCTACAGTCTTGTCAGTGTTTACATTTTATAAATAAAAATTAAAAATTAATAAATAAAGTCTACTGTGTCAGAGATGAAAAAAAAGAAAACAACTGTCTCATAAAATAACATGCCCAATAAAAGCAAAAATGAAAAAAAAAAGCCAGATTAAAAACTGATAGATTTTGATCAAGCAAGTGAAATGATGAAGTTACTTTTTAATGAAAATTTGTTTGAGGGAGCCAGGCAGTGGTGCACATGGTTAAGTGCACACACTATAGTGATTATAGTGTACAAGGACCCAGGTTAAAGCCCCTGGTCCCCACCTGCAGGGGGAAAGCTTCAGGAGCAGTGAAGCAGGGCTGTAGGTGTCTTTCCGTCTCTCTCCCTCTCTATCTCCCCCTTCCCTCTCAGTTTCTCTGTTTCTATCCAATAATACGTAAATTAAAAAAAATTTTAAATACTTGATAATACTATGATGATCTGGATGTGAAAGAAACTGTCAGAGAGAAAACTCAAAGTCATGAGGCAGAAGAATATAGAACAGAAAATGCAAGTAAATATTAAAATAATATATTTACCTCATTAGTAATCAGGGAAACATAAAGTAAAATAAAAATGAAACAGTGTCTCCTGACAGATTTGCATTAAGTTGAAAGATGTGAAATATCAATTGTCAGTGAGGATGTGAGAAAAAAATATTTGGAAGAAAAAACCTTGACAGCATAATTTAAGTGCTCAAATGTACTAATCCCTTGCCCCAAGAATTTCACTTAGAAAAAAGAATATCATTTGTGAACGAAGCAATTATGAAAATATTCACTACAGTATGATTTATAATCACACAAACACAGCAAAGTAAAAAACCCAAATACCCTAGAGAAACACCCTAAACATCCTTCATTAAAGGGCTGGCAAAATGATATTTTTAATTCTATTTATAAGTCTAAAAGAGATAAAGATCTAGGGGGGCTGGTGGTGGCACAACTGGTTAAGCGCTCACATTACAGTGTCCAAGGACCCAGGTTCAAGGTCCTGGTCCCCACCTGCAGGGGGGAAGATTCACAAGTGTTCAATCAGGGCCGCAGGAGTCTCTCTCTGTCTCGCTCCCTCTCTACCTACCCCTCCCATATCAATTTCTTTCTGCCTCCATCCAATAATTAATTATTTTTTAAAAAAACAAAGGTTAATATCTATATGTAATGACTTGAAATGATCTTCACAAGATATTAATAAAGGTTGAAAAAAATAATACTTGATATAGCAAGTTATCATCTATATAAAATTAACTCAAACCTACCAAATGTGTGTATAGGTGTCTAAAAAGATCTGGATACACACCAACCTATTCCTAACTGAAGCTACCCTCTCTTTTAGTTACTGAATTGGAAATACTCCTAAGGTATATAGTTTAAAAAGGCGGGGGTTGGGAGACACTTCATCTGCACTATTCCAGCCTTTAGGTCCATGATTGTTCAACAATTTGTTTGGCTTTGTATGTTAACTCTTTTTTCTGCCACCAGGTTCCAGATGCTAGCATGATGCCAACCAGACTTCCATGAACAGAAGACCCCACCAATGTGCCTTGGAGCTCCGCTTCCCCAAAGACCTTCCCTATTAGGGAAAGAGAGAGACAAGCTGGGAGTATGGATCGATCGACCTGTCATCGCCCATGCTCAGTGGGCAAGCAATTACAGAAGCCAGACCTCCCACATTCTGCATCCCACAATGATCTTGGGTTCATACTCCCAGAGGGTTAAGGAATAGGAAAACTATCAGGGGAGGGGATGGGATATGGAGGTCTGGTGGTGCGAATTGTGTGAAGTTGTACCCCTCTTATCCTATGATTTTGCCAATGTTTCCTTTTTATAAATAAAAAAAATTTAAGTGGGGGGTAGAGTATTGGTGAAGTCTGTACAGTATATCCTGTGCATATGTTTGAAAGTCTCTAAATGTGTATATTTCAGTCAGCCCTTGCTTCTGTAACAAATAGCAAAGACTGGGATACTTAACAAAATATTTATTTTTCAGAGTTCTGGAAGCTGGGAAATTCAAGCTCAAGGTGCCAAGCAGCTCATTTCCTGGCAAGAGCCCACTTTTTACTGTACCCTCACCTGGCTAGGAAAGATGAACTTTCTTTTTTTCTTTTTTCTTTTTTTAATTATCTTTATTTATTTATTGGATAGAGCCAGCTAGAAATTGAGAGGGAAGGGAGAGAGAGAGAGAGAGTTGCAGTTCTGCTTCACCACTCATGAAACTCCCCCCTGCAGGTGGGGACTGGAGGCTGGAACCAAGTCCTTGAGCACTATAACATATGCACTCAACCTGGTGCACCACCACCCAGCCCCAAGATGAACTTTCTTGTGTCTCTTTTTATGAGGGTTCTAATTCCACTAGTGTGGGCTCTACTGTGACTGAGTTACCTCCCAAAGACCAGTCCTGGAGATAATAATTCCACTGTATGGATTTTGGAGAGGAGACATGAACACCCAGACCAACAAACACACCTTGTTATACAGAAGCAGAAAATGATCTGGAGAGCACTGGTCATTGTGCCAACCAAGTATCAGTGGGCATGGAGGAAGGATGTGAGAGAGGAGTGCAGCAGATGTAAGGCAGATGGGTGTGGTTAATGAAAGGGCATATTATCTATCATATGCACTTATATCTGTTACAGTTTATAATATAAATATGTATAAGATTTCATTTGTTTTGAAAAACATAGGGGCCAGGCAGTGATACACCTAGTTAAGCACACACATTACAGTGCACAAAGACCTGGGTTCAAGGCCCTGGTCCTGATCCCCATGTGCAGGGGGAAAGTTTCATGGGTAGAGAAGCAGGGCTGCAGGTGTCTCTCTTCCTCTCTATCTCTCCCTCCTCCTTCCCTCTTAATTTCTTTCTGTGCTATCAAGTAAATAAATAAAGTTAAAAACAAAAAAAGAGAGTGAGATCCTAGTTTAAATATATGTGGCAAAAAGGTCAAAATCAGTTTTGTACGGTTTCAGTTCTGAGTCCACCTGGTGGCCACCTGGAAACCAACGGAGTGACAATAAGCTACAAATTGCCACTTTACAGACAGCTTGGTTCACTCACCCTAGAGTCAAGTTCACCCCCTGTGGCAGGAAGGTAATCAAGGTCTTCTGATGATCTCACATACAGAGTTGCTCAAGGCCTATTCAGTAGGTGAAACTGCAAGTGTCGATGTGGCATCTAGCCCCACCCCGCCATATTCCACACAACTGTAGTGCTGTCTTGGAAGCCCTAGACATTCTGAACCAAATGGCTCTCTGGATGACTAGGTAAACTACAAATCGACCTGCTCTCAGCCCTAGGCAATGTCTGGCTACACTACACACTGTAGATCAAGTGGCGTATTGCTAAGCGTCCAGCAAAGGCACAGGGTAGGGTTTCCTTCAAGCAACTGTAATTTATACCTCTGCTTCTTAAATAAAGAGTCTGTGCTTTTCCTATAGGTACACAATTCTTTCAGAGTGGGCATTCTTCTTTTGAAGCTGTCCAGATCTGGGGCCCTCACTGTCTCCTGGGATAACTGTAAGCCAGGAATCTGTACTTAAAGAAGATAGTTTTAGTACCACTGATGGCTCAGGTTGCTTTATGATTATCTTACACTTTCAAACAATATAGTTCTGGGGAACTGATATAAACAAAGTGAAAATCCTATTTAGTAGAGCTCTGGCTTTTTCCAAAAGGATATCTAGGTGGCTCCCATTAGCATTCTTTCTCCGTGTCTGGGTGGTTTCAAAATTCTTTTAAGGCAGAATATTGTACCATTCACTGTGTTTCTAACATGTGACACTCATTTGTTCATCCAGTGCCTTCACATTATTTATTCACTCAACTAATTATCTTTCATAAGCTACTTATATAATGGACATTTACTGGGATCTGTTCAGTCCCAGGAACTGTGTGAGAAACTGAAATACACTGATCTCTGTGGATGACAGTGCTGCTGATAAAAGATGGGATGGTAGAAAGAAAAAAAAAAAGATAATCTCTGCCTTCACTGCTATCAGAAATATTGACACCAAACCAGCTTGGTTCAATGAGCCCTTTGTAGTTTCTTTACAATCCATTAATTCATCAGCATACACATATATTTCGTTCTAGGCATTGTGTTAGGCACTAAAGATGTAACTGTGAACAAATTTAAACAAAGTCCCAGTCTACTAGAGAAAATAGGTATTGATCAAACGATCATACAATCATAGCAGTAGTACAGAATTGCAACAGTGACAAATACACCCAAACATTAATGTGCTACTCAACCTTGTTCCCTGCCTTCTTAAAGTGCAACTGAAACAGCTAAAACTCCATCTATTTGTATGTACTGGACTTCCAGGTAAGATATACTTAGAGGGAGGATGAGGTTCGATTTTTTAATGTTGGTAAATCACAATTACACAACCTAATATTGTGTTATTACTTTAACCATGACATTTCCTTCTTTAGTAACCTGACAGTTACATGTCGCAAATCTGAGATGCTGTTTTTCTTTCCTTTTTAATTTTATTTATTATTTTATTTTCCATATGACTGGCCAGAGAGAAACTGAGAGGGAATAGAGAGGGAGAGAAAGAAAGACACCTGCAGATCTGTTTTACTGCTTGTGAAGGGTTTCCATTTCCCCTGCAAGTGGGGTGTCGGAGGCTCGAACGTGGATCCTTGTGCAGGTCCTTGTGCTTAGTACTATGTGTTCTTAGCCAGGTGCACCACCACCCAGGCACTGATGAGCTTTCTTAAAAGTTACTTCGTAGGCTTGCTTGCAGATTCTTCTTTTCCTAGGACTACTCTTATATCCAATCATTTTACAATCATTTTCTCTGTGTTCACATCTGTCTTTGCATCCCAAATGAACTCATCAGTGAATATAAAAAAAGCAAACAGAAAAAGAATTCATCTTGCTTACTCATCTACTTTCTGTACAAAAAGGTGGTCTCTAATACAACATCAGTCCATTCTTTTTTTTTTGTAGGGGGGGTGGTGATGTGGTTAATGGATTACAGTATAGTCCTTAACACAGGCACAGCTACTCTCCTCTGATTACTGTCTAGGAGACACACCAGGACCTCAATATCTCTTCATTCTGTCCCCTTCCTTCCTTCCCCAGAGTCCTTTGCTTTGGTGCAATAGGACAAAATATTGTGTCCACCCTTCCTGCCCTTTATTCTGACGTCCCACCTAGAACTTAGATCGTTCAGTATTGGCCATTATTGTTCTGCCTTGTTTCACTCAACATGATTCTTTCAAATTGGGACCATAGTATTGCAAAGGAGATAACCTCATCATTCTAACAGCTTTATGATACTCCACTGTGTATAAGACCGACAATTTTCTAACTTTCTTAGCCATTCATCTGTTATTGGGCATCTGAGTTGCTTCCAAGTTTGTGCTATTACAAACCATGATGCTATGTATATTGGAGTGCACAGATCTTTTCAGATAAGTGTTCTTGTTTTCCTTGGATTAATTCCCAGGAAAGGGCTTGCTGTGTCATACAGTAGGTCCATATCTCTCATTCTGATGAAACTCCAGACTGGTTTCCTTTTTTGAAGGTGGGGTGAGTAAATTTCTTTTCTTTTCTTTTCTTTTCTTTTCTTTTCTTTTCTTTTCTTTTCTCTTCTCTTCTCTTCTTTTCTTTTTTTTTTTTCTGCTACCAGGGTTATCGCTGGGGAGAATCAGTGCCGAACTATAAATACACTGTTCCCACAGCCATTTTTTTTCCTTTTTTCTTTTTTGTTTCTATTTTTATTAGATTGGACATAGATAAATTGAGATAGGCTCCACTATCACTGGTCGATTCCATAAGGAACAGCAACTTGTGGGCCCTCTCAAGACCTTGGCTCTACCATAAAGCAATAATGGTAGGGATAACCCCAGTCTCTGAAGGGAGGCTAGGGGTACCCTACCCTGCCACTTGAATAAAACTGGTCCTGAAATGAGTGCAGCCTGCAATGTTCCTCAGATGTGACCATGAGCTATAAGCTCAGACCAACAGGGACTTAGAGGATACACAGCACTAAATATAAATATGCATTTACATATGGGCCCTGGAGCAGGTGGATGGAGGTAAATAGTTAATTCTAGCCACATTTTTTTGTAAGAATGGGAGCTACCCTCTTCCCTAATCCAACTTTTTAATCCCATTTCTCCACTCTGACACCATTCTCTCAGACAATATTCTCATCAAACCTCAGGCTAGCTACCAAACCCAAGCAAAACTACTATAGTTGTATGCCCCCAGGAACATGCCTAAAATGGTTTTCCTAGCGTTCTTCTTTTTTTAATTTTTATTTATAAAGAGAAATCACATACAGCGGAAACAAAAAAAACATAGAATAAGAGGGGTACAACTCTACAGAATTCCCACCACCAGAACTCTGTATCCCATCCCATCATCTGATAGTTTTCGTATTCTTTATCCCTCTGGGAGTACGGACCCAGGGTTATTATGGGATGCAGAACGTGGAAGGTCTGGCTTCTCTAATTGCTTGCCCGTTGAACATGAGTGTTGGCAGGTTGATCCATACTCCCAGCCTGTCTCTCTTTCCCTAGTGGGGCAGGGTTCTGGGGAAGCGGGGCTTCAGGACACATTCCTGGGGTTGTCTGCCCAGGGAAGTCTGGTTGGCTTCATGTTAGCATCTGGAGCCTGGTGGCTGAAAAAAGAGTTATCATATAAAGCCAAACAAATTGTTGACTAATCATGAACCTAAAGGCTGAAATAGTGCAGATGAAGAGTTGGCGGGGGGGGGGGGTCTGTTTTGTAGATAGTTAGTAGGCCTATTTTAGTTATAGTACAAAGGGCCCATGACTATAGTAATTTTTTCCCCTGAGCCTGACATCTAATGTGCAGGTGGATCCAAGTTATTGTATGGGGAGATAATGCCATGGCTGGAAAAAAGACCAGAAAACTGGATTAGGAAAGAGAGTAGCTCCCAAATATGGGAAATGTGTATAAATATTGTTTACTGTGAATCCCATTGATCTGATGTAATCTGGGGCCTATGTTCAGCTTAAGATCCTATGTGACCTCTGCATCCCTGTATATTTGAGCTCACATTCTTTGGTCATGAGTAGGAAAGTTCCAAACTGCCTCAGTTTCAAGACCCATTTTCCTCAGGTGTAGCATAGAGTATGTTGCCCAGCCTCACTTCAGAGGATGGAACATTCTCTGCCATTGTTGATCCATATTGAGGGCAAGGTCCAAAGTGGGCCCACTATGGGGTCTATTGTGTTGTTCCTGATAGAGATGACTGGCAATATTGGGGAGAGGGATTTACTCGAGATCTAGGCCCGTTATGTCTAGTTGGGAATCTCAGGACTACCCGACTAGGGTCTCAGCTGATGGGGTGGCCTGATAGTGACTAAAGAGCCATCTTTAAAGTATGCCAGTCTCTTGCCCTTATTCAGTTTTTGTAGTCCTTACTTTGATAAGATTAGCTTTGGAGTGACTGAGGGGAGAATAATAGGAAGTAGGTGAGGAGGCTATCTAAGTCTAAGTAGAAACTATTTCATTAGGAAATTTATGGTGTATTTTTAGGTCTTTCTACTTGCTGTATATACTGACTCACTGCAGACTATTGTGCACTTTTGCTTTAAGGTATATATTTTGCCCTAATTTATGGATACATGTGAATATATGTCCTATCTCATGGGACCTGGTCTATATCTTGGTTTTGGGACTTTCTTAGGAAGTGAACTACCTCAAGCAGAATTAGAGAATCTTATGAAAGGAAAAGTCTCACCAGAGTAATGAGGCTGAAGGGTTGATATTCCATGCCTGATGTCTCTGGACACAGTCTGAAGTGAAGCATGCTGAGGTGGTACTCCTTGTGTTGATTAGGTTGGGATCAGCAGGAGGTCTCGAAACTTTACATCAGGCTCAACCTGACTCTGTTGACTGGCTACGGAAGAAGGGCAAATGCTAGAAGAAGAAGGAGAAGAAGAAGAAGAAGAAGAAGAAGAAGAAGAAGAAGAAGGAGAAGGAGAAGGAGAAGGAGAAGGAGAAGGAGAAGGAGAAGGAGAAGGAGAAGGAGAAGGAGAAGGAGAAGGAGAAGGAGAAGGAGAAGATGCATTATCGTTTGAATTGAATTGAGAGAATGCAGGAAAAAATAAGCATGCAGGAAAGTGAGCCCCACCCTAGAGGTTCCAGGTCAGGGCAGGAGGGGATATAGGCAGTATAGAAGAAGTGGGAGGTCCCTGCTGTCTTAGAGTTTAAGAAGGGAATACATAGTTATTGCTGTAATCAAATTATTTGGCAATTAGGTGAGGATGGATGCTCGGCTTCACTGGGGTGGGAGGCTGAAGGGGGGAGGATGGGATGGGATGCAGTATTTTGGTGGTGGAAATGGTGTTTATGTATACTCCTATTAACTTGTAGTCATATAAATCACTACTTAATTAATATGAGAGGGGAAATTGATTAAATGTCTCAACCTTTCTATTTTAATCATTTAATTAATTTATTTATTTTCCCTTTTGTTGCCCTTGTTGTTTTTTATTGTTGTTGTAGTTATTATTGTTGTCATTATTGATGTTGTTGTTGTTGTTGGATAGGACAGAGAGAAATGGAGAGAGGAGGGGAAAACAGAGAGGGGGAGAGAAAGATAGACACCTGCAGACCTGCTCCACCACATGTGAAGCGACTCCCCTGCAGGTGGGGAGCCAGGAGCTCAAACAGGGATACTGATGCCGGTCTGGTCTTTGTGCTATGCGCCACCTGCACTTAACCCCGCTGTGCCACCGCTCTACTCCCACTAATGCACATAGGCTGAGTCTTTAAAATGTTGAGGGATGGGTCACAGTCTTTTGGTGGTGGGAATGGTGTTTATGTACACTCCTAGTAAAATGTAGTCATATAAATCACTAGTTAATTAATATGAGAGGGGGAAAATTAATTGTATGTCTCGAAGTTTTTAAAACACAGACTGAGACTTTTTAATATATAGGCTGTGTATTTGATATGCGGACTCTCTCAAAAGCCTAGACCAAGTAGATCAGAAGCAACCAATAGCACAGCTATATACAAGATACTGGGTACTGTACAGCAAACCCTAACAAAAGGACTTTTCAAAGTTAACCCAATTACCAAATAATGTGATGATAACATTAACTATCTTTTTGAACCCTAAGACAGCAGGAACCTCACATCTCCACTATAGAGCCTATATTTCCCCCAGTCCTGGAACCCTTGGATAGGACCCACTTTCCCATATGCCTCTCCCAATCCATATCAAATAATATTGCATCTGCCGATCACAACCTAACCAACACAACGATTGCCACCTCAACATGCTTCACTTCAGACTGTGTCCAGAGACTTCACGTGTGGAATGACAACACTTCAGCTTCATTACTCAGGTGAGACCTTTCCTTTCATAGTATACTCTAATTCCATCTCAGGTGGTTCACTTTCTAACAAAGTCCCAAAACCTAGATATACACCAGTTTCTGTGAGAGAGAGCTTATGTTCACACGTATCTGTAAACTACTGCAAAATATATACCTGAAAGCAGAAGTACACTAGAGTTTGCAGTGAGTACCCCCACAACACTTCCTCTCCACTATTCCAACCTTTGGGTCCATGATTGCTTAACAATTTGTTTGGCTTCGTATGTTAACTCTCTTTTCAGTCACCAGGTTCCAGATGCCATCAGGATGCTGGCCAGGCTTCCCTGGACTGAAGACCTCACCAATGTGTCCTGGAGCTCCGCATCCCCAGAGACACACCTTACTAGGGAAAGAGAGAGGCAGACTGGGAGTATGGACCTACCAGTCAACGCCCATGTTCAGCGGGGAAGCAATTACAGAAGCCAGACCTTCTACCTTCTGCAACCCACAATGACCCTGGGTCCATGCTCCCAGAGGGATAGAGAATGGGAAAGCTATCAGGGGAGGGGGTGGGATATGGAGATTGGGTGGTGGGAATTGTGTGGAGTTGTACCCCTCCTACCCTATGGTTTTGTTAATTAATCATTTCTTAAATAATAAATAAATAAATAAAAATAAAAAAATGTTGACTCTCTTAAAACCTTGGACTAGGGAGAACAGAAGCAACTGGTGGCATTATTCTATAAGGCACAGCTATATACAAATATTGTCAAGGGACATAAATTATGGTGATGTTGTGTATGATACAGCAACTCCTAGCTTTCTTCTAGCCTAGAATCTCTAGTCTCATCTGCACTGATCATACTTTCCGGTTCCTGTTCATTAGCCATCTTGTCTCAACTTAGGTCATGCCACCTTCCAGACACCAGGATGCAGAGGCTACTATGACTTCATCCCAACTTTTCTGAGCAGATGACCACACCAATGTGTCCTGTACCCTCGCATCTCCAGAGCTCTGGTCCACTAGGCAAAAATAGAAACAGGCTGGTAGTATGGATAGGCCTGTCAACATCCATGCTCAGAGGAGAAGCAGCTACAGAAGCCAGAACTGCTTCCCATGAACAACCTTGATCCATACTCCTGGGGGTTGGGGTGGGGAGAGAAATGATAGGATGAAGATAAGAGGACTCTGCACTCCAGATCCATCAGCACCCAGAGAGAGATAAGGAGAAGAAGAGAGATATATGTAGGTAATTATGATGTCATGAGTGGCTTAGAGGGAAAGAGAGGACTGAATAGGGAATAGAAGGGCCAACTGTGTATAAATGTGGACAGATAGCTGTAGAGAAGATTTTTGGCCCATGTCTACAACTTGAGGGGAACTGTGGTCTTTTGCAATGGGGAGAGTAAAGATTCAGAACTCTGGTGGAGGGAATGGTGTGGATTCAAACCCCTGTCAACATGTAATTCTATAATATAAAAAAAATAAAAATTAAAAAAGAGAGAGAAAGTGAGAGAAGAGGGAGAGAGAAAGATAGACAGCTGCAGACCTGCTTCACTGCTAGTGAAGGTGACCCCCTGCAGGTGTAGACAGACTATTTTCAATAGAGGCTGGACTAATTTATATTCCCTCCAGCACTATACAAGAGTCCTTTTCCTAATGTCTGATTTTCTCACAGTTCTAAAGTGGTATCTTGTTTTTCTTTACATTTCCCTGTCATAAGTGATTTTGATAATTTTTTTCATAAATCTGTTGGCCTTTCAGATCTCTTCTTTGGGCCTCCCATATCTGCCCATATCTCCTCCCTCCATTTTTCATTTTCATTTTTCAGTGAGTTTTTTTTTCCCTCCAGGATTATCGCTGGGGCACTATGAACTCACTACTCCCAATGGCCATTTTTTCTTTTTTATTGTATTTGATAGGACATAGAGAAATTGAGAGGGGAGAGGTAGAGAGAGAAAGAGAGAGAAACATACTCCTGTAGATCTGCTTCACAATCCATAAAGCACCCTCCCTTCAGATGGGGAGTGGGGCCTCGAACCCAGGCCTTTGATGATGGTGCTATGTGTGCTAAACCTGGCAAGCCACCTTCAGGCCCTTGTCTTTTGTTTGTTTGTTTGTTTGTTTGTTTAGTTTAGTGAGTGCTTTGTGTATTTGGGTTATCAGTCCTCTGTTCAATTTATGACATGTATAGATTTTTCTCCCACTCTGTTTGGGATCTCTTTGATTCTTTTTGTCATGCAGAAGCTTTGCAGTTTGATGTGGTCCCACTGTTCTATTTTTGTATATTTATTATTGGATAGAGAAAGAAAGAATTTGAGAGGTGAAGGAAAGATAGAGAGGGAGAGAGACAGAAAGACACCTGAAGCCCTGCTTCACCACTCATGAAGCTTTCCCTCTGCAGGTGGGGACCTGGGCCTTTAACCTGGGTCCTTGTGCACTGTGATCTGAGTGCTTAACCAGGTGTGCCACTGCCTGGCCCTCTCCCATTGTTGAATTTTTGCTTTTCCTTTCCTTGCAGATGGATTTGAATTAATGATGATGTCATAGAAACATATATATATATATATATATATATATATATATATATATATATATATATATATATATGATCTGTCTATGCTTTCCTCTAAGTATTTTCTAGTTTCTAGTCTAACTTTGAAATCTTTGATCCATTTAGAGTATATTATTTTTATTTTTTATTATCTTTATTTATTTATTTGTTTATTGGATAGAAACAGCCAGAAATCAAGAGGGAAGGGGGGATAGAGAGAAAGAGAGACAGGGAGACACCTTCAGCACTGCTTCACCACTTGTGAAGCTTTCCTCCTGCAGGTGGGGACCGGGGACTCAAACTTGGGTCCTCATGCATTGTATCATGTGCACTCAACCAAGTGCGCCACCACCCGGCCCCTCTGGAGTGTATTTTTTTTTTTTTATGATGAAATGTGGTTATGTTTCATTCTTCTGCATGTTTCAACCCAGTTTTACCCAAACCATTTTATGACTAGACTCTCTTTCCTCCATTTGATGTTTTGGGCTCCCTTATCAATAATTAGATGTCATTAGGTGTTGGGACTGATTTCTGGCCACTTATCCTCAGTGCATTCTTAATGATGGATCTAAATTGTTAACTCGATTTAAGAGCAGATGTTAAACTCCCATAACGACTTCACTAGATTCAAACTCATTTGGTGTATTAAAACTAGATGTTCTTTACCTTTTATTTAAGTGAAAAAACTACTGTGGTCCGGGAGGTGGCGCAGTGGATGGGGCACTGTGCTCTAGAGCATGAGGTCCTGAGTTCGGTCCCCGGCGGCACATGTAACGGAGTGATGTCTGTTTCCTTCTCTCTCTCTCCCCTCCTATCTTTCTCATTAATAAAAATGAATAGAATATTTTTTTAAATTATCTTGTTTTCAGCTATGCTATCATTATCACGTGTGTTCCTACTTTCTTCACAAATGACATCAGTAATTCCTTAAATTAGCATTAGAAAATACAATTTTCAAAGGACTTCAAATGCACCAACTCATTTAAACCTTAAACAACTCAAAAAGTTTAGGTACCATTTGTAGACTGCACAACACAAATAGCCAGCTACATTTGCTAATGCTTTTATTTTTTATTTGTGTGAATGTCTGTCTTCTATAACATACATTTGCAAAGTCCTGACCTATCACTGACGAGGATTTAGAGACCATACAGATTCCTGTACTAAAAATGAATATATACGGGATCCAGGTCAAATGGATGTGGTAAATAGTTCACTGTATTTATATGTGTTTTTTTTTTAATTTGGGAGCCACTTTCTGCTCTAACCCATGCTTTCAAATTCATCTCTCTCTCTCTCCCTCCCTCCCTCCTTCTCTCTCTCCCTCCCTCCCTCCCTCCTTCCCTCCCTCCTTCTCTCTCTTCCTCCCTCTCTCCGTTTATCTCTCTCCCTCCCTCCTTCCCTCCCTCCTTCTCTCTCTCTCCCTCTCTCTCTCTCCCTCCTTCTCTCTCTCTCTCCTTCTCTCTCTCCCTCTCTGTCTCCCTCTCTCTCTCCCTCTCCCTCTCTCCCTCTCCCTCTCCCACTGTCCCTCTCCCTCTCCCTCCTTCCCCCCTTTTTCATTTTATTTTCACTAGCTATTAAATATTGATTTATAATATTGTAAAATAATAAGTGTATAATTCCATATAGTTCCCACCTGCAGACTTCTGTGTCCCATTCCCTCCATTGGAAACTTCCCTATTGTTTATTCCTCTGGAAGTATGGACCAAAAAAATTTTGGGATGCCAAAAGTGGGAGCTGTGACTTCTGTAATTGTTTCCCTGCTGGATGTGGGATTAGCAGGTAGATCCATTCCCACTGTTTCTATCTTTCCCTAGTGGAGCAAGGGTTCTGGAGAGGGGAGGTTTCAGTTTACATTGGTGAAGTTGTCTGCCCAGGGAAGTCAAGGCCTGAAAACCCATGTTCAGCAGAGAAGCAATTGCAGCTGCCAGAACTGCTTCCTTCTGCATCTCACAAATTATCTTTGGCCCATATTCCCAAAGGGGAGTGGGTGTTAGGGGAAGATAACCAGAGGGCTCTGAACCCAAATTCCACCTGACCCAGGATATTTGTCACCAAGAATCTTTGTGATTTTACCATCACTGAAAGGGAAGTGAATCTGGAAAACACCAGAATATTTCAGGTACTGTTACGCTTACCTGAAAGGAAAGAGGGGGAAAAAGAACACTTGAAAGTAGTAATATGTGTGAGTATAACTTAGAAGGAAGTAATAATAGTGCCACAGAAATGAATAAAAAATAGGCAAAAAAAAAAAATATATATATATATAGTTAGCTAGCTAGCTAGCTAGTCAACCCATATCTGTGACCTTAGGAGAACTATTGCCATTTCCACTAGAGAGGGATGGGGACTCAGAACTCTGATGTTGCTAATGGTATGGAATTATACCTCTATTAGCTTATAATTTGGTTAATCACAAATACAAAAACCCAGACTTCTTAACTACCAACAAACAACAACAACAACAAAAAGAGTTATGGGTTTTCCATTTTGTGAGATTTCAATTATGCCCTAACCTTCAGTTTTCCAATTATAAAGGGTATGAAGAATGAGATTCTAGTGAGGTCAAGTGGCGGTACACCTGGCTGAGAGCACATATAATGAGCAAGGCCCCAAGTTCAAGTCCCGGGTCCCAACCTGAAGTGGTGAAGCTTTCTGAGTGGTCACAGTGCTACTGATGCTTCTCTCTCTCCCTCTCTGTCTCCTCCTACCCTCTAAGTTGCTCTCTGTTTCTATCCAAAGGTTAAAAATACTAGTTATAAGAAAACCTTAAATATATGAAAGTGTATTATATTTTAACCAAATGTGCTATCTAACAGAGATAACCAAACCACATCCAAATCTTCATTATGCAAATGGAAAACAGAGGCAGTCCTATGGTATATAATTGTATTCATGTGTCTAAACAGATGACGCAGTACAAAATCCACTGAAAGAAACTGGAGTGGATTGAATGCTGGCCAGTCCCAAAATATATGTGCACATTTAAATGCCTGAAGTTGTGAATGTCTTATTATTTGAAAAGAAAAGGTCTTTGAAGTTGTAATTAAGAATCTCTATATGAGATCACCATAGATTTTCCAGGTGGACCCCTTAATCCAATGGCAAGCATGTGAATAAAAACAGAAGAGAGGATAGAAAAACAGAAAAACATATGATAGCAGAGGCAGAGATTGGACTAATGCTGTCTTAGCCAGGGAGCTCTTAGAGTCCCTGAAAGTGGGAAGAAGAAAGGAACTTTATAACTTCCAGAGAGAGTGAGGCCCCACAGATGCCTTGATTTCAGCCTTCTGAACTTCAAAGCTGTGAAAGAACCAATTTCTTTTCTGCTCAGCCACCCAATGGTGGTGATTTGTTACAGTGTCCCTGGGAAAGGAATACAGTAGCCAAGGGAAATTCTCAAGTCACACTTGTGATCATTCTTCACATTAAAGTCTAGACATTCACCATTCACTCTGTTCATATTTTGTCAGATTTCTTCTGAGGCTAACAGCTTTTATCACCAGTGAGCAAGGGTGGACTCTTAGTCTTTCTAAAGTTGCAATTCGACCTGAGAAGCCTTTGTAAAATTAATCTTTTTCTTCTTTTAATTCAAGGGGAAAAAAGAACTGAAGGCTCCACTATGAAATCACCACAGGGGAAAAAAAGTTATTTCAAAGCATTCAATGAAGTCTTGTTATTTTGACTTGTTGGTGTAGGAAAATATACAATGATAAGTTAGAAACATCTAAAGAAATACTTCTAAACTCATTGCATCTTATTTTTTGCAATTAAATTAGTGCTTTTTTCTGAGTTACTATGTAATTTATTTTAACATTTTTATTGCTCCAGTTCAGTTAACTAGGGGTTTTATGCTTATAGTGTGTGTATGTGTGTGTGTGTGTGTGTGTGTGTGTGTGTGTGTGTTGTTTATGTAACAATTGGTTTAATTGCTTCAAAAGACCACTAAGTAATTCAGTTCATATGCTTACTCTCTAACTAGGTTTCACACATTTACTATAATGTGTAAATTAGATTTTTAAAAAGAATTGGAATGATAAAATCATCTTTACTGTGCATTACTTGCATAAATTATGAAATAAGCAGCACATTTATGAAGACTAATTAAATACTAAATCTTTAATAATATTTGTACCATAAAACACCTCAAGGTGAAACAACTTTATATAGATTATAACTGTAATTGAGATAATAAAAAAACATTTCTCACTGAAGGCAGAAACATCAGTGTAAATTTGATTAGTACAAAAAGAGCCAATGTGTTATTTTCTTCATAACCTACAGACATGAACTTCTATGACAGTGCCATGGTGTAGTAGGCAGAGCAAACTGTTTGTCCCTAAAACAATAATATATAATAACAAATTTCATCAGAATACAGTGGAGAACAGTCTGAAGAACTCTCACAAGGCTGGGGGTGGATCCGCCATGCATTCCCTCTCCTGGAGATGTAACCTAAGGAACCAAACACACCCATCCAAAAAGATTTGTATATTCCTATGTTCATAGCAGCACAATTTGTAATAGCCGAAACCTGGAAGCAACCCAGGTGTCCAACAACAGATGAGTGGCTGAACAAGTTGTTGTCTATATACACAATGGAATATCACTCAGCTATTAAAATGGTGGATTCACCTTCTTCACTTCATCTTGGATGAAGTTTGAAGAAAACATATTATCGAAGATAAGTCAGAAACAAAAGGGTGAATATGGGATGATCTCACCCATAGCTAGAAATTGAAAAACATGATCAGAAGGGAAAACCCTAAGCAGAACTTGGACTGGAATTGGTGTGTTACACCAAAGTAAAAGATTCTGGAGTGGGGGGGGGGTTCAGGTCCTGGATCGTGATGTCAGCGGAGGACATAGTGGGGGTTCAATTATTATATTCAAAACTGGGAAATGTTATGCATATATAAGCTAGTGTATTTTACTGTTGACTGTAAACCATTAATCCCCTAATAAAGAAATTTTTTTTTAAAAGTATAGTTTGAATTTCTGGAAAGAATAAGGCATCATAATTTGAGGATTAAATGAGCATGTATTGTCAGAAGGAAGATGAATGGAAGGAAGGGAGAGGAAAAGAAGACTCAAGAAGAACAGTAAAGAGGACTTCCAAGAGTCATGGCTATGGAGTTACAGTAAACAGCAAAGATTCTCCCCAAAACAACAAATATTGACAACTATTGAATCTAGCAAACCAAAGTGTACTATAGTTGAGACATCTATAGAGACACTGAAGCCTCAGGTGGGTGCTCGTGTGCATGATTGGAGTGAGGTGGGCTACAGGATTGAAACCAAACACACAGAAGTTGAGAGCTCTAGCAATGAAAAGCACCATTTTGCCTCTGTCTAAAATAGGTCAGAGCAGCACTAGATGTGAGAGGGGGAACCTCTGAGCTTTGGTCCATGACCTAGGGGATATAGGTGTACTGAACTGATGGCAAGGACTCACCATAGTGGTAGGACAAGTATGTGACCAAAAGCAATCTGATCTGTCCCTATACTAAGGCAGACACACAGAAAGGTAATTTGTGGCAGACTACTGATAAATTAAGTCCTGCTTCATTAAACACAGCTGCCTCCTCGTAGCAAAACCCAAAGACCTGAATTCAGATGAAAACTGGTAAATTCTGCAATGAAGCCATATATGCACACCACATAGAATATAGAACAGCTCAAGGAAATAACAATAAGGATAACCTCAACCTTCACCACCTATTGCTTCTACTGCCTAATATATAGAGAGAATGAAATCCAGTAATCACAAAAATAGCACCATCTGATGGCTCAGCAATTGTCACCAAAGTAAATGCACAAAGCAGAGAAATTGAAAAAGTAAACTTCAAAATATGACAAGTCAGAAAGATAGAAATGAGATAGAAGAGGGCTGGGTGATGGTGCACCTTTGTTGAGTGTACATGTTACAATACACAAAGACCTGGATACAAACCCCCAGTCCCCATCTGTAGGGGAGAATGCTTTGCAAGTGAAGCAGTATTGTAGGTGTTTCTCCATCTCTCTCATTCTCTATCTCCCCCAACCCTCTTGATTTCTGGCTGGCTCTATTCAATGAATAAATACAGACAATACAGAAAAAATTAAAAAGAAATGAGACAGACAGACTCCAGGAAAATTTAGATATAAAGGGACTTATCAGAGAAAGATTACTGATAACTCATTTTGAAATCTTTCCAAGAGTCTAAGCACAGTATGGAGAAGGCATATTCAAGAGTTGAAAGAATATTTCACTGAGGAATTAGTAAACACAAAAAAAGAACTTCAAATAGAATTCTCCAAGAAATTAGAAAACATGAAGGAAGAACTTCAATCAGATTTACTAAGCAGTTAGGAAGCATGAAAGAAAAACTTGAAGCAGAATTTCAAGGTATCAAAGACACGTTGAGTATAGTACACACTGAGATAACAAGCTTTGGAAGTAGACTCACTTACCCAGAGGAAAGAATATCTAAGATAGAGGATACAATTAGCCTACCCTTTCAATTTATAGACGATGGAGAATAAAAATTTAGAAAGAATGAAGCAACTCTCTGTGAAACTGCAGATACCATAAAAAGATTGAATGTAACAGTGATAGGAATTCCTAAGGACGAGGACAGGGTGAAGGAGACAGGGGCCATATTTAAAGAAATTATAGCCAATAATTTTTCCTCACCTGGGACATGCTCAGAATATAAACTTCCTGGAAGCAGAGCGTACACACAGGTACCTGAATGTAAAATGATCAACACCAAGATACATTAATGTAAAACTATTAAACTTCAGGGAGAAGGAAAATATTGCAGGCTGATAGGGAAAAGAAAGGAGTGACATACAAAAATAGAATTATCAGACTTTTAATCAGATTTCTCTTTATAAATACTACAAGCAAGAAGAGAAATGTCATACTCAATATACCAAAAGATATAAACTGTCAGCCATGTATACTCTATTCTGCAACATTATTCTTCAAATATGAAGGAGAAATAAAGATCTTTTCAAAAATCCAAAAAATAAAGGGGGGACCGAGTGGTGGAACACTTGGTTGAGCATTCATATTATAGTGTGTAAAGACATGGTTTCAAGCCCTTGGTCCCTAACTATAGGAGAAAAGTTTCACAAGCAGTGAAGCAGTTCTGCAGCTGTCTCTATTTCCCCATTCCTTCTCAATTTTCTCTCTAGCATTATCCAAAATAGAATAAAATAAATGAGTTTTCCACCATCAACCCACCTTTCAAGAATTACTGTAGTAGTCCCACAAGAAAAGAAGAAACAAAGGATTACACATTCTAAAAGAGGTTAACAGCAGTAGGAAAGAACTAAGAATACAACAAAAAAGGGAAAGAACAATAAAAATGGAAAATGACAAGGAATTAATGGACAGAGAATTAATATAAAATATTAGTCAAGACCAACTTAACAAAGTTTTCTTAAGACATAATATGCTGGTGATTAAACTTGTGGTAACCACAATACAAAACAAGAAGGAATGAACACCAGAAAATACAAGCAAAACCAGTGAGGAAATTATCATAGATTCCATCCACATAAAATGAGAGGTAGAAGCAAATTGGAAAAGAATCAACAATCTAAAACAACCTCAAGAGAGAGAGAGAGAGAGAGAGAGAGTAGGGAGTCAGGCGGTAGTGCAGTGGGTTAAGTGCATGTGGCACAAAGCACAAAGACCAGCATAAGGATCCCGATTCGAGCCCCAGACTCCCCACCTGCAGGGGAGTTGCTTCACAAGCAGTGAAGCATGTCTGCAGGTGTCTATCTTTCTCTCCCCCTCTCTGTCTTCCCCTCCTCTCTCCGTTGCTCTCTATCCTATCCAACAACGATGACAACAACAATAATAACTACAACAATAAAACAACAAGGGCAACAAAAGGGAAATAATAAATAAATAAATATAAAGAGTGGATGTAAGTAAACCATATATTTCAATGATCACCCCAAAACTCAGAGCAGCTGAAAAGATTAAAGAACAAGATCAATCTGTTATATGTCTCCAGGAAACACATAAAAAAAAAAGATAAAAGGAAGTTTAATGTAAGAGGATGGAGCAAGATGTTCCTAGGCAATAATGCATGGAAAAGGGCAGGGATAGTGATTCCATTCTCAGATAAAACGTATTTTTGGGTAAAGAAAATAAACAGAGACATACAAGGATACTACATAGCAGTCAAAGGGTCAACCCAACAAGAAGACATAATATAAATTATATATATGTACATATATATATATATATATATATATATATATATATATACCAAATTTAAGCACCCCACATATAAAAAAAAGTATTTGCTGAACTCAAGAGAAATATTGATAGTAACACATTAATAGTAGGAGAACTTAACATACCACTCAAGAAAAAGAGAGATCATTCAAACAAAAAATTGAACAGGGATATAGCAGTCTTAAATAAAACTACAGATGAGATTCACTGTTGGTATTCTTCGTGTTGGTTTGGTCCCCTTCCCCCTACCTCTGAGAGAAATCGTTTGGCCCTTGCTAGTTTCGCGCCCCTTGTTGTATGCTTTATATTGGGTTGTTCTAGCTCTCCCCCTGCCAAGAAAATTTGGATCAGTCCTGCTAGTTTCGTGGGCCCGCTTGGCCCCGCCCCAAAAGAACCCCGAGAGGGTTCCAGAGTTCCAGAGTTCGAGAATAGGAGAGTTGCAGAGTTAGAGAGTGCTTGGCGCCTTCGCGGGGCAAAGAGGCAACAGAGTTCTGTTTGGTGATTAGTTTGGTTTAGTTTATGAATCATTGTTCCTGAATAAAGAAATACAGCTTCCCTGCCCAGCCGTATGTCTCTGGTCGTCTCTGTTACCTGCCCGTGAAGTTAGCCTGGCCAGCTAGAGCCACCGAATTTTAACAACAAATGGCGCCCACGTGGACCTGACCTGCACATCTCTCAGATAAGTGAAGACAATTTGGCTACCTATGTACTATGGCCTTCTCTTCTGCTTGTGAAGAGATCTCCAAAGGCCTCTGCTCTTTCTTCATGAGACTGTTTTGCTGTTTCTGGAACATTTATCTCTGGACCACTCTGTGGTTTCCACTCGCTCGGGCGAACTCAGAACAGCCAGAAGGAATAGCCAGCGGGCGGGAGGTGAGGCGCGGAGCTGCTGTTTCCACCTGGTTAAACAGCCAGCCAGCCGGCTGCGCCCAGACAACCCCACGCACTGTGCCCACATCCACGCAGCTCCGCAGCCCACAGGAGGCCGACGCCACCACACAGGAGCCCGATGCCAACATGCGGGAGCCCGATGCCAGCACGCAGGAGCCTGATGCCACCACACAGGAGCCCAATGCCAGCACGCAGGCCAGCCCACAGGAGCCGGCTCTCCACCGCGTGGTGCAGGGCACTGGACGTGTGATCGAGGACGCGTGCTGCTCGGCCACTGCAAGCAGGGCAGCAGACATGACAGGGCCATGGGGCAGGGCTGCGGTGGCCTATCATGGCCGCCACCCCTGGGTACCTAGGCCCACGCCTTCTACAAGGCTGGCCCGCCCACCCTCATGCTATGAATTCTGGAACGATCCCGGACTTCCCGGATCCCCAGGCTCCCTGCCGAAACTGGGCACACGAGATCTCCAGCTGCTGGTCCGGTCTGAAGGCAGACAAGCTGGAGTACGCAGAGATTTGTACAGAGATCACAACCTGTAATTCCTAGAAGTGAAGCTGCCCAAGTGACCACCGCTGGACAACGCACCCCCCCAACAACTAAGACAGTACATATCTAAATTCGTGTTTGAAATGACATGTCTTCATAACAAAGGTTTCTCTCCTTGTGCATTAATGACCATGTTTATGTGTATGTTTAAAGTTTGGTAAACAGTAACTTTAAGGCTAAATTCTTACTAGTCAAAGTTAAATGAAAAAGGTTTTCAACGTAATTCTCATAAAGATAAAATTAACTTACATTTAAAGTCTGAGGTAAAAATTAGTTAACAATCAATATATTTTAACTAAGTTGGTCTAAACAAAAGGTTAAATAGACTTGTTGATATGTAAAACTCTCCATTACCTTCTCTATTAGAATTGGTAGATTACACAATGGCTATGCTAATTATTCTCATGCCTGAGGTTTCCTTTCCTGCACAAACCTAGGTTACATCTCCATCTTAAATGGGTATAACAAAAGTTAAAAAGACATTGTTGATATGTAAAAGTCTCAAATTCCTTCACTATTAGAACGTTAGATTGCGCTATGGTTATGCTAATAAGTTTTGTTTCATAGTAAGTATTGCAGCCAGCTGCCTTTGGGACTCTAGGCCGTTCCCCACCCCCATGCAAATGTCCGTCGAGACAAGTATGCCCCCCAGAGGCAAGAAATGTTTTTTCTAAGCTGATAAAGTTTTGCCCACAGAGGCAAAACATGGCCCCCTCAGGCCTTCCCTTGGCAGCACACTGGTTCTTGTTACTTGCTTACATGTTTCTCCATGTTTGTGCCAGTTTCTTTTTAAAAAATACCTGTACGATATAGGTTTCTGTTCACCCCACACCCTTGATACTGTAGTCATTAAGTTAAAAAGAAAAGGGGGAATTGTTGTATGCTTTACATTGGGTTATTCTAGCTCTCCCCCTGCCAAGAAAATTTGGATCAGTCCTGCTAGTTTCGCGGGCCTGCTTGGCCCCACCCCAAAAGAACCCCGAGAGGGTTCCAGAGTTCCAGAGTTCGAGAGTAGGAGAGTTGCAGAGTTAGAGAGTGCTTGGCGCCGTTGCGGGGCAAAGAGGCAACAGAGTTCTGTTTGGTGATTAGTTTGGTTTAGTTTATGAATCACTGTTCCTGAATAAAGAAATACAGCTTCCCTGCCCAGCCATATGTCTCTGATCAACTCTGTTACCCGCCCGTGAAGCTAGCCCGGCCAGCTGGAGCCTCCAAATTTTAACAACAGCCCCTCTTTCTACCCGCCCCATATGCTAAGGACGTGCAGAGTCCCAGCAGCAGCTTTGGAGGAAGAATGATGGGGGAAGCGCAAGGTGTGGTGATTTGCCCGTTCGTGAATAAAGATTAAACTGCAGCTTCCCAGCCCAGCCGTGTGTCCCCGAGTCTGTCTCTGTCTACCACCTGGCCAGCTGGAACCCCTGAATTTAACAACAATTCACCTAACAGATATATACAGAACATTCCACACCCAAAGAAATAAACACATATTTTTCTCAAATCCACATGGAACATCCACAAGGATTAGCCATATATTGGGCATTCAAGACAGCCTAAACAGATATGTGAACGTCCAAAGTATAAAATACATATTTTCAAACCATGTTGGCATTAAGATAGAAATCAACAAGAAAAAGAAAAAATAAAATTACTCTGAGGTCTGGATATAAATAACATGCTTCTCAATAACACATTGGTCATTGAAGAAATCAAAAAAGAAATTAAGAATTACCTTGATATCAACAAAAATGAATAAAACACTATCAAACCCTATGGGATGCAGAAAAAGCAGGACTGAGAGGAAAGCTCATAGCAGTACAGGCCCACACTAATAAAGAGGAGAGATCACTAGTAAACCAACAAACCCAACTAAACCAACAATAAATGGAGCAAAAAGAGATCCAAAAGCCAGCAGGAGACAGGAAGTAGTTAAAATTAAGAAGAAATCAATGAAATAGAAAACAAAAAGGCCATCAGAACAATAACTGAAATTAAGAGCTGGTTCTTTGAAAGGATAAATAAAATAGAGAAACCATGATCTAAACTTACTAAGAGAAAAAGAGAGAAAACTACCAGAAAAATCCCAGAAAAAGCAAAGGAGCTACTACAACTGTTAAGAAATAAATATAAACAGTCATGCAAGATTATTATGGAATCCACATGCAAATAAATATGACAGTTTGGGAGAAATGGACACATTCTTAAAGACATATAAACTGCTGACTTTGCTATGAGAAGAGACAGATAAACTCAACAGGCCAATCATTAAAGCAGAATTTGCAATAATCAAAAGTCTTTCAAAGAATAAATGCCCAGGTCCAGATACCTATACTAATGAATTCTATAAAACAATCAAAGAAAAACTAATGCCATTCTCCTCAAACTATTCCAGAAAATAGAAGATAGAATACTGTGAAAGACATCCTATAACACTAATATCACCCTGATTCCCACAGCAGTAAAGGAATTTATCAAAAAAACAAACAAACAGGGAGTCTGGTGGTAGCACACTGGGTTAAGCACATGTGACGCAAAGAACAAGAACCAAATATCAGTGACATTTCTTTATGCAAACACTAAATCTGAAGAAGAAGACATCCAGAAATCACTCCCATTTACTGTTTCAGCAAAATCAATCAAATACCTAGGAATAAAGTTGACCAAAGAAGTGAAAGACTTGTATACTGAAAACTATGAGTCGCTACTCAAGGAAATAGAAACTGATACCAAGAAACGGAAAGATATCCCATGCTCATGGATTGGAAGAATAAATATCATCAAAATGAAAATTCTCCCCAGAGCCATATACAAATTTAATGCAATACCCATCAAAGTTCCACCAAGCTTCTTTAAGAGAATAGAACAAACACTACAATCATTTATCTGGAACCTGAAAACACCTAGAATTGCCAAAACCATCTTGAGGAAAAGAAACAGAAATGGAGGCATCACACTCCCAGACCTTAAACTATATTATAAAGCCATCATCATCAAAACAGCATGGTACTGGAACAAAAATAGGCACACAGACCAGTGGAACAGAATTGAAATCCCAGGAATAAATCCCCACACCTATGGACATCTAATCTTTGATAAGGGGGCCAAAGTATTAAATGGAAAAAGGAGGCTCTCTTCAATAAATGGTGCTGGGAAAACTGGGTTGTAACATGCAGAAGAATGAAATTGAACCACTTTATCTCACCAGAAACAAAAATCAACTCCAAATGAATCAAAGACCTGGATGTTAGACCAGAAACAATCAAATACTTAGAGAAAATTTTGGTAAAACACTTTTCCACCTATACCTCTAGGAAATCTTTGATGAAATAAACCCAATTGCAAGAAAAACTAAAGCAGAAACAAACCAATGGGACTACATCAAATTGAAAAGCTTCTGCACATCCAAAGAAACTATCACACAAACAAAGAGACCCCTCACAGAATGGGAGAAGATCTTCACATGCCATACACCAGATAAGAAACTAATCACCAAAATATACAAAGAGCTCAGCAAACTTAGCACCAAAAAAGCAAATGACCCCATCCAAAAATGGGCAGAGGATATGAACAAAACATTCACTACAGAGGAGATCCAAAAGGGTAACAAACATATGAAAAACTGATCCAGGTCACTGATTGTCAGAGAAATGCAAATTAAGACAACATTGAGAAACCACCTCACTCCTGTAAGAATGACATACATAAAAAAGGACAGCAGCAACAAATGCTGGAGAGGATGTGGGGACAGAGGAACCTTTTTACATTGCTGGTGGGAATGTAAATTGGTACAGCCTCTGTGGAGAGCAGTCTGGAAAACTCTCAGAAGGCTAGACATGGACCTTCCATATGATCCAGTAATTCCTCTCCTGGGCTTATACCCCAAAGCTTCCATAACACCCAACCAAAAAGAGGTGTGTACTGCTATGATCATAGCAGCACAATTCATAATAGCTAAAACCTGGAAGCAACCCAGGTGCCCAACAACAGATGAGTGGCTGAGAAAGCTGTGGTATATATACACAATGGAATACTATGCAGCTATCAAGAACAATGAACCCACCTTCTCTGACCCATCTTGGTCAGAGCTAGAAGGAATTATGTTAAGTGAGCTAAGTCAGAAAGATAAAGATGAGTATGGAATGATCCCACTCATCAAGAGAAGTTGAGAAAGAACATCTGAAAGGGAAACTAAAAGCAGGATCTGACTAAATTGAAAGCAGGGCACTAAAGTAAAAACCCCGTGGTGAGGGGTAGACATGAGGCTTCCTGGGCCAGTGGGGGGCAGTAGTGGGTGGGTGGTATGGGATACAGTCTTTTGGTGGTGGGAATGGTGTTTATGTACACTCCTAGTAAAGTGTAGTCATATAAATCACTCGTTAATTAATATGAAAGGAGGAAAATTAATTGTATATCTCGAAGTTTTTAAAACACAGACTGAGACTTTTTAATATATAGGCTGTGTATTTGATATGCGGACTCTCTCAAAAGCCTAGACCAAGTAGATCAGAAGCAACCGGTGGCATAGCTGTATGCAAGATACTGGGTACTATACAGCAAACCCTAACAAATGGACTTTTCAAAGTTAACCCAATTACCAAA
Organism: Erinaceus europaeus; assembly: GCF_950295315.1. Classification (NCBI taxonomy): domain Eukaryota; kingdom Metazoa; phylum Chordata; class Mammalia; order Eulipotyphla; family Erinaceidae; genus Erinaceus; species Erinaceus europaeus. The sequence goes on from NC_080185.1 coordinate 15,758,128, forward strand.
TAATGTGATGATAACATTAACTATTGATTGTCTTTTTGAACCCTAAGACAGCAGGAACCTCACATCTCCACTATAGAGCCTATATTTCCCCCAGTCCTGGAACCTTAGGATAGGGCCCACTTTCCTGTACGCCTCTCCCAATCCATATCAAATAATATTGCATCAGCCAATCACAACCTAATCAATGCAGCGATTGCCACTTCAACATGCTTCACTTCAGACTGTGTCCAGAGACTTCAGCTATGGAATGACAACCCTTCAGCTTCATTACTCTGGTGAGACCTTTCTTTTCATATTACTCTCTAATTCCATCCCAGGTGGATCACTTTCTAACAAAGTCCCAAAACCTAGATATACACTAGTTTCTGTGAGAGAGAGCATATGTTCACAGGTATCCATAAACTAGTGCAAAATATATGCCTGAAAGCAGAAGTACACTAGAGTTTGCAGTGAGTACCCCCACAACACTTCCTCTCCACTATTCCAACCTTTGGGTCCATGATTGCTCAACAATTTGTTTGGCTTCGTATGTTAACTCTCTTTTCAGTCACCAGGTTCCAGATGCCATCAGGATGCTGGCCAGGCTTCCCTGGACTGAAGACCCCACCAATATGTCCTGGAACTACGATTCCCCAGAGACACACCATACTAGGGAAAGAGAGAGGTAGACAGGGAGTATGGACCAACCAGTCAACGTCCATGTTCAGTGGGGAAATAATTACAGAAGCCAGACCTTCTACCTTCTGCAACCCACAATGACCCTGGGTCCATGCTCCCAGAGGATTAGAGAGTGGGAAAGCTATCAGGGGAGGGGATGGGATATGGAGATTGGGTGGTGGCAATTGTGTGGAGTTGTACCCCTCCTACTCTATTGTTTTGTTAATGTCTCCTTTCTTAAATAAAAAATAAATTTAAAAATAAAAAAAGAATAGTGAAACTAGACCACTACTTAACGTCACTTAAGCAACAAAATTGATTAAAGATCTGGATATTAGACCCAAAACTAAACAATACATTGAAGAAAATATCAGTGAAACATTTCAGGAACTTTAAACTAAATATGTATTCGGAGACTGAACTACATGGGAAAGGGAAAGAAAAATAAGATTGAGGTGTCAGGCTGCGCCGCGGAGAAGAAAGAGAGGAGATCCGGAGCAAAGAGAGAACACAAATCTTTATTTGCACTTGCACCTCAGAGTTGAGTGAGAAACAGGTTGGGCCACATGGAGGTAACAAAAATGGCTGCCTCACGCAGTAACCTTTCGTGCGTCTAAACACCGAAGTGAAGCACCGGCAAGAGAGCGAGGTGTGGAAGAAGGGCTTTTATGAGCACAGCAACCATTGGGGGGGGGGGATAGACAATGCCCTGAGGGCACAACATGGCGGAACAGGCGCTCCGAGAATGTCCCAATTCTCATGGGAACTAGCAATAGCCAGAGGGGACAACATGGCAGATGTGACTGCGTCTACACAATTTCCTGGCATTGAACAAATAGGATTATATACAATTTAAAATCTTCCATACATCAATAGAAAATTCCATAGGAACCTTGGGACCATGTCTCAAAGGATAGGGTACACATGCACTGGTATCCATAAGTTATGGGAAACTATATACCTTAAAGAAAAGGTGCTCAATTGTCTGCAGTGAGTAGGCTCAGAGTCAATATGGGCAGCAAGCAAATAGAAAGACCTTAAATAAGAAAAAATAAGGACACCATAAAGTACTTAATCAAATACATTCTACTCAGGTTTAAAGGCTTAAATACCCTCTTCTCTTACCCCTTACTTCACTTCTCTCAATCATTCTAAGTCTAAACTTGTCAGATAAAGTTAGGACTACAAAAGCTGGATAAGGTCAAAAGTGGGGCCCACCTGCATGTTAGCTATCAGGTTCAAGCAAAAATTACTAAAGTAATTGGAACATACCTAAAATAGATTTCCTGGCTTCTTCCAACATGACCTCAAATATGGTATATTCTTACCTTTGGGTTCCTCATTATTAAACAATTTGTTCTGATTTGTATCTTAATATTTTGCAGCCACCAAGTTTCAGATGCTCCCATGACATCATCCTGACTTCCCTGGGCAGATGACCTCATCAATGTGCCCTGGAACCTCACCTCCCCAGAGCTCTATCCCTCTAGGGAAAAAAAGAAACAGGAAGGGGGTATGGATCGACCTGCTAATGTCCATGCTTAGTGTAGAAGCAATAACAGAAGCCAGACCTTTCACCTTCTGCACTCCATAAAGATCTTTGCTCCATACTCTCAGAGGTACAAAGAATAGAGAACCTCCCAATGGAGGTGATGGTAAGAATTACGTGGAATTGTATCCCTCGTGTCCTACAATCTTGTTGCTCAGTATTAAATCACTATTAAAAAAGAAAATTCCATAAAGATAAACAGGATACCCAGCAATCTTCTTCCATAAAATCTAGAACTAAATAAGGATGTCCACTTTCACCATTACTGTTCATCATAGAACTGGAAATCCTTTCTAGAGTAATCAGACAAGAAAAGGATGGTAAAGAATTCCAAATTGGAGATGGAATAACAGGGATCAAATTGTCTCTCCTCCCAAACATCAAATAAATACAACAAGAGACCCAACTGAAGTCATAATCTACAGATGAGAGTTCTGCAGCCTCGGGTAGGTGCTTGCATGGGGTTGGACAAAAAGGGGTACAGATTGAGGAACAGCAAAGTCAGGTCAGAGCTTCGGATGACAAGGGGCTGAGCTGCACCATTTTGGCAATTTCACTTTAAGATCAGCAAGCAATGAAGGTCGTTCTGAGTGCTGGAAGAAAAGAGAAAGAGGAAGTGGGGCTCCAGAACTTACAGTTTGGTAATGTCTCCTTTCTTAAATAAAAAAAAATAAATAAAATAAAATAAATAAATATGTTTTTAAAAAGAAAAGAGAAAGAAGCTTAAAAAATCTTTGACTTGGGGCATATTTAGCTTTCTGAATTTAATGCAAGGACACAGCATAAAACAGAGCATTTGTGACCACAATAAAGCCCAAAGCAACCACTCCTCCAAACCCATCCCTCCAGCTATGGATCATACAAACAAGAGAAACCCAGAGATCACAATAGCACCACCTGCTGACCATCAGTAACCAGCACAGAGTAGCAGCAGCTGTGTCTCTCTACTCTCCCCTGGGTTTGGTGTATTGCACCAAAGTAAAGGACTCTGGGGTGGGGGTGAGGGTGCTTCAGGTCCTGGAACATAATGGTAGAGGACAACCTAGGGGCATTGATTTGTTATGTTGAAAACTGAGAAATGTGAACAAGGGTAGTTGATATAATGTTTATGCAAAGAGACTCTTGTTCCTGAGATTCCAAAGTCCCAAGTTCAATGCGAATTCACCTTCTTTACCCCATCTTAGATGGAGCTCGAAGACATCATGTTAAGTGAGATGAATAAGAAACAAAAGGATGAATATAGGATGATCTCACTCATAGGCAGAAGTTGAAAAACAAGACCAGAATTCCCTTCTGGAGCTGGTGTAGTCCACCAAAATAAAAGACTCCTGGATGGGGTGAGCATTCAGGTCCTGGAACATGATGGCAGAGGAGGCCTACTGGGGTTGTATTGTGTGTGGAAATGTTGTGCATGTGTAAACTTTAGTATTTTACTGTTGACTCTAAGCCATTAATTCCCTAATAAGGAAATTAAAAAAGAAATCCAAATTGGAAAGGAAGAAGTTAAGCTAACACTTATTTGCCTACGATATGAAAAAAATATATAGAAACCCTACAGAATTCACCAAAAACTTCTGGAAACTAACAATATACTGGTAGTAAATAAAAAATACAAAATCAGTACACATAAATCTGTGGCATTTTTTTTTACAATGAAAGGGATATGAAAGAAGAGATTCAATTCATAATTGAACAAAAATTCATAAAATACTATGGAGTAATGTAAAGAAAGAGTTCAAAGTTTTCTGCAGATAAAACTATGGGTCACTTTTTAAAAGAAATAGAGGAACTATAAGCATTATTAAGATGTTAATTCCATCAAGAGCAATTTGCTCATCTAATGCAATTTCTATCAAAATCTCAAGTATATTTTTCAAGTAAATCAAACCAACAACCCTGAAATTTATGTAGGACCATAAAAGACCATGAATAGAGGAAGCAATTGAGAGAGAAAATTTTTCAAAAAAATGTAGGTATCAATCTCCCTGACTTTCAGTCTTGTACTAGGAAGTAATGATAATTTAAATTGTGTAGCATTAGAATAAAACCCAGGACTTAGACCAGTGAAACAGAATTGACAGCCCAGAAACAAACCCATACATATGCAAGCCTGATATATGTCTAAAGAGTCAAAACCATTCAGAGGGTTAAAGAAAACCTATTCAACAAATGGAGTTGGGGAAAAGTAGATAATCACATGCTGAAGAATGAAACTAGATTGTCACTTAATACAACACATCAAAATTAAGTCAGAGTGAATTAAATACTTAGACATTAGACCTGTAAATTTAAAAATACTTAGAAGCAAACATAAGTGAGACACTTCAGGAACTTAGCATCAAAGATGTATCTGGAAACTCAACCCAGTAAGTAAAGGAAACTAAAGAAGCAATAACAAATGGGACTACAATAAATTAAAAACCTTCTACCCCTTGAAAGGAACTTCCAAAAAGATAAATAGGTAACGAGACAAATGGGAAAAGATAATTGCACACACATATTTGACAAAGGTATGATATTAGAAATGTATAAAGAAATGATACAGCACAAAAATAACAAGAATAAACAACACAGTACAAAAATGGGCAAAAGACATGAATAGACAGTCCTCTAAGGAAGATATTTGAAGGGTCCACTGACATATAAACAATATCCCATGTAATCTATCACTAGGGAAATGCAAATTAAGACCACAAGGAGATACCACTCCACACTTGAGTAGTTATAACCTATATTGACACCACCACAGACACTAAACTAGCCTGGTGAAACAGTGTAAAATTTCCCCTCCCCAACAAGGATATATAAATGAGAAAATCCAACACCTTAGCCACAGCACCACCTGCTGGCATAACCACCAAAGCCACATTAGATGTGGAAACAGAAATAGTGATTACAGAAAGTTCAAATGACCTAGGTAGTGAGAATATCACTAGCCATTAAACCTCCATAAAAGGTCTTGGTTTCCATGGCTGAATATTGGTATCACCTGGGAAGCTGGATCCACCCCCTAGAAACCTTGTTGACTGGTTTAGCATGGGGCATGAGTATAAAATATTATCAAGTCCCCATGTGATTTTAAGAATGTTTTTATTTGTCACTCTCTCATATTTAGTGCTTGTGATTGAACTAAGACCATGAGCTTGCAAGTCCTGCACTATACTACTGATCCTCTGCTTAGTGATTTTAAAAGGTATGTAGCATTTAAATCAACTTATGGGAAAGGTTTAATCAATTCCAGCAGCAAAGTCAGTCACTATCTTCTTTATACTTTGAACTTAATCAAATTCTATTTCAGTGGCTTGTCCAAATAAGCAAAATACTTTCTCTCTTGGATGAATCATGTTGACTAGTGCTGTAGGAAGTTCACAATAACAACTACAGATTGTGTGATATATTGTTTATAGCACTCCACAAATACTAATTCTTACAAGCCATGCAATGACACCATTATTTTATTTAATTTTATTGGTGATTTAATATAGATTTACAAAATTACAAGATAACAGGGGTACAACTCAACAAAGTTACCCTTCATTGTAAGCTACAACCATTCTCCTAAGATTTCAGATATGGGCTATTATTTCTACAACTATTGGTCTATATATTTTATATACTTACCCATTTTTTCCCTATGATCCCATCTTCTCTTGCTTTCCAAGTCACACATAAGCCTATTACTACATTCAAATGTCCCTCCCTTTTTCCTCTTTTCTCTCTGAGCCCTGATGGAATTGGAGTTCAGAGCCCTCTGGTCACCTTCCTATTATCATTTCCCCCCACTGGAAGTATGGATCAAAATTATTTGGGGTGTGCAGAACATGGAAGTTCTGGCTCTTGCAGTTGCTTCTCTGCTGGGCATGGGCATTGGCAGATCGATCCATATAACCAGCATATTTCTATATTTCCCTAGTTGGGTAGGGCTTTGGAGAGGTGAGGTTCCAGGACATATTGGTGGGGTCATCTGCCCAGGGAAGTCAGGATGGAATCACAGTAATGTCTGCAACCTGACACCATTTTAAAAAATATTTTATTTATTTATTGAATAGAGAAAGTGAGAAACTGAGGTGTGTGTGTGTGTGAGAGAGAGAGAGAAAGAGAGAGAGAGAGAGAGAGAGAGAGAGAGAGAGAGAGAGAGAGACCTGTAGCATTGATTCACTACTTCTGAAATTTCCTCCTGCAGGTGGGGGCCAGGGGCTTGAACCTGGGTCCTTTTGCATTGTAATATGTGAGCTCAACCAAGTGTGCCATCATCCAGTACCACGGTGACACCATAATTATCAGTGCTATTGAAAAGGACTCTAGAGAAAATGAAAGTAAGCCGATTGTTCCCAAATACACAACATTCAAATGACTAAACTGAGATTTGAACTTAGTCCATTCCACTGCTTAGGCTAAATTGCAGCACAGTAAACTCAATACTCATGTTTTCTTCCACTAAGTGAGGTATATACTTCTGGAAAACATTTATTTTATTTCTTTATTGGGGGATTAACGTTTTACATTTGACAGTAAATACAATAGTTTGTACATGCATATTTCTCAGATTTTCACATAACAATACAACCCCCACTAGGTCCTCTGTCATCCATTTTGGACCTGTACTCCCCCCACACACACACACACCCCAGAGTCTTTTACTCTGGTGCAATACTGTTGTATGCTCTCCCCCTGCCAAGAAAATTGGTTCAGTCCTGCTAGTTTTCACGGGCCCACTTGTCCCCGCCCAAAGGAACCCCAAGAGAGTTCCAGAGTTCGAGAGTGCTTGGCGCCGCCGCGGGGGAAAGAGGCAACAGAGTTCTGTTTGGTGATTAGTTTGGGTTAGTTTATTAATTGTTGTTCCTGAATAAAGAAATACAGCTTCCCTGCCCAGCCATGTGTCCTCCAGTCTCTGTTACCTGCCCATGAAGCTAGGCCGGCCAGCTGAAGCTCTGAATTTTAACAACACAATACAGCAACTCCAGTTCTAGTTTTACTTGGGTTTTCTCTTCTGATCTGTTTGTCAACTTCTACCTGAGAGTGAGATTATCCCATATTCAACCTTCTGTTTCTGATTTATTTCACTTAACATGATTTCTTTTTTTTTAATTTTTTTAATATTTAATTTATTTATTCCCTTTTGTTGCCCTTGTTGTTTTATTGTTGTAGTTATTATTGTTGTTGTCGTTGTTGCTTAGGACAGAGAGAAATGGAGAGAGGAGGGGAAGACAGAGAGGAGGAGAGAAAGATAGACACCTGCAGACCTGCTTCACCGCCTGTGAAGCGACTCCCCTGCAGGTGGGGAGCCGGAGTTCGAACCGGGATCCTTATGCCGGTCCTTGTGCTTTGCACCACCTGCGCTTAACCCACTGCGCTACAGCCTGACTTCCTTAACATGATTTCTTAAATCTCCATCCAAGATAGGTTGAAATCAGTGAAGTCACCGTTTTTAATAGCTGAGTGGTATTCCATTGTGTATATAGACCACAACTTGTTCAGCCACTCATCTGTTGTGGGACACCTGGGTTGCTTCCAGGTTTTGGCTATTACATTGTGCTGCTGTGAACATAGCGGTACACAAATTTTTTGGGATAGATGTGTTGGATTCCTTAGGCTATATCCCGAGGAGAGGAATTGCAGGATCATAGGGTAGGTCCATTTCAAGCCTTCAGAGAGTTCTCCAGACTGCTCTCCACAGAGTTTGGACCAATTTACATTCCCACCAGCAGTGCAGGAGGGTTCCTTTGACCCCACAACCTCTCCAGCATGTGTTGCTGCTACCTTCTCTGTAGTATGACATTCTCACAGGAGTGAAGCAGTGTCTCTGTCGGCCCGCAACAATGACACGGACACCAGAGTCTTCTTCCTCAATTCCCTTTATTTCCTTCTTATGGCCACCTTAAGTACCTTTCACTGCTACATAGTCAGCCAATGGGCATTAAGCAAGCATACAGCATTCATAGATCATGCAGCCTTCTACCAATCATAAAACAGTTCACGTGTACAGCATGCAGTCTGTTCAGCTGGATCGTCCAACTTCCACAAAGTTGTTTGCCACTTTACTGGTTTAGCCACCACGTGGGCGGCGCCATCATAGGGGCGTGACGTGCAGTGTCATTATGGCTCCCGACAGCTCCCCCGTTTATATATAATAAAATGAGCAGGGGACCATGCCTGTCTTAGGTTGTCCCAGACTGTTCGTACCCTTACCCGTCTTCAGCGGCTGGGCAGCTTGGCATGCCGCCTGTCTTAGGTTGGTATAGGAACCCCAGGGAACTTACCCGTCTTTGGCTACTGGTCCAGCATGCTTAGCCAGATTTGAGGGGTCTCTCCACCTTGGATAGCCAACATGGCCTGGACCATAATTTGTCGTTCGACTCGAGCCTGTGCTCTGAGACGACACAGACAATAAAGGCCCACAATGATGGCACCCACAAGCGCTGTCCCGAGGACCCCTACTCCAGCTCATTCTTTTAGGTGGGAGACTGCCGAGAGCACATAAGCGGCAAACCCTTTTGCCGTGGCAGTCTGCACTTTGGTGGTGTTAACGGAGAAAATTTGGCATCTCATGGTCTTGGTCAGCGTGTCAAACTCAGCGGACCAGGTGCCATTGAGCATCAGGGATAATCGCCTGGAGTGATTAGCTGCCAGACTGTTATTGAGCCATGCCGTACTGGTGACACACACCCCAGGCATGCTCCGCACGCAATGAGCAGCCAGCATACCCTCTATTTGCTCAACTGACTCTTGGAGAAGGTCTATCCTTTGGTTCACAATCATGATACCTGCTCTGAGGTGTTGAACAACAGCTAGATTGGTTTGTAAGGCCTTGGCCATGGATGCGGTGAGATTATTTAGAGCTTCTCCAGTAGGTATGCTGGTAGCTAGGGAAATGCCTGCCACCGCGGCGGTGGTGGCAGATATGGCAATGGCAGCAACAATTGCCGCTGTGTTGCCAAAATCTCGCTTGGGGTGAAGCAAAATCTCTAACTCTCCTTCCTCTATCTTAGTGAGTACAGGGAGATAAGTGGGTACCCTGGCCACTACAGCTGTGCCCATACCGTTCCAACATTGTGTCAGGTTACATCTCCCTGACTTACAAGGCAGCTGAGTGGTATTAACCGAAGCATGAACAATGAACATGAACGGGGGCTGTACACATACAGGTGTAGGGGGGAAGTTCAATGTAGCATTGCATTCAGAAGGAGAAACATTAGTTTCAAACGTCTCTCCAGGAGTATAAGAATAGGTGAAGCTTTTCGACGTAGCCCCCCGCACAAAGGAGAAAGGGGAAATGTCCGAGCAACCCCTGCCCGAGGTGCAGAACAGCCCCACTTGCCAAGGGTTGACTGGGGCACCCTGCGTGGGGTTGCCAAAGGAGTAGTTATATCCTCCGAAAGAGCTGTTGCTAAAGGTCGGGAACCTGCAAGGTGGAGTTGCACACCCGACGAGGGCAGACCCGCAGGACAGTGGCAGAAGTCATTGTGACTGCCCAGGGGCACCCGGAGCTATTGGAGAAATGTCCCAGGTCTGATTCAAAAGCGTCACGCAGGGTCCGACAGAGTCTGCCGAGACCCCGGGGGCTTGAAAGCAGACAGTCCCTTGGAGTAGAAAGTCCGTGGTATTGAAGTATCCTGTGGCCGGGTCGAAAGGCACTGTAGGAAGTCCCATGGAGGCATTTGTGGACAGGAAGACTGGCAGGATTTTGGACTCATTGGTCACTGGCAGGGGGAATGGCCACGCGTGGGCCAGACTCCACAGGGTTCGCATTTGTGCCCTGGCCGTCGTCATCACCATCATCATGATCAGCAGGGCACGCGGGAGAGTCATCTTTATGCGTCACAGCATGGGTCAGCCTTTCCAGGATCCACACAGGTGTCTGCTGATTCTGTGGAAAAACACAGACAGAGCCTCGCACCATCTGAGAACTGGGTCCGGGCCAGCCCAGTGGCCAGTTAAAGGATCTTTCCACATGACCATTTCTTTAGGGCCAGAGTTGGCTGTGGAGTGCCGATCTGCTGCTGACTTCCCATGCTCATCCAGGGATAGAAAATTAAGAGTAAAGAGAGCAATATGCAGCTTGTCTTTGAGGGAGCGAAACGTCTCCCCTCTACCCCCCTTTTGTTTATATAAGCAATTTTTTAAGGTGAGTTGAGCACGTTCAATGACTCCTTGTCCTCTATCTTTCTGAAAACTTCTCCAAAGTGCTCCCATTGCGAGACAGTAAGAAGTCCCTCTTCCAGGAACCATGGAGCGACCTCTTCTACCTTGGACATGAAAGTCCTAATAGTCCCCGTCTTAACGGGGGTCCCATTACTCTTCAGTAATTTCTTAATAGTTCCCTCCATGCGCTGGCTTGACTGAAAGCCTCCCATGGCGACTCCCTGCTTCAAAGCAGCTTAACCTGTGATCACAATCCTGCACTTCTCGCAGCTTCCTAGTCTGTTTGACTAGCTTTCGGTTTACTCACGGACTGTTTTGAGATTCCTGGGTTTCAGCACCACTTGTCGCTGTCGGCCCACAACAACAACACGGACACCAGAGTCTTCTTCCTCAATTCCCTTTATTTCCTTCTTATGGCCACCTTAAGTACCTTTCACTGCTACATAGTCAGCCAATGGATATTAAGCAAGCATACAGCATTCATGGATCATGCAGCCTTCTACCAATCATAAAACAGTTCACGTGTACAGCATGCAGTCTGTTCAGTTGGATCGTCCAACTTCCGCAAAGTTGTTTACCACTTTACTGGTTTAGCCACCGCGTGGCCGGCACCATCTTAGGGGCGTGATGTGCAGTGTCATTATGGCTCCTGACAAAGCAGTATCTCATTATTGTCTTTATTTGAATTTCTCTGACAATCAAAGACTTGGAGCATTTTTTCATGTATTTCCTGCCTTTTAGATCTCTTCTGTGGTGAATATTCTGTCGATGTCCTCTCCCCATTTTTGGATGGGGTCATTTGTTTATTTTGGGGTTTGGCAAACTCTTTATATATGTTGGTTATTAAACTCTTGTTGGATGTATGGCATGTAAAGATCTCCCATTCTGTGAGGGGTCTCTTGGTTTGGGTAGTGGTTTCTTCTGCTGTGCAGAAGCTTTTTAATTTGATGTAGTCCCATAGGTTTATGTTTGCCTTTATCTTCTTTGTGATAGGATTCCTTTCATTGAAGATGTCTTTAATTATATGGAAAATAATTCTGCCAATACTTTCCTCTAAGTATCTGATAGTTTGTGGTCTAACATCCAAGTAGTTGATGCACTTGGATTTTACTTTTGTATTTGGTGAAATACAGTGGTTCAGTTTCATTCTTCTGCATGTTTCAACCCATTGTTTCCAACACCATTTGTTGAAGAGACTCTGCTTTCCCCATTTAATAGCCTGGGCACTTTTGTCAAAGATTAAATGTCCATAGGTGTGGGGGCTTACTTCTGGGCTCTCAATTCTATTCCATTGCTCAGTGTGTCTATTCATTTTCCAGTACCAACCAGTTTTTATTACAATGGCCCTATAATACAATTTGAGATCTGGGAGTGTGATGCCTCCAGTTCTGTTCTTTCTTGTCAAGATTGTTTTGACAATTCTAGGTCTTTTCTGGTTACAGATAAACATTTGTAGCATTTGTTCTATTCTCCTAAAAAATGTGGTTGGGATCTTGATGGGCATAGTATTAAATTTGTATATGGCTCTGGGTAGTATATTCATTTTGATGATGTTAATTCTTCCAACCCATGAACACTGATTATCTTTTCACTTCTTTGTCTCTTTTTCAATTTCCTTGAGTAGTGACTCATAATTTTCAGTATATAAGTCTTTCATTTCTATGGTTAGGTTTATTCCTAGATATTTTATTGTTTTGTTGCTATAGTAAAAGGAATTGATTTCTGGATTTCATCTTCTTCTAACTTCGTGTTTGCATAGAGGAATGCCACTAACATTTGTATATTAATTTTGTAGCCTGACACCTTACTGTATTGCCTGATGATTTCGAAAAGCTTCTTGCTGGATTCCTTAGGTTTTTCTATTTAATACTACCATATCATCTAAGTCATGTAAGTAGGTAGAGATTGACTTCTTTTCTTCAAGTCTATATCTCTTTAATCCCATGCTCCTACCTGATTGCTATGGCAAGAAATTCCAAAACAATGTTGAATTGTAATGGTCAGCCCTGTCTAGTACCTGATCTGAGGGGAAATGCTTCCAGTTTTTCACCACTGAGTATGATGTTGGCTGAAGGCTTGCTATATATAGACTCCACTATCTTCAGGAATTTCCATGAATTTCCTTTTTTGTAGCATTTTGATCATAAAGGGATGTTGTATTTTGTCAAAGGCTTTCTTTGCATCTGTTGATGTGACCATGTGGTTTTTGGTCTTGCTTTTATTGATGTGGTGGATGATGTTGATTGATTTAAGTATATTAATTTTCTTAATTCATCTTTCCCCAACCTTGCTTCCTGAGATAAACCTCACTTGGTCATGATGAACAATCTTTTTAATATACCGCTGTATCCTGTTGGCTAAAATTTGTTCAGTATTTTAGCATATATATATATATATTCATCAGAGATATTGGTCTGTAGTTTTCTTTTTCAGTTGTGTCCCTATCTGCTTTCCATATCAAAGTAATGTTGGCTTCGTAAAAGCTGTAAGGAAGTATTCCAATGTCTTCAATCTTGTGGAAGACTTTTAGAAGTAGAGGTATTATTTCTTCTTTGAATATTTTTTAGAATTTATTTGTAAATCCATCTGGTCTAGGGCTTTTATTCTTGGGAAGGTTTTTGATAACTGTTTCAATTCCGTTGGCTGTGATGGACTTGTTCATATTATCTAGTTCCTCTTTATTTAATTTTGGAAGTTCATAGGTATCTAGGAAATTATCCATTTCTTCCAGGTTCTCTAGCTTCGTGGCATATAGTTGTTCATAGAAGCCTTGCATGATATGTTCAATTTCTGCGGTATCTATTGTGATATCTCCACTTTTCATTTATGATTGGATTTATTTGGGTCTTATCCATTTTTTTTTTTGCTTTGTTTTGTGAGTCTGGCTAAAGGTTTTTCAATTTCATTCACTCTTTCAAAACAACATTTACCTTCGTTGATCTTTTGTATGGTTTTCTTATTTTCAGTGTTATTTATTTCTGCCCTTACTTTAGTGATTTCTGTCCTTCTGGTTTCTTTACGGTTTCTTTGTTCTTCTTCTTCTTCTAGGTCTTTAAGATGTGCATTCAGACTGTTTATTTGTGCTTTTTCTTGTTTCCTAATGTGTGCTTGTATGGCTATGAACTTCCCTCTCAGTACTGCCTTAGCTGTGTCCCAAATATTTTGATAGCTTGTGTCTTCATTTTCATTGAACTCTTGAAACATTTTGATTTCTTCTTTTATTTCCTCTTTGACCCAGTAGTTGTTAAGTAGTGTACTGTTGAGCTTCCACATTTTGTGATGATTACTAATCTTTTGTTGGTTGCTAAATGTTAGTTTAATTGCACTGTGGTCTGAGAAGATGCTTGGGATGATTTCATTGCTCTTGAATTTGCTGATGCTGTCTTTGTGGCCTAACATATGGTCTATCCTTGAGAATGACCCATGTGGACTTGAGTGAAATGTGTATTCCAGTTTCCTGGGATGGATGACTCTGAAAATGTTCAATAGTTCTAGTTTATCTATCTTCTCATTGAGCTCCCTCATGTCTTTATTGATTTTCTGCCTGGATGATCTGTCAAGTTGGGAGAGTGGGTGTGGAAGTCCCCTACTATGACTGTGTTGCTGCTAATATATTTCTGTAGCTCTTTCAGTAGATGTTAGATGTATTTAGATGGCAACCTGATTGAATTTTAACAGTGTTCTAAATTGTTAATGATTATTTATTTAATGATAATAATGATTTCTAATAATGATTAATAATAATAATGATGATTTCTAATAGTGATTATTTATTTTAAATGTCAAATTATCTACAGTCTTAGACAAGGCGGACCAGTAGCAACTGGTTGTGTCACTATGTAAGATATAGATATATGTAAGTAGCATTAAATGACATAAATAATGGTGAGGTCTTATATGATACAGCAAATCCTAACCATGGGATTTTCAAAGTAAACCAAGTTCCCAAATAACTTGGTTATAATAACAACTATCTATTGCCTTCTCAAACTCTTAAGACAGCAGGAACCTTCCTCATTTTCTACAAAGCCCGTATTTCTCCCAGTCCTGGAACCTCTGGGGTGTGGCTTGTTTTCCTGCATGCTTCTATCAATCCATACCAATTGATAATGCATCTGCTGAGCTCCACCAAATCAATACAACCAGTACCACCTAGACACATTTCACCTCAGATTGTGTTTAGAAATGCCAGGCATGTAATGTCAAGCCTTCAGCTCCAGTACTCTGGTGAGACCATTGTTAGCTCACAGGACTCCTCAATTCTATATTGAGTGGTGCACTTCCTAACAAAGCCATAGAAGCTAGATATAGACCAAGACTCATAAGATAGAGCACATGTGGACATGTATCCATGAGTTAGGAGAAAATATATTCCTTAATGTAAAAGTGCACAATAGTTTGCAGTGACTCAGTAAGTGCAAAAAGCAAGTAGAAAGACCTAAAAAAAAATACCATAAAATACTTACTCAAATATTTTCTACTTAGACCTAGACACCCTCCTAATTTATTTCCTATTTAACTTCCCTCAATTAATCCAAGGCTAGCCTTGTCAGATAAAGTAAGGACTACAAAAGCTGGATAAGGGGAAGAAACTGGTATGTTTAATGATAGCTCTTTTGGTCACTACCAGGCCACACCATCATCTGGGGTCCTAGTCAGGGAATCCTGGGATTCCCACGTAGACATGATGGGCCTAGACCTCTAACAGATCCCTCTCTCCACCATCTGTGTTCATCTGTGTCGGAAACAACATAGTTGATCCTCTTATAGGCCTCTACAAGACATTGCCCTCAATGTAGAGCAACAGTGGTAGGGATTGCCTGATTCTCTGAAGGAATGTTGGGTCAATATATTCTTCCACTCTAAGAAAATGGGGCCTGCAATGAGTGCAGCCTAGAATATTCCTAGCTTTGACCACAGAATGTGAGCTCAGGCCAAAGTTTACAGAGTTCTTGTGCTGAATATGGGCCACAGATCAAATTGATGGAGTTTACAGTTAATGATATTTATATACTTTTCCAATACTTGGGAGCTACTCTCTGCCATGATCCAGCTTTTCAGTCCTATTCCCAACTCTAACTTCATCTACCCAGACAATACCTTTGGCCCACCCACATGTTAGCTATCAAGTTCTGTCAAAAATTACTAAAATCATGGGCCCCTTGAAATATACCTAAAATAGACTTACTAGCTTTTTCCAACATGAAAACCCCAAGTCTTATCTGCTCTATTCTTACTTTTAGGTTCCTGATTATTAAACAAATTGTTACGATTTATATCTTAAAGGTTTTCAGCCACCAAGTTGCAGATGCTACCATTATGCCAACATGACTTCCCTTGGCAGATGACCTCACCAATGAGTCCTGGATCTCCACCTCTCTAGAGCCCTGTCCCACTAGGTTGAAGATAGAGATATTCTGGGATTATGGATTTACCTGTTATCACCCATGTCCAGCACTGAAGCAATTAAAGAAGCCATACCTTCCACCTTCTGTACCTCATGACCCTGGCTCCATGCTCCCAAAGGAATGAAGAATAGAAAATATTTCAAGGGAGAGAATGGGATACGAAACTCTCATATAGGCCTTGTAGGTTACTGCTAAGATTATTAAAATGATGGTTGTTATTTTAGTTGGGAGGCATTCAGGGTTTTCAGTCAGGAAGTGATAGTGTTGACTTGGGTTTCTTTGCTGCTATGTTGAGAATAAACTAGCATAGGGAGACAGTAGAAGGAGGAAAGATCTCAAGGATGTTTTCATTAAGAAACTTTACCTGAGAGAATGGGTGTAATCTACCAAAAGATCCAGTCACCATTAAACCAACTAGCACAAGATGAAGACCCCTGAACATGGAATGACAAAATCTCTCCTTGCCAAATATAATCTGGAAGACAGTGACGATGAGAGCTAAATCTTAGGCTGGCTTCCCATAGCCAAGGAATCGACTTCCCTGGTCACCGAGACAGTGCATGTATGCTGAGATTACCTTTTCTCTCAGCTATACAAAAACATTTACTAGGTCAGTCACTTGCACCATTTCTTCAAATAAAGTAAATTTGTTCATCACACAATTTCTTTTATTGAGTACTTGATGGACATCATTTGGGTAAAAGATAATAAGAAACAGGATTGAAGATAGTGAGCAGAGGGCATGACCTGGGCACATTGGGATGGCATAATAGACAGGATTTTCTGACAGAGATGTAGACTGTCAGAGAAATACAGTGTTAAGGAGCCTCCATATTCTTTTGGCCTGAGACATAAGAAACTTCAGTGAGACTGTACACAAAATACTCAGCTTAGTAACTTGAAATGCAATTGGTGCCCAATCTATTACTTCCATAACTACACCATCCCCAGAATTAATCACCCTATCCTTACACAATGGATCATGTTATTGTAATGGCCAGCAGCCCTGCTAGCTTGACTCATCAATCTATCCTGCTGCATTTAAATTGACGTTGAAGGAAGACCCTAGGTTGATTTTCAGAAACCCTAGATCCTAGTTAGAATCTTTAAAAAACTACACTATTTAGTTCCTAAAATGGTGAAGCCAGAGTAAAACCAAAGTGCTAATCATTACTGATGTGAAAATGTGTTGATTGTAAAAGTGTTAAAGAAATACCAGGTTATTAGGTAGGAATGTTCATTATAATGGCTATTCCTAGGGAGATTTAATTTCAGATAGGAAAGACTATGGCTATAATTCTTTTAGTTTTTTGTAGAATAACATACTTGAAGGTACCCTGAGTGCTAATCTTTTAGTGCTAAGCATCTACTTCTTCCATTTAAGAGTTTATTATACTTTTTGGAGTCATTATTAGTTTACCTCCCAGCTATTCTCCCTTTAAGCTTAACAATTGTAAGCCAAATATTTGTCAAAGCCAAATATCTAAGAGCCCTTCTGTTTCATTGGTTTAATCCCCCCTGCTTAACACTGTATTCTATTTACATAGCCACTGTTAACTAAGCACTACCCTGCCTGCAGGGCATTGGTTTAATTCCCCACTGGTTCATGATGTCTTTTTGCTCTGCCCCCTCTCCTTGTCACACCCTGATTTTCACCAATCTCTTTTCACTTCACGCTGTCTACGTCACATCCTGTTTACACCCTACTTGGCAAGTATATATATAAAGACAGGATTGTGATTAGAGTTTAGTTAAGTTTGGCTTAGCTTACCTTAGCTTAGCTTAGATTGCACTGCATTCCCCATGAATAGATACTGAGCTCAACCACGAGTCCCTGGTCATATGTCTCCCACCCAAGAAACTAGCCTGGCATAATGGCACCTGAAACAGGGACTGGCACCGACATGTGACCTAACCCACCCATCCCCCAGATAAGTAAACTTGGCTACCCATCCGCCATGGGTTGCCTTTCTACTTATGAAGAGGTTTACCAAAGCCTCTGCTGTTTCGTCATGAGACAGTTTCTCTGTCTCTGGAACATTTTGCTATGGGCCACATTTTGGTTCCCTGACCGGGAACTTTGGTTTCTTGTGACCCTAATCATAGAGCTTAGGAGACGCACAGGGATTTCTCCTTGGACTTTCTGGATTCCCTCTCCCATGTTTCCCGAGGAAAAGGACTACAATTTGCTCCGGGCCACAATTTGGTTCTTTATGACCCTGATCGTAGAGCTTGGGATATGCACGGAGATTTCCCCTGGGACTTTCTGGACTTCTTCTTGCATGTTTCCTGCTGAGAAGGACTACTCTAATTTGAGGAGCATTCTCCAGTACCCTGGCAGTCCCCAAGAATAGAGACACGTGGTTAGTTCTACCCTCCTAATTGTATTCTTTCTTCGATGGGAAGACACTTTTAAAAATGGGTGCCTGCACTCCTGCAGGAACAGTCAGAAGCATCCTAAATGGAATTTTTGAGGAGCTTTTTGGACTAGGACGCCCTCCGGGGACTCATGATACTACATGGTGAGATATAGATAATCTGGTCAAAGGAGAAAGAAGCAAAAACTGCCTACCACTTTTCTCTCTGTTCTCTCTGAAAATCTTAAGTTTGCTGTCTGCTTTCAGTTGTGTTTTGTAAGAGAGTGATTTGAATGACTGAATTTTTGTATGACATCGACTTAAAAAAATGCTGGATGCAGCCATGATTTCTAGAGACATCCAGAAACAATCCAAAAAATTGTTTTTTCCTCCTTTGACTTTTTTTTACATCTTGGCATAAATCTGAAATGTTTAATCCTGAAAACTGTATGAGTTATGGGTGGGGCAGATAGTGTAATGATTATGTTAATGATTCTCATGCTTGAGGCTTCTAATCGTGGTTCTTCTGTTTACCTTTCCACATTTTATTGAGTTTAAACTGTTTAAACAACCTTGAAATCATACTAGAAAGGACTTCCAATTATAATGGAGCTATCAATTATAGTAAACTTCTAATCTGCTACAAGTTTTGTTTGACAAGTAAGTGAATTTCAGCTGTCAAGTCTTCACATGAAAAAGCATCTGCTCAAATGAAATCCCCAGAAATCCATTTGGACCCCTGTTCTCTGACATCACCCACAAGATGACATGACTACAACGCATGCCCGGAAACCAACGATGTGACCTGGCACAACCTGAAGAAACAGATTCACAGAGATTCCAAAGCTCACTCTCTACAGAAAAGTGGAATTCCGGTGGCTGACCTTCCCCATCGAGACAGACGTGCAGCGTTTCATCCCCTGGCATTTCTTCTGTGGTCATCTGCTTTCGACTGACACTTCCATCAGACTTGCTGGTACACCTCCTGGACACTTTATACAACTTTACAACAGCTTCCCTTTAAGCTGCTGGGTTTCTCAAAGACTGACTGCAC
Source organism: Erinaceus europaeus (assembly GCF_950295315.1). NCBI lineage: Eukaryota > Metazoa > Chordata > Mammalia > Eulipotyphla > Erinaceidae > Erinaceus > Erinaceus europaeus. Next base: position 15,777,295 of record NC_080185.1, read on the forward strand.
CCAGCTGCATTGGGACTCTATAGGCCACATCCCCTCACCTGCAGGCCCTGTCCCCAGAGACAGGAAACCTCCCCTCCTTACTAGGTCCTGACCCCAGAGGCAGGAAATGCCTTTTGAGGCAGGAAACGCCTCCAGAGGCAAGAGATGCCCACAGAGTCAGGAAATGCCCTTTGAGGCAATAGATGTCCCAGAGGCAAGAAATGCTCTTTTGCCTGCTAGACACTTCCCTTTGAGGCAGGAAACGCCCCCCTCAGGCCTCCCCTTGGCATCACACTGGTTCTTGCTGCTCTCCTATTTTGTTCCTCCATGTCTTGTGCCAGTTCTTTTGAAAATGCCAGTACGATATAGGTTTCTGCTCACCCCACACTCCTGATACTATGGCCATTAGTTAAAAAGAAAACAGGAATTGTTGGTATGCTTCTAAGACCCCTTCTGTTTCATTGGTTTAATCCCCCCTGCTTAACACTGTATTCTATTTATGTAACCACGGTTAACTAAGCACTGCCCTGCCTGCAGGGCATTGGTTTAATCTCCATTGGTTCATGATGTCTTTTTGCTCTGCCCCCTCTCCTTGTCACACCCTGATTTTCACCAATCTCTTTTCGCTCCACGCTCTCTACGTCACATCCTGTTTACACCCTACTTGGCCAGTATATATATAAGGACAGGATTATGATTATAGTTTTAGTTTTTAGCTTAGCTTGGCTTAGATTGTGCTTTGGTCTGCATGAATAAAGAGATACTGCGTACAGCTCAGCCATTTGAGTCCCTGGTTGTCTCCCGCCTGTGAAGCCAGCCCTGGATTTTACCTTTCTATTCCCAGTTCTGACACCATCTCCCAAGACAATACCTTTGGTCCACCTGCTTGTTAGCTTCTGGGCTCAGACAAAGATTAATAAAATCATGGGCCCCTTGGAATATAGTTAAAATACACTTACTAGCTTTTTCAAAATGGAGACCTCAAATCTCATCTGCTATATTCTTGCCTTTAGATTCCTGATTATTTAACAATTTGTCCTGTTTTATATCTTAACTCTTTTTAAGCCACTAAGTTGCAGATGCTACCAGGACGTCAACCTGACTTCCCTGGGCAGATGATCTCACCAATGTGTGGTGGACCCCCACCTCTCTAAAGCCCTGTCCCACTAGGGAAAGAGAGAGACAGGCTGGGAGTATAGCTAGACACGTTCAGCAGAGAAGCAATTACAGAAGTCAGACCTTCTACCTTGTGTACCCCATAATTATCATGGGTCTATGTTCCCAGAGGAACTAAGACTAGGAAAGCCTCCAATGGAGGTAATGAGATACAGAGCAGTGTTGGTGGGAATTGTGTGCAATTGTATCCCTTTTATCCTATGGGCTTGCTAATATTTCCATTTTATAAATAAATGAAAAAAATAATAGTAAATCTTCCAATGGAGGGGATAGGATATGGAACTCTGGTGATGGGAATTGTGTTGAATTTGTACCCTCTAATCTTATGGTCTTGTTGATCATTATTAAATCGATTTTTTAAAAAGTATGTCTTCCACCTTGCTAAGATTGAGAGTCAATGAAACTCAAATTTTCCCCAAAGGTTGATGTTGGCATTCAAGAGTAGCCTGAAGATGAGCACTTGACAAGTATGCTGAAAGGAAATTCTTCACCTCCAGGTAGAGACAGGAGGTACAGCTTCTTGAAAGTTTTATGAGTTAAATTGTATTGTACAAATAACAAATCTGAATCACTAACCTCTGATAATCACAGGCAAGAACTCCATGAAAGCACAAGGAATGAAATTCAGATATTAGCATAGCTTTATGATATATTCAGTTTAAAATCAGTAACAAAATATTTAAAACATAGAAAATAAGCCAAAAGAATGTCTCATGGCCTCAGCTACAAAACTGTAATGAACATTCCAATGATGCTGCTGTCAGATCCTGAAGACTCATTTAAGGTATAGGGGAAGGTCTCAGCTTCTCTCACCTCCCTCTTGCAAAGGCAAACATATGACCAAAGAATCTAAGTAATATGAAGGAAATACCATAAGGAAAACACAAGGTGTCAGCCATTTAAACATGGTAATATGGTGGAACAGAACCTGAGAAAACTCACTAGATAAAATGTCTTTCCAGTGATCTCTAGCAAATAAACAGGAGGAGATAATACATTCGTTCGAAAGCCCTGCCCATTTGGTTCATGCCAAAACAGCATGTAACTAGATATTTTTTTTATCTGCAGGCTTATTTTCTTATCATCCATCTGGAATGCAGCCTTCTTGAGGGTATAAACACTCTTGAGCATGGGAAGAATTTTGACTGAATGGACCAGTGATCTGATGGTTATGGAAACCCATAAGGAAGAGACAATTCAACTAGAGAAACAATTCCTGTTATTCTTTTCCTTATAAAATAGCTAAAGGCATGTTCTGGAGATATTACTCACCCAAGTCTCACATTATCCTCTGCTTAACTATTCAGAAAGCAAGTCTGATGATAAACATAACCTAAATGGGTGATATGTTTCTACTCTCATGTAGAACAACAAAAAACCACACTTTGATTATATTAATCAAACATTTGATTAATGAGACTAAGTCCTAGGTAAACACAATTGATACAATGATCAATGAGACAAGTATTTTGTCTTCAAGAAGCATACAGCTTTGTGAGAAGGAGAGAAATTATGAAGCCTAAATACTTCCACTGTAACTAATAAAGCACCGCTGTTATAAAGGTAGAAAACGGGGTCAGAAAACAAAAGAGACAGGATCTGTGAAGGTTTTTTTTTCCCAAAAAGAAACACACCTGGACTACTATTTGAAGTCAACATCACTGGAGAAAAGACTTCAGTCACACATAACCTAACCCAGAGTACATCCAGAGGTTTCCTGAATTGAAATGGAACATACTAACTGTGACATTTCCTACACTGCTTAGCAAGATGAAGTCTAACCCTGGGGTCCCTTGACTATGTATTTGAAACCTTCATGAATCAGAAAGCACTTTTGTGTCCTTGAACTTTCTGTGCAGTCAGAACCATAGAGTGTCAGGGCAAGAGAATGACTTAGTGGAAATCATTTATGTGCTTAGCTATCAAAGAGTCGACACTCACAATTTAGCGTTTAAACGGACAAGGTATCAAAAAAAGTACAACTCCCTGATGTGCAATTGATTACATAAAAGCAGTAGGGCAGTTTTTCAGAAACTTCTGTTCCAACTGTTGTACACCAGTAGGCTAATATATAAAAATGCCAATGATAAATACTGGTTCCAGCTCTTACAGAAGTGGTCAGGGTTTTCACAACTCATGGATCATGATTTCTTTCTTTTTGTAATTTTTATTTATAAAAAGGAAACACTGACAAAACCATAGGATAAGAGGGCTACACCTCCACACAATTCCCACCACCAGAACTCCGTATCCCATCCCTTCCCCTCATAGCTTTCCTATTCTTTAACCCTCTGGGAGCATGGACCCAGGGTAATTATGGGTTGCAGAAGGTGGAAGGTCTAACTTCTGTAATTGCTTCCCCGCTGAACATGGACATTGACAAGTCCGTCCATACTCCCAGCCTGCCTCTCTCTTTCTTTGGTGGGGCAGAGCTCTGGGGAAGCGGAGCTCCAGGACACATTGGTGGTGTCGTCTTCCCAGGCAAGTCCAGTTGGCATCATGATAGCATCTGGAACCTGGTAGCTGAAAGAAGAGTTAAGATATAAATCCAAACAAATTGTTGACTAATCGTGAACCTAAAGGCTGTAATATTGCAGATGAAGATTTGGGGTCTCTGCTTTTTAGATAGCTATTAGGCCTATTTTAGCTATATTCCAAAGGGCCCATGACTATACTAGTTTTTTTCCTGAACCTGCTATCTGATATGCAGGTGAATCCATGTTATTGTCTGGGGAGACTATGTCATAGCTGGAAAAAGGGCTAGGAAGCAGGAACAGGGAAGACAGTAGCTCTCAAATATGGAAAAGGTGTATAAATATTGTTGACTGTCGATCAGGATTTATAAGCAGATCACTGATTTGTAGAAGACTGAATTGAAGCCTTATGGGGCCTTGTATGCTTAGGCAGAACATTCTATCTTCTGAATTATAATCTTCCCGTAAGTAAAAGAAGATGTTCTACTGACATTTCTGCATTATCCTAGGCACCATAGGAGATACTATATGTTCTATACAATATCATCTGAGTACTTATTTTTAAATATTTATTTAATTTAATGAAATACAGATGCAGAGAGAAACTACTCAGCTCTGGCATATGGTCATGCTGGGGGTTGAACCTGAGACCTCACAGCCTCGGCCATGAAACTCTTTTGTGTAACCATTATGATGCTGTCTCCCCAACACAAAATATTTAGAAATGCAATATTACTTCCAAAGACATATAACCTTCTCAGAAATGAGACATTTTTCTCTCCTCAACTCAGAGGACATATTTTATATTTGACTGCTACCTCACTGAGGAGGCATATTAATGGAATTATCCAACACAAGCAATAGACCCTTCTCCAAAAAACGTGGTGGGGTTCCCTTAAATAGCCAACCTTTTATTGTTGGGCAGTATACCAGATTCCCCCTACTTAATGCTGCAGTCTATTTACATAACCACTGTTAACTAAGAACTGCCCTGCCTACAGGGCATTGGTTTAATCCCCACTGGTTGGAACTCTCTTTTGACTCCACTCCTCTCCTAGACACACCGTGATTTCCACCACTCTCTTTTCGCTCCACCCTCTCTACATCACATCCTGTTTCCACCCTACTTGGCAAGTATAAATTGGCGAGCTGCTCTTCTGAAAAAGACACACTTGGGATTGCCTTCTGGCTCCGAGAGTCCCAGAGTCTCTCTCCCCTGCTACGCTAGCCCGGCACAAGTTCCTGATCCCTCTCCCATGCAGCATCCTAGGTTGGCTTCAGTTGAGTTCTCTCCAACTCAGAGAGCACTTGCTCGGGAAGAAGCACCCTCAGGCTATCCCTGCATTTTATCATTCAGGAAACAACTTCCAGAAACTACCAGTGTGTCATTGAAAAGTTAACTAATAAAATACATTTCATGACTTCCAACCTAAAAACAAAAGTAGGGCCTAGCCAGTATAGTGAAAAAAGAAAATAAATGCATACATACTAGAAAGGAAGGAAGGAAGGAAGGAAGGAAGGAAGGAAGGAAGGAAGGAAGAAAGAAAGAAAGAAAGAAAGAAAGAGTGCTATCTTCATTCACAGATGACATTGTTTTCTACACAGAAAATCTTAACTAATCTAAAAATGGTTAAACATTCTTGAACTAAATGAATCTAGCAACTCAACTGTGGTACATAAAAGGATGTAGTGCAATAAAAAACTACATCCATATAATAAAAACTGAATATTTCAATGTAAACTTAAAAAATCATTTGCAATATCACTAAAACTGAAGTGCATAGGCATACATTTAACAAAAATATGTGCAGGTTCTGTATGCAGAATTCTACAAAACAATGCTGGAAGAAAGAGGTTCAACCATCATCATGACCTTGCAGAGTTGCTAAGATATTGCAAATGTCCAAATAAATTTCAGTAAGTTAATGAAAAAAAAAAGAAATATAAGGGACTATAAGCAGGGGGGGTAGGCTGTGTGTGTGTGAGGCTCCATAGTAGTTTAAATGCAAGAGGTATTTCTTTCTCAGAAATAAATACTTTCTTTTAAAAGGAAAATAGAAAATAATAAAATATTCAATATTTGAGATGGTGAGTCTTACATATTTCATATACAATTTTAATGTATGACCAACTTAACCCCCAGAAAAAAATTGCAAATCTTGACAAATCAGTTGTAAAATTTGTGTATAAACATAAAATATGTGTAGTCATCACAGTAGATATGAAAAAGAAAAGCAATGTTGTAAAATGCTACCTGCTATTAAGATGTGAAAAACTAGTATAGCTACAGGCCATTTGGAATATAACTAAAATATGTCTACTAGCTATATACAAAACTAAAACTAAAATATATCTACTATTTATCCCCCCCAACTCTTCATCTGCACTCTTCCAGCCTTTAGGTTCATGATTAGTCAACAATTTGTTTGACTTTATATGTTAACTCTCTTTTCAGCCACCAGGTTCCAGATGCTACCATGATGCCAACCAGACTTCCTTGGACGGACAGCCCCACCAATATGTCCTGGAGCTTCTCTTCCCCAGAACCCCGCCCCACTAGGGAAAGAGAGAGACAGGCTGGGAGTATGGATAGACCTGCCAGTGCCCATGTTCAGCAGGGAAGCAATTACAGAAGCCAGACCTTCCATCTTCTGCACCCCATAATGACCCTGGGCCCATACTCCCAGAGGGTTAAAGAATAGGAAAGCTATGAGGGGAGGGGAGGGGATACGGAGTTCTGGTGGTGGGAATTGTGTGTTGTACCTCTCTTATCCTATGGTTTTTGTCAGTGTCTCCTTTTTATAAATAATATTTAAAAAAAGAAAAAAAATTGGAAAAAGAAAGCTAGTAAAACAAGTGCTTGCTTTGGCAGCACATATACTAAAACTGGAAGGATACAGAGAAGATGAGAAGATTAGCATGACCTCTGCACAAGGATAATATGCAAATTCGTGAAGCTTTCTATATTAATAATAAAAATAAAGCCAGTAAAACAATTCACTTGGATCTTGCACTGCTTTGCCATACTTGCAAAACAAGTTTTAGCCCAGCCCCTACCACACAGAAGGAAACTTTAGTACTGTGGACTCTCTTCTCTTTCTCCTCCTTCCTCTCCTCCTTCCCCCATCCCCTCCTCATTTTCCTCTCACTCCAGTGGCTTCTGTTTCTCTTCCCTCTCCCTCTCTGTCTCTATCTGAAAAAAAAGTCAACCCAGAGTAGTGAAGCACTGGAGATGATCAAAAACTATACTATTCAATACAATGTAGTATTGGCAGAATGATAGATAAGACGATAGCACAGTGGTTAATTAAAAAAAAAAAAAGTTCATGCCTGAGACTCCAAAGTCCTAGGTTCAATACCCTGCACCACCATAAGCCAGAGGTGAGAAGTGCTTCTCCCTCTCCCTCCCCCCCTCTCTCTCCATGTATTTATTATTGGATAGAGACAGATAGATATTGAGAGGGGAGAATAAATTGAGAGGGACAGGGACAGAGAGACAGAGAGACACCTGCAGCCCTGCTTCACTATTCGTGAAACTCCCACTGCAGGTGGGGACCAGGAGCTTGAACTTTGTCCTTGTGTATTCTAATGTGTGCACTGAACCAACTGTGCCACCAGCTGCCCCATCTCTCTCCCTCTCCCCACCTCTCTCTCCCTTTCTCCCTCCCTCCCTTTCTCTGTATGTATCTTTGTCTCTGATTATACCAAAGCAAATAAAATATAAAAAATAGAGTCCAAAAACAAACCTACTCAGATATGGAAAACTGAATTTTAAAAAGGAACAAAGATAATACTGGATCATCTACCACATGTCCAAATGATGCTCTGTTTTTCTCTTCCTGCCAGTAAGTAAATAAATAAATAAACCTTAAATAGAAAGGAAATGGTTATACTGACATGTAGGAACTTCTAAAAGTGATTGTGCTGAGAACTGAGGAGAGCAGTAGAACGGTAGATTTATGGTTTCCTCCTGGTTCAAGAAACCTAGAAGCGACCTGGGTGTCCAATAAGAGATGAGTGGCTCAGAAAATCAAATATATATATGTGTGTGTGTGTGTGTGTGTGTGTGTGTGTGAGAGAGAGAGAGAGAGAGAGAGAGAGAGAGAGAGAAAATTCCCTTTTTTCACCTCATTTCTCCTCTTGGTTGGAACTTGAAGGAATCATATTAAGTGAGCTAAGCCAGAAAGAGGAGGATGAGTATGGGGTGATCTCACTGCAGGACAGAAGTTGAGAAATAAGAACAGAAAGAGGAAACAAAAAGCAGATCTTGGACTGGGTTTGGTATATTGCACCAAAGTAAAAGACTCTTGGGTGGGGTGGGGAGGAAGGGTTTTAATTTTCTGTTACATGATAGTGGAGGAAGACCTAGGCTGGGGGTGAGAAAGAAAGAAAAAGAGAAAAGAAACAAAGGCAAATCAAACAAAAGCCGCCAATGAACTCTCTGATCTGGACAACAGAAACACAACTTTTATCTTTTTTCTACAAGAAGTTAAAGCAAATCCATCAATTTTTTAAAATTAATTAATTTATTTTAGAAAGGAGACATTAAAAAATCATAGGATAGAGAGGTACAACTCCACACAATTCCCACCACCCAATATCCATATACCATACCCTCCCCAATATCTTTCCCATTCTCTATCCCTCTGGGAGCATGTTGTGGGTTGTTGTGGGTTGCAGAAGGTGGGAGGTCTGGTTTCTGTAATTGCTTCCCCGCTGAACATGGGCACTGACTGATCTATCCATACTACCAGTCTGCCTCTCTCTTTCCCTAGTAGGGTGAGACTCCTGGGAAGTGGAGCTCCTGGACGCATTGGTGGGGTCTTCAGTCCAGGGAAGTCTGGCCGGCATCCTAATGGCATCTGGAACCTGAAGTCTCTGGACACAGTCTGAAGTGAAGCATGCTGGGGTGGCACTCGTTGTGTTGATTAGGTTGCAATCAGCGGATGCAATATTATTTGATAAGAATTGGGAGAAGCATACGGGAAAGAAGCATACGGGAAAGCATACGGGCCCTACCCTAGGGTCCCAGGACTGGGGGAAGTTTAGGCTCTATAATGGAAATGTGAGGTTCCTGCTGTCTTAGAGTTCAAGAAGACAATGGGTAGTTATTGGTAACATCACATTATTTGGTAATTGGGTTAACTTTGAAAAGTCCCTTTGTTAGACATACAATCAATTTTTCCCCCTCTCATATTAATTAGTGATGTATATGACTACAATTTAATAGGTGTGTACATAAACACCATTCCCATCACCAAAAGTTTGTGTCCCATCCCACCCACCTACCCCCACCTTCCCACCCCCACCCCCCACTGGCCCAGGAAGCCGCAGAAGGCACGGACCCTTTGGAACTGACGTAAAATAAACTTCCTAGCTTCTTGCCACACAAATTACATCTACTTATTCCTACATTTGGGTTCCTGTTTATAGAATATTTTGTCCTGCTTTATGTCTTACTGCCTTTCAACCACCAAGTTGCAGACACTACTATGACACCATCCTGACTTCCCTGGGCAGATGACTTCACCAATGTGTCCCAACATCTCATCTCTCTAGAATCTTACTCTACTAGGGAAAAATGGGAACAGGCTTGGAGGAGAGGGGATGGATCAACCTGACAATGCCCATGTCCAGTGGAGAAGCAATTATAGAAGCCAGACCATCCACCTTCTGCACCCCATACAGAATTTTGGTCCATACTCCCAGAGAGATAATGAATAGGGAAGTTTCCAATGGAGGGATAGGACACTGAAATATGGTAGTGGGAACTGTGTGGAATTGTACAGCCGTTATCTTTCATCTTGTTAATCATTACTAAATCACTAAAAAAAATTAAAGCACCATAAGGGTTTAAAATACCGTTGAGCAAAATAGCAAATATCTATTAAAGCAGAGAATGGTGCCATAGAAACCATGGACTCTTCAACCAGTCTCCATTTGACCATCTCTGACACCTCTCTGGCTAGGGGGTGTGAAGAGTGTCTCATTCCAGCTTGACAAAGGAAGAAGAAGTACATACCCAGCACCTGGCCACAGCTGGTGATGGTGTTTCTTTTTATTATTATTATTTATTTATTGGGGGATTAATGTTTCACAGTGTACAGTAAATACAATACTTTGTAGATGCATAAAATTTCTCAGTTTTCCACATAATAATACAACCCCCACTAGGTCCTCTGCCATCCTGTTCCAGGATCTGTACTTTCCCCTTGCCCCCACCCACCCCAGAGTCTTTTACTTTGGTGAAATGGTGTTGTTTCTGAGGTGTCTAGGTGGAGAAGAACTATTGCTGTACCCCTAAGCCAACAACAGTCCTATAAAACAACATTTCTTCAATTCACTTAAAAAAATAAAGTATCATGTTAGCATCTGGAACCTGATGACTGAAAAAAAGAGTTAACATATAGAGCCAGAAAATGTTGACTAACTATGAACCTAAAGGCTGGAAAATTTCAAATGAAGAGCTGGAGGGTCTCCATTTTGTAGGTAGTTAGTAGTCCTATTTTAGTTATATTCCAAAGAGCCCATGACCATACTAGTTTTTTGTTTTTGTTTTCCTAAGCCTGACATCTGCTAAGCTGGTGGATCTAAGTTTCCAGCCATCAGGTTCCAGATGCTAATATGACGCCAACTGGACTTCCTTGGACAGACAACCCCACCAATATGTCCTAAAGTGCTGCTTTCCCAGGACCCCATCCCACTAGGGAATGAGAGAGGCAGGCTGGGAGTATGGATCGACCTGTCAATGCTCGTGTTCAGTGGGGAAGCAATTACAGATGCCAGACCTCCCACCTTCTGCAAACCCATAATGACCCTGGGTCCATACTTCCAGAGGGTTAAAGAATAGGAAAGCTATCAAGGGAGGGGATGGGATATGGAGTTCTGGTGGTGGGAATTGTGTGGAGTTGTACCCCTCTTATCCTATGGTTTTGTCAGTGTTTCCTTTATACAAATAAGAATTTAAAAACATAAAATAAGGTGTTGGGCTAGCTTTGCAGGCGGGTGAGAGAGATGACCAGGGACTCATGGCTGAGTGGTACGCAGTTCAGTCTTTATTCATGTGGAATGCAGCACAATCTAAGCTATGTCTAATCACAATCTTGTCCTTATATATACTGAGGCGGAAGAGTCAGATCCGAAGAGGAAATACGTAGGATAGGGGGTGGGGAGAAGGAAAAAGCGTGCAAAACAGTGAGGATTAAACCAATGCCCTGGAGGCAGGGCGGTGCTTAGTTAACAGTAGTTATGTAAATATAATACAGTGTTAAGCAGGGGGGATTAAACCAATGAAACAGAAGGGGTATTAGAAGCATACCAACAGTAAGGCAGCTGGAGAAATACGTCAACTGGTGGGCTCAGTGGTGGCACACCTGGTTGAGCGCACATATTACAATGTGCAAGGACCTGGATTAGAGCTCCCGGCCCCCTCCTGCAAGGGGAAAGCTTTGCAAGTGGTGAAGCAGTGTTGCGGGTATCTCTCTGTCTCTCCCCCTTCCCTCTTGATTTCTGGCTGTCTCTCTCCAATAAATATAATAAAACAATTTTAAAAAAGAAATATCTCAACTGGAAGAGCATTGGACATGAATATCTAAGATTCCTAGTTTGATCTCTAATACTGCATGTATCAGAGTGACTTGTCCCTCTGCCTCTCTTTCCTTCTTTCTGGCTCATGTTAAACTCCCTTTCATATGTAATAAACAAAAAAACATTTTTTAAAAAAATGAATAAAACAGAAAATAACAGAGAAACAAGTGGTGGCACACCTGATTAAGCATGTACATGACAGTGTTTAGGGATGTGGGTTCAAACCCTGGTCTTCACATGCGGGGGGCAGGGGGGAGCTTTAGAAGTGGTGAAGCAGTGCTGCAGGCCAATCACTGACTCTCTCGCACTCTATCTACCCCTCCCCTCTCAATTTCTTTCTGCCCCTATCCAAGAATTAATAAAGATCTTAAAAAACAGAAAAGGGGAAAAATTCCAGTCAGGAATAAAGGCTTTGTGTTTTGCTAGGTTGCCACTTTCCTGGTTTTATGTTTGTTTATCTGCTTGTTTGGAGGGTTAGAGAGAGCAAGGCCTACCTATGACTTTGTTTTGTGTGCATCCACTGACTTCTAATTGCTGGCTTCCTTAGCTCCAAGTCTAGGATAGATTATGCAAGAAAATAAAAGAAATCCAGGACACTAATCACTGTATGCTACCTGGAGTCCATAGTCCTTTGGCCAGTGTCAGGTCTTCTTTCCAGCTTTCAGATTCATTTTTTACTTTTTATTTAAATATAATGTCAATGATTTTTGAGTTGTTCTTAGCAGAAGCAATGGAGGAAAGTGCATCTATTCCGTGTGATTAGAAGCAGATGTCTCCAGACTGTATTGTGATGATTGTATCTATAAGGCCATTCTATTTTCTGTCAGTTTTTCAGATCAGTAAATTCTATTGATCACTTCTCAAGTTTGCTGATTTCTATCCTTTTTGTTCTCTATTCAACTACTAAGTTTATCCACAATATTTGTATAGCAGTTACTTTTTCAGTTCTGTGTTGTCTTGATGCATCTTATATGTTTCTTTTCTTTTTTATTTTATTTATAAAAAGGAGACATTGGCAAAACTATAGGATAAGAGGAGTACAACTTCACACAGTTCCTACCACCAGAGCTCCATATCCCATCCCCTTCCCTGATAGCTTTCCTACTCTTTAACCCTCTGGGAGTATGAACCCAAGATCACTGTGGGATGCAGAAAGTGGAAGGTCTGGCTTCTGTAATTGCTTCCCCGCTGAACATGGGAGCTGACAGGTCAATCCGTGCTCCCAGCCTGCCTCTCTCTTTCCCTAGTGGGGTGGAGTTCTGGGGAATCGGAGCTCCAGGACACATTGGTGAGGTTGTCTGTCCAGGGAAGTCTGGTTGGCATCATTCTTTTCTGAGGATATCTGATTTTCTTTTGTTTACAGAGAATCTGTAGGTGGTTGTTAAACCAATTTTATTATGGCTGTTTTAAAATACTTGTCAGATAATTCAGACATCTTCATCTACCTCAATGCTTGGCATCTGCTGATTGTCTTTTCTTGTTCGATTTGTTATGGGAGGGAAGATAATGAAAAGTACTTTTCACCCATACCCTGCACACTTTAAAAATTGTTCTAGATCCTACTTCTCTTTGCCCTTTGTACCAGGAAGCTACAATTGAAATTTACAGCAAGGAAGCAAGGCAGGGGCATACCTGGTTAAGCACTCACATTATAGTGTGCAAGGGTGCAGGTTCAAGCCCTGGATCCTCACCTGCAGGGGCAAAGCCCCACAAGTGGTGAAGCAGGGTTGCAGGTGTCTTTCTATCTCCACCCACTCAATTTTTCTGTCTCTATCCAATAATAAATAAATAAATTATATTTGGAAAAAGAAATTTATGGACATTTATATTCAGTTTATCTCTAACCCCTAAAATCTCCCCCAACAAAAGTAGGTGGTGACTCATACAAATCTATTTCAGAAGAGGGTAAGATCAACCCTTCTTTCACTGAGCTGATAGTCTCCTAGCAAATGTGAAAAATTAATACCCACCTCCTGTCTCCTAGTCAAGGATATAAGCGTGACTTTCTGCCAGGCAACATAGCCACTAGTATGGAGAGGACAGAGATAGAGCTCGCATTGCCTTGTTACTACAGGACAGAGTAAGTCATAGTAGAAAAGAGAAGTAGAGAAGAAACTTAGAAGGCTGAATAGCCCTGTTTCAGAGTGCCTACTTCAGTGACATGCAGGGTTCAAAGATGTTTAGTGGAACTAGTTCACATTACCCTTGAAGGAGGGTCCAATCACTTCCTACTATTGCCATTTGGGAGATGGAGGCTCAGTCCTCTATCTTACCACACACACACACACACACACACACACACACACACACACACCATCTGTTGGAATCCAACTGTTGCTTACTCTGTCAAACTAAGAATACATAGCTGAGCTCCTGGCTATGTCCTGTCATAGCTCATGGCTCTGAACAGGGGAATACTAGTACCCTCTGCTTCAACCTGGTTAGAAATGAAGTACTAGTCAAAACCTGGAAGCAACCTAGGTGTCCAAAAATAAGTGAGTGGCTACAAAAAGTTGTGGTATATCTACACAAAGGAATCCTACTCAGCTATTAATAATGATAAATTCACGTTCTTCACCTTATCTTGGATGGAGCTTGAGGGAACCATGTTAAGTGAGATAAGCCAGAAAGAGAAGGATGAATACGGGATGTTGTATGCTTTACATTGGTTTGTTCTAGCCCTCCCCCGCCAAGAGAATTGGATGAGTCCTGTTAATTTTGCGGGCCTGCTTGGCCCCGCCCCAAGGAACCCCGAGAGAGGGTTCCTGAGTTCGAGAGTGACAGAGTTCCTGAGTTCCTGAGTCCGAGAGTTCTAGAGTGAGAGAGTAAGAGATGGTTCCCGAGTTCGAGAGTTTCAGGGTTTCAGAGTAAGAGAGAGTGGTTCTTGAGTCAGAGAGTTCCTGAGTTCGAGAGTGAGAGAGTTCCTGAGTTCCTGAGTTCGAGAGTTTCAGGGTTTCAGAGTAAGAGAGAGTGCCAGAGAGACAGAGTTCCTGGGTTCCTGAGTTCCAGAGTAAGAGACGGTTCCTGAGTTGGAGAGTAAGAGAGAGAGTGCTTGCGCCTCTGCAAAGAGACAGCAGAGTTCTGTTTGGTGATTAGTTTGTCTTAGTTTATGAATCGTTGTTCCTGAATAAAGAAATACAGCTTCCCTGCCCAGCCGTTGTCTCTGCGTCTCTGTTACCCGCCCGTGAAGCTAGACCCGCCCAGCCAGAGCCTTCCGAAAATTTTAACAACAAATGGCGCCCATGTGGACCTGACCTGCGCATCACTCAGATAAGTAAAGACAATTTGGCTACCTATGTACTATGGCCTTCTCTTCTGCTTGTGAAGAGATCTCCAAAGGCCTCTACTCTTTCTTCACGAGACTGTTTTGCTGTTTCTGGAACATTTATCTCTGGATCACTCTGTGGTTTCCACTCGCTCGGGCGAACTCAAAACAGCCAGCGGGAATAGCCAGCGGGCGGGAGGCAAGGCACGGAGCTGCTGTTTCCACCTGGTTAAACAGCCAGCCAGCCGGCTGCGCCCAGACAACCCCGCGCACCACGCCCGCAGCCCCGCAGCCCCGCAGCCCGCAGAAGGCCGACGCCTCCACGCAGGAGCCCGATGCCAACACGCTGGAGCCCAATGCCAACACACTGGAGCCCGATGCCAACACGCAGGAGCCTGATGCCAACACGCAGGAGCCTGATGCCACCACGTAGGAGCCCAATGCCAGCACACAGGCCAGCCCACAGGAGCCGGCTCTCCACTGCGTGGCGCAGGGCACTGGACGCGTGATCCTTCCACGCTGCTCGGCCACTACGAGCAGGGCAGCAGACATGGCAGGGCCATGGGGCAGGGCCGCGGCGGCCTATCATGGCCGCCACCCCTGGGCACCTAGGCCCACGCCTTCTACAAAGATGGCCTGCCTGCCCTCTTTCTATGAATTCTGGAACCATCCCGGGCCTCCTGGAACCCCGGGCTCCCTGCCGAAACTGGGCACACGAGATCTCCAGCCGCCGGTCCGGTCTGAAGACAGACAAGCTGGAGTACGCAGAGATTTGTGCAGAGATCGCAACCTACAATTCCTAGAAGTGGAGCTGCGCGGGAATGAAGCTGTGCGGGAAGCCACTGCCGAATGGTGACCCCCCCCAACCACTAAGACAGTACAGATTTAAATTCGTGTTTAAAATGACATGTCTTCGTAACAAAGGTTTCTCTCCTTGTGTATTAATGACCATGTTTATGTGTATGTTTAAAGTTTGGTAAACAGTAGCTTTAAGGCTAAATTCTTGCTAGACAAAGTTAAATGAAAAAGGTTTTCAACGTAATTCTCATAAAGATAAAAATTAACTTACATTTAAAGTCTGAGGTAAAAATTAGTTAACAATCAATATATTTTAACTAAGTTGGTCTAAACAAAAGGTTAAATAGACTTGTTGATATGTAAAACACTACCTTCTCTATTAGAAATGGTAGATCGCACAATGGCTATGCTAATTATTCTCATGCCTGAGGTTTCCTCTCCGGCCCACACCTAGGGTGTGTCTCCATTTTGAATGGGTGTAACAAAAGGTTAAAAGACGTTGTTGATATGTAAAAGTCTCAAATTCCTTCTCTATTAAAAACGTTAGATCGTGCAGTAGATATGCTAATAACAAGCTTTGTTTCATAGTATGTAAGTTGCAGCCAGCTGCCTGTGGGACTCTAGGCTGTTCCCCGCCCCCATGCAAATGCCCGTCGAGGCAAGTAGCCCCCCAGAGGCAGATATGGCCCCCTCAGGCCTTCCCTTGGCAACATGCTGGTTTTTGTTATATATGTTTCTGTTCACCCCACACCCTTGATACTATAGTCATTTAGTTAAAAAGATAAGGGGGAATTGTCGTATGCTTTACATTGGTTTGTCCTAGCCCTCCCCCACCAAGAGAATTGGATCAGTCCAATTAATTTCGCGGGCCCGCTTGGCCCCGCCCCAAGGGACCCCGGGAGAGGGTTCCTGAGTTCGAGAGTGCGAGAGTTTCAGAGGCTTCTCCAGTACGAGAGTTCCAGAGTTCCAGAGTTGGAGAGTTCCAGAGTTCCAGAGTTGGAGAGTTTCAGGGTTACAGAGTAAGAGAAAGTTCCAGTGTGCCAGGGTTTCAGAGGGTTCCCCAGTACGAGAGTTCCAGAGTTCCAGAGTTCGAGAGTTCGAGAGTAAGAGAGAGTGTTTGTGCCGCCGCAAAGAGACAGCAGAGTTCTGTTTGGTTACTAGTTTGTCTTAGTTTATGAATCGTTGTTCTTGAATAAATACAGCTTCCCTGCCCAGCCGTTGTCTCCGCGTCTCTGTTACCTGCCGTGAAGCAAGCCAGCCCGGCAAGAGCCTCCGAAATTTTAACAACGGGATGACTTCACTCACAGAAGTTGAGAAAAATGGGAGTCCGGTGGTAGCGCAGAGGGTTAAGTGCACGTCCGAAAAGTGCAAGGACTGGTGTAAGGAACCTGGTTCGAGCCCCCAGTTCCCCACCTGCAGGGGAGTCGCTTCACAGGTGGTGAAGCAGGTCTGCAGGTGTCTGTCTTTCTCTCCCCCTCTCTGTCTTCCCCTCCTCTCTCCATTTCTCTCTGTCCTATCTAACAATGAGGACATAAACGACAACAACAATAATAACTACAACAACAATGAAAAATGAACAAGGGCAACAAAAGGGAAAATAAATATAAAATATTTTAAAAAGAAGTTGAGAAAAAAAGAACAGAAAGGGGGACACAAAGCAGAACTTAGACTGGGTTTGGTATATTGCACCAAAGTAAAGGACTCTTGAGTGTGAGGGGGAGGTTTTTAATTTTCTGTTACATGGTGGTGGAGGAAGACCTAGGCTGGGGGTGAGAATTTTTTTGCAGAAAACATAAAGGAAGGGAAGAGTGAGACAGACACCTGCAGACCTGCTTCACTGCCAGTGAAGCAACTCCCCTGCAGGTGGGGAGCCAGGGGCTCTAACAGAATCCTCATGCCTGTCCTTGCCCTTTGTGCCATGTGCACTTAACCAGCTGCGCTACCGCCCAACTCCTTATTTTCAAATTTCTGAACTGGAGTTACTTAAAAACAAAATAAAAATTTTGGACATCATCATTTAATTTTAGTTTTTAATTGAAACCTATTATTATGGACACATGAAGATATTTATGTATATTCATATATACAAAGTGGGACTCTCTTCTAGAGTTTCTTATTTGTATGGTTATATTAAGATTTAAGGGGGATGGGCAGTGTCACACCTGGTTGAGCACACATATTACAATGTGCAAGGACCAGGGTTCGAGCCCCCACTCCACACCTGTGGAGTGGGGAACACTTCATCAGTGGTGCAGCAGGTCTGAATTCTGTATCTTTCTTTCACTCTCTTTATCTCTCCCTCCCCCTCTCAATTTCCCTCTATCCTATGTAACGAAAATTAGAAAGAAAGAAATGGCAGCCAGGAGCAGTGGATTCATAGTGCCCTCACCTGATCCCAGTGATACCAATTAAACATTTCACAGTGTGTAATTCAATAATCTGCAGAATAGTCACAAACTTATAAAACATAGAAAATATGATATTGTTCATCCCCCTCCAAACTAAACTCTTCTGCATCAGCAGTCGAGTCCCACAACATAACCATCATCTCAACACTAGAAATCATTGGTCTACTTTTTCTAACCATACATTTGCCTATTCTGGATATTTCACAGAAATAGAAACAGACAGTATGCTGTCCTTTGTGATGGGCTTACTTGTTCAGCATGCTCTAGGGTCCATTCACATCATAGCACAAGTGTTTTATTCTACTTCATTGACAATTCTTTTCTTACCAAATGAATATGTGGGATTTTGACTATCGGTCTAACTATCTATCAGCTCATATACATGTGGGTGGTTTCTACTTCTTACTATTATTAATAATATTGCTACCAATATTCCAGAACAAAATTTTATATGGATATCTGTCTTCATGTCTCTTGCATATATTAATTTGCTGGGTCATATGATGATATTATGTCTATTATTTTTTTTACCAGAGCACTTATAAGCTCCGGCTTATGGTGGTGTGTTTGGTGGGGGGGGGGGGCTGAACCTGGAACTTGAGCCTCGGGCACGGGATTCTCTTTGATAACCATTATGCTATCTACCCCCACTCTAGTCTATTTTTTAAAAATATTTATTTATTTATTCCCTTTTGTTGCCCTTGTTGTTTTATTGTTGTAGTTATAATTATTGTTATTGATGTCGTCATTGCTGGATAGGACAGAGAGAAATGGAGAGAGGAGGGGAAGATAGAGAGGGGGAGAGAAACATAAACACCTGAAGACCTGCTTCACTGCTTGTGAAGCAACTCCCCTGCAGGGGGGGGGCTCGAACCGGGATCCTTCAGGAGGTCCTTGCGCTTGGAGCCACGTGTTCTTAACCCTCTGTGCTACCACCTGACCCCCTCTAGTCTAATTTTTAAGTGACAAAAATTTTTCCAAAATCATTTATGCTTTTTACACGTAAATATATAAGAGCTTCAATTTGCTCATATTCTTGCCAACACTTTTGACTGTCATTTTGACTCTAGTCATCCTAGTGGGTATGAAGTGGTAACTAATTGTGGTTTTAATTTGCATCCGCAGTTGCTAATGGTGCTGGACATCTTTTCATTTGCTTCTTGGCCATTTGTATAACTTCTTTGCAGAAATCTAAGCTTGAACTCTTTCCCTTTTTGCTCATCTGGATTATTTTTCTTTTGAAAAATATATATTTATTTATTATTGCATAGAGAAAAAGAGAAATTGAGAGTGGAGGGGAGATAAAGAGGAAAAGAGACAGAGACTTGAAGCACTACTTCACTTGTGAAACTTTCCTCCTGCAAGTGGAGATCAGGAACTTTGAACCTGGGTCTTTGTGCACTGTAGTGTGTGAGCTTAAACAGGTGGCCCAGGTTGTCTTTTTATGGATAAGTTGTCAGTATCCCTTATATTCTGTATACCAGTTTCTTAACAGATAAATAATTTGCAAGTTCTTCTCCCCATTTGTGGGTTACTTTTCACTTTACTAATGTTATCATTTGAGAGATTGTTTTAAATTTTGACAAAGTGCAATTTTCCTTTCATGATTCATGTATTTATAGGTCTGATATTTTAAAAGAAAATAGAAGAGGGGCCAGGCAGTGGTGCAGCTGGTTAAACTTATGCATTACAGTGTGCAAAAACCTGGGTCTAAGTCCTTGTTTTCCACCTGCAGGGGGGAAGCTTCATGAGTGGTAAAGCAGGGCTGCAGGTGTCTCTCTGTCTCTCTCCCCCGCCCCTCTTAATTTCTCTCTGTCTCTATCCAATAATAAATAAATAAAGTTTTAAAATTAAAAATATGTCTTTAAAAACTAAATAAATAAAATAGGGGGGGCCGGGTGGTGGCACACCTGGTTGAATGCACATGTTACAATGCACAAGGACCCAGGTTTGTGTCCCCAGTCCCCACCTGCAGGGGGAAAGCTTCACGAGTGGTGAATCAGTGCTGCAGGAGTCTCTCTGTCTCTCTCCCTCTCTATCCCCCCCTTCCCTCTTGATTTCCGGCTGTCTCTATCCAATATATAAATAAAGATAATAAAAACATTTTTAAAAAGAAAATAGGATAAAGATTTCATAGCCTGTATATAGGCAAAGAAGTCTTAAATATGACATCAAAACCCTGACTTATGAAGTTAAATACACAAATGCCAGCAGTATAGCTTACCCAGAAGGGTGCCTGCTTTGCCATTCACATGACCCAGGTTCAATGCTGTCCCTCCCTCCCCACAGCTATGAGTTCTCTTGTTGTGATGTGCTTTCCTCACTTCCCCTGTCTCTATCTCTGTATATGAAAGGATCAGTCTGGACCTGGTGAATCTCTGAAGCTAAAAAAAGTAAATGAATAAAAAGTAAATAACTTTTCCAAATAAAATAAATAAAGTTACTATGAGGAAATCATTTGTTAGGAGAATAACTCAAGGTGCAGCCTGGAAAAACATATTTTCAAGTCATCTATGAAGGCAAGGACTTACGTTAAGAATATTATCACAATGATAGTCAGGTGGTAACACAGCAGGTTAAGCGCACTTGGTGCAAAGCAGCAATGACCTGTGGAAGGATCCTGGTTCGAGCCCCCGGCTCCCCACCTGCAGGGGGATCCCTTCACAGCAGGTGAAGCAGGTCTGTGGGTGTCTATCTTTCTCTTCCCCTCTCTGTCTTCCCCTCCTCTCTCCATTTCTCTCTATCCTATCCAACAACAGCAACATCAATAACAACTACAAAACAATGAAAAACAACAAGGGCAACAAAAAAAGGGAAAATAAATTAAATATATATATTTTTAAAAGTCTTTTTAAAAAAGAATATTATCACAATAAAAACACCTCAAAACTCTAGCATTAGAAACCAATTAAATTTTTTAAAAAGGTAAAAAGACATCAGCTGACATTTCACCAAAGAGGGCATATTGATGACAAATAAGCAAATAAAAAAAAACCTGTCTATGTCACTAGGCTTTACAGAAATGCAAACTGATGTCCCAAAACACATCTTAGAACAATTCAAATATACATGTACGTTACTAAATGCCACTGTACTGTAAGGTAGAAAAGGGCAACCTGCATTCTCATACTCAACTGGTAGGAATGTAAAGTGGTACAGTCAATGCAGAAGGAACATGATTTAGCAATTTCTATACTCACATTTATCATATAACTTATCTCTATTCCTCTCTTCCAAAAACCTGGAAACAAGGTACAAGCACTTCTTGTAGGTGGATGTATAGCCATATAATGGGATATGACTCAGCGATAAAAAGGGAATGAACTGGTGATACATGATTTGAATGACTCTCAAAGGGAGTTTGCTGGATGGAAATAGATGAAGCAAATTATTCATTATTTATTATTTGTTTTATATTGTTTATTATTTGTTTTATTATTTATTATTCCACCATTTTTAGAAAATGTGTCTACATTTTTTAAACATATTTATTTATTCCCTTTTGTTGTCCTTGTTGTTCTTTATTGTTGTTGTTATTATTGATGTCATCATTGTTGGACAGGACACAAAGAAATGGAGAGAGGAGGGGGATACGGGGGGGAGAGAAAGACAAACACCTGCAGACCTGCTTCACCGCCTGTGAAGTGACCTCCCTGCAGGTGGGGAGCCAGGGGCTCGTACTGGGATGGTTATGGTGATTATACATTTTAAAGAGAAAAAGGTATTATAGGATTACCCCACTGGGGGGGGGAGGGATGAAGTGTATATCTTTTACAATCAAGTAAGTTTCCATAACAACAACTTTGAATGAAAATCATTTCATTAAATTCAAAAAACTGAAGGAAGGAGAATGTATAGCTCTTATAAAATCAGGAGAAAGGGGGCAAAGAGCAAGTAATACAATTTGAGAAATTTTCTGAGGTGCCAGGTGGTGGCAAACCTGGCTAAGCTTTCACATTTAAGTGTGCAAGGACTCAGGTTCAGGTTCAAGGCCCTGGTCTCCACCTGCAGGAAGAAAGCCTCACAAGTGGTGAAGCATGGCTGCAGGTATCTCCCTGTCTCTATCCCTCCCTCTGTTTCTTCCCTCTCAATTTCTTTATATATATTTTTTCCTTTTGTTGCCCTTTTTTTCATTGTTGTTGTAGTTATTATTGTTGTTGTTATTGATGCCTTTGCTGGATAGGACAGAGAGAAAAATGGAAAGAGGAGGGGAAGCCAGAGAAGGGGAGAGAAAGATAGACACCTGCCCACCTGCTTCATTGCCTGTGAAGGGACTCCCCTGCAGGTGGGGAGCTGGGGGCTTGAACCAGGATCCTTAAGTTGGTCCTTGAGCTTTGCGCCACTTGTGCTTAACACACTTCACTACCGCCCAACTCCCCCTTCTCAATTTCTGTCTCTATCCAATACTAAATAAACAAATATATTTAAAAAAAAAGAAAAATGGTATTTACTTGGTAATTTTATGAAGTAGAAAAGTTCTTAAAATACACTTTCAGGCATTAGAGCTAATGGCAATTAGGACTCAGAAAAATATTTTGAAATAGCAATTCATTTATTGCAAGGACGGTGGCTCACTTGGTTAAGTGCTCACATTACAGTACATAAGGATTCGGGTTCAAGCCTCTGGTCCCCACCTGCAGGGGGAAAGCTTTGCAAGTGGTGAAGCAAGGCTACAGGTGTCTGTCTCTCTCACTCTCCTCTCCATTTCTCTCTGTCTCTATCCAATAATAAATGAACACCTTTAAAAAAAAAAGAAATAAAGTATATTATAAAAAAGAAATATACATAAACAAAACTCATAGTGATGTAACTATCATGTCCTTGCTAGTTTCACTTACATAAATATCGAATCAATTTATCTCATGGGAGATATGGCTTCTATATAATTTTTCTTGCAAAAGTATAACAGTTTCTCTGGATATGTAGATTGAAAAGCCTTGATAACTGCTGAGAATTATAAGTGGAAGTGTGAAGGAAACTGCATGAATACATATTCACAAAGAATTGGATTTCAGGGGGCCAGGTGGTAGCTCAGTGGGTTAAGTGCACATGGCGTGAAACACAAAGACCAGCTCCAGGATCCTGGTTCGAGCCCCCGGCACCCCACCTGCAGGGGAGTCACTTCATGGGCGGTGAAGCAGGTCTGCAGGTGTCTATCTTTCTCTCCCCCTCTCTGTTTTCCCCCTCCTCTCTCTATTTCTCTCTGTCCTATTCAATAACAACATCATCAATGACAACAATAATAATCACCACAACAATAATAAAAACAAGGGCAACAAAAGGGAAAAAAATAGCCTCCAGGAGCAATGGATTCGTGGTGCAGCAATAACCCTGGAGGTCAAAAAAATTGGATTTCAAACTTTTTTCCCTTCTAATCATTAGCAAATGATAAGTATGCCAGAGGCTGAATAGACTTTAGAAGTAATACGATAGTATACACCATGTAGAGAATGTGCTTATTTTAGACAGTTCAAACTACATTTTAAATACTCATCTTTATGAAGAATACTTTAATGGTTTTAGAAGTGTTGGGGATTTTTGAGACCATCAAGAACATAAAAGAAAGATGCACTTTTAATTACACTAGTAAGAGGAAAGCATTATTGCTATTGGTTGTAGAGCTCCTAGTTTCCTTTTAAATATGTGTACATAAAGATATCCTTCTCTTGGTTCATACTATTTGATATATTTAATGCTATTAACAAATAAGTATATTGTATATACTGATAAGACCAGTTTCTTCTCGTCTCCCTGGTCTAAGAGTATTGGTGATTTAATTTTTCAAGAAACAAGCTGCTATTAGAAATGCATTAACAATTTAAGTCCAGAGTTGAAATTCAGTTTGCTAATTTGAAAACTTAAGGATTTAGATTAAAGGAATATATATTCAGAACTAAAGTCTATGCATTAAAAAGCTCCATTCAGTCTATTTTTCATCTGTTATATTGATAAAATAGTGATTATATGAACATAAGTTAACAAGAGTATATATTAACACCATTTCTGCCACCCAGTGCCATGTTTCATCTGGACTGTATCCAGAGACACCAGGCCTGGGATATAAACCCTTCAGTTCCAGCACTCTGGTGAGACCTTTTCTAGCTCATAGGACTCCTTAATTCCATTTCAGGTGGCACAAGTCCAAAGCTACAGAACCCAGATATAGACCAGGGCCCATGAGATAGAACACAGGTGCACATGTATCCATAAGTTAGGGGAAAATGTACGCCTTAAAATAAAAATGTGTGCCTAAGTAAGGACAGAGAGCAAGTAGAAAGACTTAAACAAGACACCATAAAGTAAGTATCTAATAAAATAGTTTCTACATAGAAACTATACCCTCCTCACATACTTCCTGTTTAACTTCCCTCAACCACTCCAAGTCCAACCATATCAGATAAAGTGAGGACCACAAAAGCTGGATGAGGGCAAGAAAGCAGCACACTTTAATGATGGCCCTTTTGGTCACTACAGGGCCATCATCATCCAGGGCCCTAGTCAGAGAATTCTGGGATTCCCACATAGGCTTACACAGATCCTTCTCTCCAACACCACTGGTTATCTCCATCAGGAACAACATGATCAAACCTCTTGTGAGCCTCTACAGGATCTTGCCCTCAGTGTAAGTCAACAATAGTAGAAACTGCCATACTCTCTGAAGGGAGGCTGGACCAACATACTCTGCTACTTGAGGAACACTGGTGCTGAAATGAGTGCAGCCTAGAATGTTCCTAGCTGTCATGGAATGTGAGCTCAGACCTTCAGGGATGCAAAGGTTACACAGGCTCCTGTGATGAATATGGGACCCAGATCAGATCAACAGTGTTCACAGTTAACAATATTTATAAATATCCCTGCATTTGGGAGATACTCTCTTCCCTGATCCAGCTTTCTAGTATTATTCCCAACTCTGACACCACCTCCCCAGACAATACCTTTAACCCACCTGCATTATAGCTGTCAGACTCAGGCAAAAATTAGTAAAGTCCCTTGAAATCTACCTGAAATAGACTTACTAGCTTTTTCCAAAATGGAGAACCCCAATGTCATCTGCTGTATTGATACCTTTAGGTTCCTGATTATTAAACAATTTGTTCTGCTTTATATCTGACTGTTTTTCAGCCACCAAGTTTAGTTGCTACCATGAAGTTAACCTGACTTCCCTGGGCAGATGACTTCATCAATGTGACCTGGAACCCCACCTCTCCAGAGCCTATACCCACTAGGGAAAGGAGACAGGCTGGGAGTATGGATCGACCTGCCAAATGCCCATGTCTAGTGGAGAAACAATTACAGAAGCCAGACCTTCCACCCTTTGCACCCCACAATGATCCTGGGTCCATACTCCCAGTGGGATCAAGAATAGGAAAGCTTTCCATGGAGAGGATGGGATATGGAACTCTTCTGGTGGGAACTATATGCATTTGTACCCACCTTACCCTACAGTCTTGTCAATCATTATATATATTTTTTCTTTATTGCCACCAGGATTAGTTTAGAGGCCTGGTGCTTGCAAAAATGAAGCCACTACTTCTGGAGGTCATTTATTCTTTTCATTCTTTTTCTTTTATGTGTTAGAACAGAGACAAATTGAGAGGGGAGCAGAAGACAAAAGGAGAAAGAAAGAGAGACACCTGTAGCTCTGCTCCACCACTTGTACAACATCCCCCTTGCAGGCATGAGGGGGTGCCGAAGCTTGAATCTAGGTTCTTGTTTATGGTGATCATAGGAAATTTCCAGATTTTAGCCCCTAGATATGCTTACAATATGTGCCTTGTAATCTGAGTGTAATCATTTGTAAATGGGCCTCCCTCAATATAGGGCAGAAAGACTGAAAATATAAATAAAAGGTTAAGAATATGTAGAAGGTTTGAAAGAGTGCAGGTGGTTAGTGCAGAAATGCAGGCTGGCCTTCCCTGGGTAAGCAAGTGATAACAAGTAGGGTCTACGGAGGTCCAATTGAACACTTAACTGAGAAGGCCCCAACTCAGAGCAGGGCGCCCAAAAGGTAAGATATTTGATACAGAAAAAGCAAGTGTGTCAACCTGTACATATAGTAGCTAAGGTTACTGCCATATTTTGTCCTTAATTGCTAGCTACCTCAGATTTTGTAACCCTGGCTAGCTTCCTCCCTCCTAAAAGGTATCTTATGTGGAGGCTAAACATTCCCAGATGCAGCTACACTAGAAAGATAACAAGTAACCATAACAGTAACTAAGGCAACCAGACCCTGAGCAGTGGGTACAAGTCCCACCCCCTTCACCTTGCAGCCTCTGCTTCTGTGATGACACGTTTGACTGTCAAGCCTGCACCACCCATATAAGCTTGTGCCTTCCCTTTGCAAGTATTAATAGAGTTCCTTAACAGTAGTCTGTGTGCTGAACCGGGTGCACCACCACTTGGTGAACATGCATGTTCTATATGAACATGAATGTGAATATAGTGGGTTATGGGAAAAGTCACTAAGTATTTCTGTATAGAAAAATGGGTCATGACTTCCAACAACCATATATATATATATATATATATGATACATCAGATGGCATTTCAACCTTGGTTTTCATTTGAATAAATGTGAATTGTTTTGTAATTTGTGGTGCCAGGTGTTTTAGGCTTAGATTGCATCAACTGAAACAAAATGAATGCAACTGGAGGTGACTGTTAAGTGAACTAAGTAGAGAGCTGAAGGACAACTACTGGATGGGCTCACTTATCTGTGCAGTAGATGGCTAAAGTAAAGGTACTTGCAAAAATCGGTAAAGAAACTGTCTCTTGGACTTTGTGAGTGCTAAGGGGTTTGAGGGGGGTGACACAGAAATAGAGTGGAGCATGTGGTGACTTGCATTCACCATGTGTGCATGTGAATATACTCCCCAAATATTATAATCTTGTAAAACACTGTGGTATCATTGATAAAAATATACAAATAGGGGTTTGATAGTGGCATGTCAGGTTGAGTCCACATGATACCATATACAAGGACCTGGATTCAAAACTCCATCCCCACCTGTAGGAAGGGAAGCTTCAGGAACGACAAAGCAGTGCTGCAGCTCGCTCACTCTCTCTCTCTCCCTCCCTCTTCTCTCAGTCATTCTGGGTCCTAGCAAATAAAATTAATATAATATATGAATGTGTATTATAGGTCTTCTATTTCTATCCAAGAATGAAAGTGAACAAATTCATACTGCATGCTAAAGTCATTTTTAAAATAGTAAAATAGTTAAGAAGACATTTTTTTTTTAATTTCTTGGACATCAAGCAGCAAAGGACAGTAATCTCAGAGATGGAAACACGTGAAGTGAACCCAGCAGCCAGCTGCCTAGAGAGAAACTGTGGGAAACAGGGCACAGAACAGAGACCTGGAAGTCACCTTGAGTTGATAAGCTAGAGCTGAATGGCCGGGGAAATGTTTCTGTCCCACAATTTATAAGGCAGAATACAAGAGGGGGGAGAGAAATTGCCAGAGTTCACACAGGTTATGGAATCATTCCTGCTTTAATCGAGCTGGAAAAGCTAATAATGTACGGCAAGCTGATTAAGACATTCAAAGGTTTTTGCCTGAGGAAAGAGACAGCGCTAACCATAGACTAAACAGAACTCTGGTCTCTTCCAACAAAATTCAAAGACAAGACTTGTGTTATACAGTGAATATTGATCCCACAAAGAATATATGGCCAAATATTAACTTCCATCATCCATGAATGTGGTTTTATTTAGAAACAATCTTTTAAAAATAATTTTATTTACTTACTGTTGGATATAGACAGAAAGAAATTGAGAGGGGAAGAGGAGATAGGGAAAGAGATAGAGGCCTGCAGCCTTGCTTCAGCACTTGTGAAGGTTCCTTCTGCAGATGGGGACCAGGGGCTTGAACCTGGGTCCCTGCACACTGTAATGTGTGCACTTAACCAGATGTATCACCGCCTGGCCACTAGAAACAGTCTTTACATATATGATTAAGTGAGACAATATCAGGTCAGACTGAAGTGGGATGGGCACTAGTCAACAGTCACTGGTAGTGGGCCAGTCAGTGGTATACCCGATTGAGTGCACATGGCAGTTGCGCAATGATCCAGGTTCAAGTCCTTGATCCCTACCTGCAGGGGGAGGAAGCTTCGTGAGTGGTGAGGCTCTTTTTTTCTCTCCCTGTCTCTCCCTATCATCTTTCTCTATTTCCCTCTCTTTATCCAATAATAAATAAATAAATAAATAAATAAATAAATAAATAAAATAAGAAAAAATGACTGGTGTTGATCAAAGGGAAGGAAAAACAGACACAGCGTGATAACACCATGCAGAAGTGGGGGGATAGAGGCTGGAGTGGTACAGCTATAAGCCAAGAATTGCCAACGACTCCAGAAACTGAGAGAGAGGCAGAGGACTGAGAAAAAGTTCACCTTTCTGACATTTTCAGGCTTCCAGAAGTGTGAATCAAGATATTATCATTCTGCTGTTTGCTACCAGCATAATCACTGTGGTGTGGTATTTACAAGACAAATCCAGCACTCCCAATCCAACAGCCACCCTGTTTTTTTTTTTTTCTTTTTAATTTGATAGGACAGTGATAAATTGAGACGAGAGAGATAGAAAGAGACCTGCAGGACTGTTTCAATACTCATGAAGATTTGTCCTCCCATCCTCCACCTGCCTCCCTCAGCAGGTGAGGACCTAGGGCTTGAAGCCTGGAGCTTGTACATGATAATGAGTGAACTCAACTTTCTGCACCATTCTGTGGTCCCAAGATACTTCTGTTTTTTTTTTTTTTTTGTGGGCTTTTGTTTGTTTGTTTGTTTTAATTTCTTCTTTTTCAGCCACCTTGTTTGTGATATTGTGTTATCACAGCCCTGGGGAACCAGTACAACATGAAGGATCATGTTATTTCCAAGCAACTTAATTGTTTCAGAACAGGCTAAAGGGTAATTATTTATAGGAAGACAGAAATATCTAACACTCACTGAATAAAAAAAAAAGTGCATTTTTAGCATCCAAGCATGGAGAGAAGTAGCAGACAAGATTCATGAGAAGGAAATTCAATGTATGGAATTCATTTGGAAAGGACATGACTACAAGTTCCCATGTTTTAATTTTCTGTATTTTACACATGAGTGAAACCATCTGGTAGTAGTCTTTCGCCTTCTTGTTTTCTTCACTAAGCATAATCACCTCTAGTTCCACCTATTTTCTCTAAGATTGTGTAGGAACTATACTGTTTATGGAAGGAAGGAATCAGGAACAGAACACAGAACTCTGGTGTGGAACAATAGCCCTTTATACTCTCAAAAACTACTATTAAATCACAAATAAAAACTTCAACAAATAAGAAAGAACAAAAGTGGTGAGTCGGTAGGTAAAGTCATTAAAAATATTATAGTCATACTCAATATTTTTAAGCAACAGGAAGAAAGTGCAGACGTGCTAAACACAGATACACAATTTATAAAAATTCAGGCAAGAACTCTGAAATAATCTTGTCAGCCCGGCCACAAAGTAGTACTGCAATATTGGATAAATTTCTAAGTACTATGAGCCTTAGACTCATCATCTGAAAAATGGGATTGATAAACCCTGTCTTGTAGGACTGTAGCAATACCTAGAAAGTAAAAGCAGTTGACTTGATACCTAGAATTTACTGAATCTTAAATGGAAGCTATTCATATATAATATTCCCCAGACTTTATTTCCCTCCCCTCTGAGATTTTTTTTCATCCAAGATGAATCAGATAATGTGCAGCTCAATAAGAGAGAAAATGACAAAGATGCAGCTACAGAGAGAGAGAGAGAGATAGAGAGAGAGAGAGAGAGAGAGAGAGAGAGAGAGACTTGTTATATTTTTCCTTTAGAAGGATATATAAATTTAGACATTGGTTAGTTTTCCACAGCCAAACAGTTGATAAAATCTCCATGAATTTAAATCAATGAAAAACTCCTTCCTCTCCCAGCTGCTCATTCATTCAAAAAACTATTTTCATTCATTTCATTTCCACAAAAACCTAGACTCCCCTTAAATTTGGCTGAATTGAACTCTGGATAATCTAAATAATAATTCACTGTTATTTTGATGGAGTGGGTTCTGGCTATCTTAGGTCAGGGGGGAAAAAAGCCAGGTAGTAACTTTGGGGCAGAACCTCAAGGAATTATCACCCTACTCCCTATAGCCCTTACAAATGCATTTATATACAGCATTCACTTCATGCACAGTGTTCAAATGGGCTGGCCCAGTCAGAACGCCTTCCACAGCTGCCTAGGAGAAGATTTCTCTCTGGTTTATCCACAATCCCAAAGTAACAAAGAGCAATTTCCCATGCAAGGTTTTTCTTTTACCTGGAAAACACAGTCTGAGAGCCTGGTTCCTGAACCAACCCACAGCTTAACTGATAATTCACTCCCACAGGAGAGATTGTAATTTCCCACAGTCACAGCCACTGCTGGCTCAGGACATTTGAACTTGACCGCTCACGTCCGGTGTCTCCCCACCTCACACCTTATGTCTACTTGTTCTTTAGGTCTCCAGACATCTCACCATCTTCCTACTGTGTGTGGTGGCCCTCCCATCTCCCATCCTATGAGCTGGCATGTGTCCTGAGTATTTGAATGTCTTGAGAAGTAACACAGTGATTTCTGAAGAATATACTAACACAGTGATTATATAGTAACACAGTGATTTCTGAAGAGTAAGCATTCAAGTAATACTTGGTGAATAAAAACTCAGGGAATAGGGTATTTTATCTATTAGACTTTATTAAGACAGCTTCTACTTTCTACACAGTCTAACAGTGTGATGTATCTTTTAATTTTATAGAAGAACCGACTAAAATAGCTAAGGAAAGTGGGGGAAAAATAAGCCCCGTTTACATTTTTCTTTATTTTCTGTAGAATTATTTTCAACATTTCCTCAGAAATTTCTGTTCCTGTGCAACTGTTAACTTGTTCCAGATCACAAAGTAAGATGAAAAGCTTCTCAGCTTGGTTTTATAAAATGTCATACTTTTAACCTGATAAGCACTAATACATATGTGATAAACTTTGATTAACTAACATTCAAAAGTTAATAAACTTTCTATTAAAAGGAAAATCCTTGGGAAAACAAAAGTCACAAAAAGGAACAAAAATGGCTCACAGAGAAAAGGAGCACAAAGTTGGTCACTGTGTTTTCCCCAGCATGACCCTGACTTTCCTCTTTAAACAGGAGTGAGTATTCAGACTCATTCTTCAGCTGGGACAAGAGGCTTTGTTGGCTAACGCTGTGAAGTGGACAAAGGAGAGGTGCTCTCCGTGGGGACAAATCTGGCCCTGGCTCTCTCTTCCTCATCTCTTACAGCCTTCTCATACCATAAAGAGTAGGAAATGGGGTCAGTTCCCTTGATCTTGTCCAAAAATTCCAGCACTTTCATCTTGTTGGTTTCAGCAAGAGCTCTTGGACCCCACAAGAATTCATAGCGCAGAGGATTACTGTTCTGGACCTGCCGGTATATCAGGTAATTCTCCTGCACCCATTCCTTGGTGAGAAGCATCCAAGGGTCTCCACAAAGGAAGTGGTCTCTCCCAACACCCACACCTACCATATTCAGGAAATCCCAGATATTTTCCTCCGGGGCGCAGTTACCCTCTAAGAAGATCAAACCCAGGATGATTATCAGAAGACCGATTTTAGGCATACTTTGGTTGTTACTAAGCATGTGATCATAGGTGAGCCCCAGTGAGTTGACAAGGATGTATGAGTGGACAGTAGGGTCCACCTCCTTCAATTCAATGCCAAAGATCACCTCTAAGCATTTAGAAGCTTTCTTAAATATCACAGGAAATCGCCTCCGGTAACCCTTTAAAAAAACCTTCAGCATTTCCGCCCTTGTAATGGGCTCCCTCAAACGATACTTGAGGATCATAAGTTGCACCAATTCCATCACCTTCTCATTAAGTGGATCCCAGGAGGGGGGTTCACTGTATGTGGACATGTGCAGGGAGCTTGCACCCTTCACTTGTGGGTTGCTGGAGCCCCCATATGATGGGCCCCATGATGTGCAGCGGCCAGAATTCTGAGGATTCAAGGTTGCAACAACAGGCCCTTTCTGCTCCCTATTCTCCATTTCCTCTTCCTCCTCTTCATTCTCAGTGTTTGGGATCACTGGTGAAGATGGCAGGGAGGAAGAGGTAGAAGGAAAGGAGAAATTGAAAGAACAAGAGGAAAAGGAGGAACAATCCTCCTCCTTCTCCTCCTCATTGGTTGTGGGTACCACCAGATCCTGTATGTCATTGTGGACCTGAAAATCTGCCTCCAATGAGAGGCGTGGACGCTTTGGCGAGGGAGGCATGATGACTGCTGTTGGGAGGCAGCAGGTAGAAATGCGAGCAGGAGGTTGAGAGATGGGACCCCAAGGGCCTGGGGAGAGAGAGGGGCGGTCAGTGAACTCAGCACACATACACAACCTTAACTGCCCCGACAAAACCCAACTTACAGATTGTGTCTTCAGGAGATGTTCAAAGGGTCCCACAGAGCTCCTGTCTCCCAGGTGGTTTTCCCCAGAGAAATCTGTCATGGGATGAAAAGCAGGAAGGGTCCTCAAGGTACAGCCAACCAGCATGGGCAAAGGTCTCCAGAACTGATGGGGCTTGGATGGGATCAAGTTCTGTGAGGACACTTCTGGGCTAGAGGCTCTTATGTTTCCCTCAACAAGGTCTGAGCCCCCACCCTGCTGGAAGAACAGGACCAACTTTGTGTCCTTCCCAGTGTGTGCTCAGTTCTTTTATCTTACTTCTTGGAGATCCTGTGACTCCTCCCTCTGCTGATGTCACCAGCTCTGATCAAGGTTTTCACCTCCCTGGGACACTGTAGGCAGAAGCAAAGACAGGAATGCAGCTACCCCCGTCCTGGGGGCTGCTCAGGCACAAAGTAGTCCACTCCGCCCTCTAGGTATTTCTCTGCCCTGATGGCAGAGCCTGTCCTGTCCTGAAGTCTGCCTCCCACCGAGGATGTCACCTCCCTGGGACACTGATCCCCCTCACTCCTGGTAGCGTGAGAGTCCCTTCCATCCAGCCAATCCTGCTCAGATCTTCAGAGGGCCGAGACCTTTGAGGTCTTTCTGTTCACAGAGGGAGACCCTCTTCTGACTGGACATGGCACCCTCCCCTGAGGCAAGGCCCAACTGGGGCTGGAGCAAGTTAGCAAGAAACACATCTGCCCACCAACTTCCTTAGTCTTCTCATGGCTGACAGTTGGGGCAGAATGGGCTTGTGAGAGGACTGTCTGTGGTAGAAGGTTCCACCATGCAAACTCAAAGTACTTGCTCCAGACAGAGCTTGTAATACCCTCCCCAATGCCCCACCCTCACCTCACCCCGCTGAAACACCAGAATGTTTTCTTGTCCTATGAGTCCTTAAGATGACAGAAAATGAATTCAAGGCAATAGAAAGAGGCCCCTTTGACCCACAGGCCCATTACAATATTCTTCTTCTATTTTTATTATTACTGGAGACAGAGAAAAATTGAGAAGGGGCTGGGAGATAGATAGGGAGAGAGACAGAGAGACACCTGTAGCCCTGCTCCATCACTTGTGAAGCCTTCCTGATGTAGGTGGGGAGAGGGTGCTTGAACCCGGGTCCTTGCACACTGTAATGTTCTTAACACTTAACAAGGTGTGCCACCACCTGGATCCTGTTACAATCTTCTCAGAACTGATAGGAGAGGGCATCGCAGACACACATCCACCATAGAGAAAGAGAGAGATGGGGGGGCTGTCTGTCTGGAGGAGGGGGGACTGTCTGGAGAGAGAGAGAGAGAGAGAGAGAGAGAGAGAGAGAGAGAGAGAGAGGGAAAGAGGAACTGTCTGTCTGGAGAGGAATCCCTCAGACTCTCAAAAGGAAGGGCCTCATAAAGCAGATAAGAGACAGTCTGGGGGTTTCTGGGGCCTGGAAACAAGGAGTGATTTCCCCCTCTGCTTTGGGTCCTCTCAGCCACATTCCACAGGTTTGGTCTCTTGATCTCCTTTCATTTCTGGCCAAAGTGCTCTCCTCCCAGAATTTCTTTTGTGTCCAGGAACTGTGCTAGAAATCACCCGAAAATAACTACAAGGACAACCAGATGGGGGCTGGACAAGGAGGGGGGAGAGGATGCAGGCTTGCAATCCCTCCAAAAATTGAAAGGCGATGCCACACTTCCTCCTTTTCCCATTACCAAATCCTGAAACATCATCCTCTGTTGACCTGAAGCCCCAACCCCATGTCCAGTGGAGAAGCAATTTCAGAAGCCAGAAGTCCCACCTTCTGCACCCCATAAAGAATTTTGGTCCATAGCCCTAGAGGGGGTGAAATGATAGGGGAGAGATGACCAGAAGGCAATAAACTCCAATTCCATCAGGACCTGGAGAGAGAACAGGAAAAAAGGAAGGACCTTTGAAAGTAGAAGTAGGTGTAGGTGTGACTTAAAATGGAAGAGAAGGGAGAGCCATAGAGGGGAAAAAAAGAGCAAATATATACAAATACAGATAGTTATAAATATAATAATCAACCCATACCTATGACCTTGGCAGAACTACTGCAGTTTCCAACGGGGGTGGGGTGGGGGGGTGGAGTCACAGAACTCTGGTGGTGGGAATGGTGTGGAATTATACCCCTATTCTCTCATAATTTTGTAAATCAATATTAAATCACTAATAAAATATATAAAAGAATGCCTTGGAGCTGAGAAATAGTTCTCCTAGTCATTTCTTTAAAGATTTTTTTATTTATTAATGAGAAACATAGGAGGAAAGAGAAAGAGCCAGATATCATTCTGATACATGTGCTGCTGGGCATTGAACTCAGGACTTCATGTTAGAGGGCCTGATGCTTTATCCACTGCGCCACCTCCCGGACCACCTTCTAGTCATTTATTATAAACCAGCTCCCTGGGTTTGAGCCTATCTCTGCAGGGTGCATCAGCATGGCACGGGAGGAGTGAACAGTGGAGCAGCCCTAAACTTGAAAAAAAAAAAAACTGAGCCCCAATCTAGGAACAAAAGAAACTGTGCATATGCCAAGGTCCTGACATCAAAGGAAAAATAAAATGAAAGTATGTCTGGGGTGGGTGGGTCGAGTGATGGCACATCCAGTAGTTCAAGCCCCTGATCGCCATCTGCATACATAACAGAGGCTTCATGAGTAGTGAGTGGGACAGTGTTGCAGGTGTCTCTCTTTCTCTCTTTCTTTTTTTTTAAATTTTATTAATTTATTCATAAAGATAGAAGGAGAGAGAGAGAGAGACAAAGAACCAGACACCACTCTGGTACATGTGCTGCCGGGGATTGAACTCAGGACCTCATGCTAGAGAATCCAATGCTTCATCCACTGTGCCACGTCCTGGACCACTCTCTCTGTCTCTTTCTATCAACTCTCCATGGTCTCTCACCCTCTATCCAGAAGAGAAAAAAATATATTACAGCCGAGAACAGCGGAGTTCTCCCATAAGCAGTGAGTCCCAGAGATAACCTTGCTGGGAGAAGAAGAAATTAGGAGTGGAAGGAAAAGGAGAAAAAGGAGGTAAGGAGGAGGAGAAGGACCTTGGGGCAAGGAAAGTGACTCTGTATATCACAGGATTTGCACTTGTGGGGCTCAGGGTTCTATGTACCACTACATGTGCCAGGACACTGTTGTAGCCTTATACTCAACAAATAAAATAACACCCAGGGTTCCACTTGGCTTCCTTGAAGGGCATGAAGGGAAAGGGCATGT
The DNA here is from genome assembly GCF_950295315.1 of Erinaceus europaeus. Lineage (NCBI taxonomy): Eukaryota > Metazoa > Chordata > Mammalia > Eulipotyphla > Erinaceidae > Erinaceus > Erinaceus europaeus. The sequence continues at coordinate 15,812,685 of NC_080185.1, forward strand.
GGGAACACCACTCCTGAAGCCTTCTCGGGAGGTAGGGTCCTGTACATTGGGGGCCTTCTCTCACCCCTTCTAAAAGGCCTCACCTTAAGTCGCCTCTGTCAAGCTACTCCAAGGGACACAGCATCCTGGGCTCCTAGGTGAAAGCCCAGCCTAAGGAGGGGCAAGGGACAGGGTGGGGGTGGGACTGAAACACCTTCCCAAGTGGAGAATCCCTCCCTCAGTGCCTTCCCAGAGTGCCCCTCCCCCAACACCTGACCGACCTCCCTGACCTGCCCTTTGGTTGACCCCAGCACACTCCAACTAACAAGTCCCCTTCTTGTACTCAGAGGCTATAATGGAAAAGGAGTTGTTCTGGGAATGCTGCCTGAAAGTCTGAAGGCTAAAAGCCAGCACAGAAAGCTGTGTCTTTTCCCCACCCTGGAGTGAGGTCTCTTCATTGGCAATGGCCCCTGTGTCTGGCTATCCCTGAGAAACTCCTCTTTGCTGACTGAGTTAGGGCTTCAGCAGCCTCAAACTTCTGCATTGAAGCCAAGACACCCCACAGTGATAGCAAACATTCAGGCTAACTTAGACTCCAGGCACTCAGCAGGGCCCCCCTGAGTGTAGAACACCACCCCCCACACTGGCCTTCTGGGCTCCAGGAAGACCACAGAGAACCCCTGGCCTCAGTGTACCCAGCAGTTGCCCCCTGAAATTGGAGCACCCCATACTGGTCTTTTAGGCTCCAGCACCCAGCAACAACCCTCTGATCAGGGAACTCCTTTCATTGGCCCTGTATGAACTCCAGGTCCCATCCCCAAGAAGCACCCCCACACTAGCCCTCTGAGCTTGGGGTACCCCTCAGTGAACCCCTGGCCTAAAATACCACAGCTGTGCTCTGGAAATGGAATCCTCCCACCAACATTGGTAATTTAGGCTTCTGGAATCTGGCAGACAGCCACCTGAGTGCAGAGCAACCCTATGTTGGCCCAGTATAGGCCCGGGGCATCCCACAGGGGATCCCTGGCTTTGAGCACCCCAAAATGGAGCAACGTTACCATTTATATTCATAACACCTAGCAATGCCCCTTGTTGTTGGTCCTGTGGGCTCAGGGCAGCCAGCCACAATATTGACTTTCTGTGCTCGAAGATCCCTACATTGGACCCCTAGCGTTAGCATACCGTCTAGCAAACCCTAGGCAGCCCCCATACAATAAAGAACCCTCACACTGACTCTCTGGGCTAAAGGTTACCCATCAGCATCCGTGGGTGCACAGAACTACCTCAATGGTCTTCTGGGTTCTGAGCACCCACCTCTTCGCGTCCCTGGGCACAGAACACCCCACGACAGCTCCTGCGCTTAGAATAGCCTTCCCCCACTACACCACACAGATACTCTCAGGGCACAGGTGCAAAACTGAGTTCACAGGCAAGGGTCCCCCTTCTGCCTCAGGGTCCTCACCTAAAGCCCCCCAGGTGTCTCCTACACTCTTTCTGGACCTAAGTGCAGCCCACTCTGAGTGCCTCCTACCTCATACCTTCAAGAGCAAATTCAGGCAAGCCAGCTTCGCCTGGCCTGCGGTCCCTGAGGGCAGCTTGCTGGGGCTGGGCTATGGGGGAGGTGTCACCAGGTCTCCTTCTCGGGGATCCGATATACGGATTGGGCAGACCTCTGATGACGTCTGTTGCCCTCTGTTGCCCTCTGTTGCCTTCTGTTGACCTAAGACCCCTCCCTTCAGACTCCCAGGTGCAAATCTATAAATAGAACCTGCAGTGGAAATAAGTGCCTTGTCAGTGTGAGGTTCTGGGTGCCAAATGTCATCCAATTAAAAAAAAAGAAAAAAGAAAAAGCCAGTGGGTTCAGAGAGTTGGATACACTGTTGTAGCTCAGGGCTTGCTGGTCCAATAACTCAGGTTCCATTCCTGGCCCATCATATGCCAGAGCTAAACAGTGCTCTTGTCTCTCTCCATCATAAAAATTATCTTTAAAAAATATTTGAATATTTGGTGGTGTCACACCTGGTTGAGTGTACATGTTACAAAGTGCAAAGACCTGGGTTTAAGCCTCTGGTGCACAGCTGTGGGAGGAAACCTTCACACATGGTGAAATAGTGCTGCAGGTCTCTCTCTTTCCCTCTCTATCTCTCTGTTTCCTCTTAATTTCTGCTTATCTCTATCTAATATATAAACATTATTTAACATCATACTTTTAAATGGGAAAAGTATATTAAATGATTTTATTTATTGTATTTATTATTGCTATGAGACAGAGAGAGATTGAGAGTAGAGGGGGAGATAGAGAGGGAGAGAGACAGAAAGACACTTTCATCCCTGCTTCATCACCTGGAGGTGGGGACCAGGGGCTTGAACATGGGTCCTTAAGCACTGTGATGTGTGCACTTAACAAAGTACGCCACCACCTAGCCCTAAAAAATGTTTTTAATGAAAGAGAGATACACATACAGATAGAGAGAGACTAGAACACCTCTCCGCATTGGCTTATGGTAGTGCTAGGGATTGAACCTGGTACCTTAGAGCTTTAGGCATGAACATCTTTTGCATAACTATGTTGCTGTCTCCCAGGCCCAAAGATAAATCTTTTTTTTTTAATTTTTTTATATTTATTTATTTTCCCTTTTGTTGTCCTTGTTGTTTTTTGTTGCTGTTGTAGTTATTGTTGTTGTTGATATCCTCATTGTTAGATAGGACAGAGAGAAGTGGAGAGAGGAGGGGAAGACAGAGGGGGAGAGAAAGACAGACACCTGCAGACCTGCTTCACCGCCTGTGAAGTGACTCCCCTGCAGGTGGGGAGCCAGGGGCTCGAACTGGGATCCTTATGCCGGTCCTTGCACTTTGCACCACCTGCGCTTAACCTGCTGTGCTACTGCCCTACTCCCAAGATAAATCTTTTAAAGACAAATAAGGAGCTTTTCAAGACAAAGATAGTGGAGGCTGGGCAGTGTGGTATACCTGGTTTAGCACACACATTACCACGCACAAGAACCTAGATTCCAGACCCGTTCCCCACCTGCAGGGAGGAAGCTTCATGAGCAGTAAAGTAGGTTTAAAAGTGGCTCTCTCCCTCTCCCTTCTCAATTACACTGTGTCCTATCAAATGAAAATAGGAAAGAAAAAAAAAAAAAGACAAGAGAAAGAAAAGAAAAACCAGCTTCCAGGATCAGTGGATTTTTAATGCTGGTACCATGTCCAGAGATAAACCTGGTCACAGTTTAGACTAACTGGGAAGAGTATGTTGTCCAGCCTCCCATCTGAGGACAGAACATTCTCTACCATTATTGGTCCAAGTTGAGGGCAAGGTCCTATAGAGGCCCACAAAGGGGTCTATTGTGTTGTTCCTGATAGAGATGACCAATACATGGAGAGAGGGACCTAGGGAGTCAGGTGGTAGTGCAGCGGGTTAAGCTCAATGACCAGCTTAAAGATCCCTGTTCCAGCCCCCAGGTCCCCACCTGCAGGGGAGTCGCTTCACAAGCAGTGAAGCAGGTCTGCAGGTGTCTGTCTTTCTCTCCCCCTCTCTGTCTTCCCCTCCTCTCTCCATTTCTCTCTGTCTTATCCAGCAATGACAGCATCAGTATCTACAACAATAAAAAATTAATAACTACAACAATAAAAAAGAGTGAGGGATTTATACGAGGTCTAGGCCCATGATGTATGTTTGGGAATCTCAGGACTCCCCAACTAGAGCCCCAGCTGATGGGGTGGCTTCACAGTGACTAAAGAATCATCATTAAAGTATGCCAATCTCACCCTTATTCAGCTTTTGCAGTCCTTGCTTTGATAAGGTTAGCTTTGGAATGAGTGAGGGAAGTGTAATAGGAAGTAGGTGAGGAGGGTATATAGGTCTAAGTAGACACTAATTCATTAGGTACTTTGTGGTGTTTTTTTAGGTCTTTCTACTTGCTTGTTTCATATACTGACTTACTGTACTTTTGCTTTCAGGTATATATTTTGCCCTAAATTATGGATGCATGTGAACATATGCTCTATCTCATGGGACCTGGTTTTGGGACTTTGTTAGAAAGTGAACCACCAGAAATAGAATTAGAGAATCCTATGAGAAAGGAAAGGTCTCACCTGAGTAATGAGGCTGAGGAAGATGGGTTCTGAAATTGGGGCACCTTCGAATGTTCCTAATCATGACCACAGAATGTGAGCTCAGATCTACAGGGATACAGAGGTCACATAGGCTCCTAAGATGAATATGGGCCCCAGATCAGATCAAATCGACTGGGTTCACAGTCAATAATATTTACAAACCTTTCCCATATTTGGGAGCTACTCTCTTCCCTGATCCAGCTTTCTGGTCCATCTGCCAGCCATGACATCATCTCCCCAGATAATAACTTGGATCCACCTGCATATCAGATGTCAGGTTCATTAAAAAAAAAAAAAAACAGTATAGTCATGGGCCATTTGGAGTATAACTTAAATAAGCCTACTAGCTATCTATAAAACAGAGACCCCCAAATCTTCATCTGCAATATTCCAGCCTTTAGGTTCATGAGTATGGATTGACCTGCCAATGCCCATGTTCAGCGGGGAAGCAATTACAGAAGCCAGACCTTCCACTTTCTGCACCCCATAATGACCCTGGGTCCATACTTTCAGAGGGTTAAAGAATACGAAAGCTATGAGGGGAGGGGATACGGAGTTCTGGTGGTGGGAATTGTGTGGAGTTGTAACCCTCTTATCATATGGTTTTTCTCAGTGCTTCCTCTTTATAAATAAAAATTTTAAAAAATAACTGGAGTGGAGCCAAGATGGCAGCCTGAAGACATTTGACTTTCTATCTGAAAAGCCACTTAAAATCAGGAAATTCCAAGGGCAAGATTTCCAGGCCAGTGGTAAAGGAAGTATACAAGAGAGATTGGAGTGGAGCCAAAGAAGAGAACCACAGAGCACATATAGGCTGGAACGGGCTACAAAAGGACAAAGCACATTGTGCGGAGTTTCTGTGAGTTAAAATTGGCCCTCTGATCCCATCCCCTGGGGCCCTAGCCAGGGACCCTTGAGATTTTCCACACAGACATGATGGGCCTAGACCTCTAACAGATCACTCTCACCACTATCACTTGTCATCTCCATCAGGAACAACATAATGGACCCCTTTGTGGACCTTGCCCTCAAAGTGGATCAATAATGATAGGGAATGTTCCACTCTCTGAAGAGAGGTTGGGCTACATACTCTATCTACCACTCAAAGAAGATGGGTCCTGAAATAAGCCGCCTGGAATGTTCTTGGTCATGACCACAGAATGTGAGCTCAGACCTACAGAAATGCAGAAGTTACATAGACTCCTGTGCTGAATATGGACCCCAGATCAAACTGGTAGGGTTTACAGTTAACATTACTTATATACTTATCCCATATTTGGGAGCTACTCTCTTCCCTGATACAGCTTTCTAGTCCTTTTATCCAACTATGACACTATCTCCCCAGACAATAACTTGGGTCCACCTGCATATTAGATGTCAGGCTCAGGCAAAAACTAGTAAAGTCATGGGCCTTCTGGAATATACCTAAAATAGACCCACTGGCTTTTTCCAAAATGGAGATCTCAATCTTTATCTTCATTATTCATGCCCATAGGTTCATGATTAGTCAGTAATTTGTTGTGCATTATATTTTAACTCTTTTTCAGCCACCAGGTTCCTGATGCTACCATGATGCCAACTAGACTTCCCTGGGCAGATGACCCCACCAATATGTCCTGGAGCCCCGCTTCCCCAGAGCTCTGGCCCCACTATGGAAGGAGAGAGACAGGCTGGAGTACGGATCAACCTGTCAATGCCCATGTTCAGTGTGGAAGCAATTACAGAAGTCAGACCTTCCTCCTTCTGCATCCCATAATGATCCTGGATCCATATTCCCAGAGGGATAAAGAAAAGGGAATCTATCAAGGGAGGGGATTGGATATGGAGTTCTGGGGGTGGGAATTTTACCCCTCCTAGCCTATAGTCTTGTCAATATTTAAATTTTATAATTAAAAATTAAAAATATAACTAACTAAAGAAATACATAAGACAGAGATAGAACACTGCATAGAAAAACAGTTCTCTGGTTTCTCAAAAAAACATTAAAATATAAAAAAAATAACACTGATGATGTCATTTGTACTGACTTGTTCTGACAAGATGGACTTAAAGTCTCTGTGGTGAAATATCTCCACATTCTTTCCTATGCTGATGTGATTCATCCCCCCTCAGATGAAGCCTCAGCTCCACTAGACCTCCAAAACAGAAGTCAGAAAACACTGAGTTGGGCATCCCATTATGGGGTTGGCCTTTATTTCTTTCTGTTTTTTTTTTTCCTATAAGATCTTCCCCAGAATCACTTGCATCTTCTTCTTCTTCTTCTTCTAGCGTTTGCCCTTCTTCCGTAGCCAGTCAACAGCGTCAGGTTGAGCATGATTCCATTGCTCTCAAAGGTTATTTTATTTACAAAAAGGAAACATTGACAAAACCATAGGATAAGAGGGGTACAACTCCACACAAGTCCCACCACCAGATCTCCATATCCTATCCCCTCCCCTGATAGCTTTCCTATTCTTTATCCCTCTGGGAGTATGGGTCATTGTGGGTTGCAGAAGGTAGAAGATCTGGCTGCTGTAATTGCTTCCCCGCCGAACATGGGCATTGACTGGTCGATCCATACTCCCAGCCTGTCTCTCTTTTTCCCTAGTAGGATCTCTTTCTCTCTCCTCTATGGAGGGCAGAGCTCCAGGACACATTGGTGGGGTTGTCTGTCCAGGGAAGTCTGGTCGGCATCATGCTAGCATCTGGAACCTGGTGGCTGAAAAGAGAGTTAACATGCAAAGCCAAACAAATTGTCGCACAATCATGGACCTAAAGGCTGGAATAGTGCATATGAAGAGTTGGGGGGGGGTCTCCATTTTGTAGGTAGCTAGTAGACATATTTTAGTTATATTCCAAAGGGCCTGCAGCTATAATACTGTTGTTTGTTTTTGCCTGAGCCTGAAATCTGGTATGCAGGTGGATCTTAATTATTGTCTGGGGAGATGATGTCATGGCTGGCAGAAGGACCATAAAGCTGGATCAGGGAAGAGAGTAGCTCTCAAATGTGGGAAAGGTGTATAAACATTGTTGACCGTAAACCCCATCGATTTGATGTGATCTGGGGCCCATATTCAGCTTATGAGCCTATGTGACCTCTGCATCTCTGTAGACCTGAGCTCAAATTCTGTGGTCATGAATAGGAATGTTCCAAGCTGCCCCAATTTCAGGACCCATCTTCCTCAGGTGTAGCATAAAGTATGTTATCCAGCTTCCCTTTCGATGATGGAACATTAAAGTTACTCAGTTGGGTCTGGGGAGGTAACATGATGGTTTTGCAAAAGACTTTCATACTGGAGGCTCTGAAGTCTATGGTTCAATCTCCAGTGCCACCGTATACTGTGGAATTTTTGGACTATAACTAAAATATGCCTACTAGCTATCTACAAAACAGAGACCCCCCTCTCCCCCACAACTCTTCATTTGCACTATTCCAGCCTTTAGCTCCATGATTGATCAACAGTTTGTTTGGCTTTGTCTGTTAACTCTCTTTTCAGCCACCAGGTTCCAGATGCTACCATGATGCCAATCAGACTTCCCTGGACAGACAACCCCACCAATGTGTCCTGGAGCTCTGATTTCCCAGTACCCTGCTCCACTAGGGAAAGAGAGAGGCAGGCTGGTAGTATGGATCGACCTATCAATGCCCATGTTCGGTGGGGAAGCGATTACAGAAGCCAGACCTTCCACCTTCTGCATCCCACAATGACCTTGGCTCCATAATCCTAGAGGGATAAAGAATAGGAAAGCTGTCAGAGGACAGAGTGGGATACGGAGTTCTGGTGGTGGGAATTGTGTAGAGTTGTACCCCTCCTATCCTATGGTTTTGTCAGTATTTCTTTTTTATAAATAAAAACTTAAACTCTATATATACTGACTGAAGCATGCAGATTATAATTCTTAAACTGATTTTGAGAGATGGTTAGGTTTTCTCTTCAAAAGAACATGAGTAGAACAACTGTTTAGTACAAAATTCTTTTTTCAAATTGTTATCTATGACCACCAGTGTCCAGTAGTTTTGTATTCTTTAGGTCCTTGCAGTGCCTGCTAATCCTCCAGCAGAGACCCTCAGACTCTCTTCCTCCTCTTATTATTTAGGCAATGGGGAGATTGTGAGCTCTCAAGCCCAGCCCAAGGGTGGAGGAGACAGTTCTGTGTCAGGTATAAAGCAGGGAAGCAATTACAGAAGCCAGATCTTCCACCTTCTGCAACCCACAATGACCCTGGGTCCATGGTCCCAGAGGGATAGAGAATGGGAAAGCTATCAGGGGAGGGGGTGGGAAATAGAGATTGGGTGGTGGGAATTATGTGAAGTTGTACTCTTCCTACCCTATGGTTTTGTTAATTTATCCTTTCTTAAATAAATAATAATAAGTTAAAAATGTATAAATAAAATATTCTAAAATAAATAAATAAAAAGTCCCCACCCCCAAAATGAATAAGTGCCTTATGGCCATTGTTGGCAGCATGCCCTTTTGCAAAATAATAAATGTCTTTCGTCAACTCCTTATTTTTTGCCTTGACAAGTAATTTTAATTGGATATCATTAAAACACTGATCAGCACTGTGCTGTCCTTTGGCCTCAGCCAAGAGGTGAATTAATAAGATCAAAACTGGGAGCTGGACAGTAGCTCAGAAAAAGGAAGAACAGGCTTAAGGATCCCAGTTCAAGACTTGGCTCCCCACCTGCACGGGAGTCACTTCACAAGCGGTGAAGCGGGTGTCTATCTTTCTCTCCCCCTCTATGTCTTCTCGTGCTCTCTCAATTTCTCTTTGTCTTATCCAACAGCAATAGCAACAATAATAACAACAACAAGGGAAACAAAAGGGGAAAAATGTCTCCAGAATCAGTGGATTCATAGTGCAGGCACCGAGAGCCCCCAGTGATAACCCTGGAGGCAAAAAGAAGAAGAAGAAGAAGAAGAAGAAGAAGAAGAAGAAGAAGAAGAAGAAGAAGAAGAAGAAGAAGAAGAAGAAGAAGAAGAAGGAAGAAGAAGAAGAAGAAGAAGAAGAAGAAGAAGAAGAAGAAGAAGAAGAAGAAGAAGAAGAAGAAGAAGAAGAAGAAGAAGAAGAAGAAGAAGAAGATCAGAACCCCAGAAAATGGAGTGGTCAATTTGATCAATTTCTTCTTACTTCCTGTGCATCAAATGGTTTCTCTTTTAGTGATCTTACTTTTTCAATGATTCCAGCACCATCAGTTTGGTCCACCATGGCTCCAAATGATGTTGAACCCAACACCTCAGATTTGGTAATCCAGGGGCTGGGCAGTGGGCCACCTGGTTAAACGCACATGTTACCATGTGCAAAAACCGAGCTTTAAACCCCGGTATCCCAACTGCAGGGGGGAAGCTTTACAAGTAGTGAAGCTGTACTGCTGTTAAGTCTCTGAGTAAGTGTGTGTGTGTGTGTGTGTGTGTGTGTGTGTGTGTGTGTGTGTGTGCTTCCCTCCCTTTTCAATTTCTCTCTGTCTTGTCTAATAAAAAAAAGAAAATACGAGCAATAGGAGAGGTGAATTCATTGCACCAAGCCACAACGATATCCCTGGTGGGGATAAAAAGAAAAAGACATCACAGTAATGCTATTATCCTTGTCTTTCCAGCTTTGGAATATGGGAATGGTTTCATTTTTTAAAATATTTATTTATTCCCTTTTTGTTGCCCTTGTTTTATTGTTGTAGTTATTACTATTGTCTGTCTTAGTTGTTGCATAAGACAGAGAGAAATGGAGAGAGGAGGGGAAGACAAAAGAGGGGGAGAGAAAGATAGACCCACAGATGTGCTTCACCACTTGTGAAGCAACTCCCCAGCAGGTGGGGAGCCAGGGGCTCAAACTGGGATCCTTAAGCCAGTCCTTGCACTTTGCACCACGTGCGCTTAACCCGCTAAGCTACCGCCTGACTCCCAGGGAATGGTTTCTTGATGTTACTAATTATTGGGTTGCCCATCCCTTCTCTGTTTAATCTCTCCACCATATGTGTAGCCAATTCCCTGCATTGAGTTGTTCTTATGTTTAATATTTGCCACAATTTGTATTTTCCAGGACAATCAACCCTCCCTGTTACATGTGTGGTCAATGCTAGTGACAGACTTCCTAGTACTGAACTTCACTGCTTTCTAGGATAAACCCAATTCTACCACCAACAGTTAAATATGCTTAATTTTTTTATTTTTCCATGTAAACGTTAGAATATACTTGCCAACATGCATAAAATATGCAATTCCTACCAACCATTATATGTAACCAGGGATTACATAATTCTCAATGTCTGCCAGTCAATATTTTAGAGATGTAATCTTAGAAACCTGTGAAACCTGGAAAGTGAAGGGCTGAGGGAATGTATATGTTCATAGCCTCAAGAAAAAGGTCGTGAAAAGTTAGCTCTCCTTTTACCCACAAATTACTTTAGTAATGGAATTTTCTCAAAAGCAGGGAGTAGAGAAATAGAACTATTAATCTCAGAGATTGACAGAATATATTCCACCAAGAATTTAATAGAAAAATAGACAAGGCCACCTAGCCTGGATGTCCTAAATAACCTTAGTATTCCTTGGTTATATGGTTAGATACAAATACTCTCCGCAGTACACTAGTCCCAACATTTAGATCATACAATCATAGATTCACAGAACAGGCAAGGGAGTTTGGAGAGCATCATTCTAGTTACCCATAGTGATTTTTTAATACTCTTTTTAGACAGAGGGGGCTGGGCCATAGTGTACCCAGATAACTGCAGGTATGACCCTGTTAAAGAACCTGGGGTCCAGCTCCTGTTCCCAACCTGTAGGGGGCAGGGGATGCCTCACTTACAGTGAAGCAGGTCTGCAAGTGTTTCTCTTTCTCTCTCCTTAACTCCCCTTCCTCCTCAATGTCACTCTGTCCTGTCAAATAAAATAGAAAGTGGGTGAAGGGGATGGAAAAATGGCTTCTGGGAGCAGTGGACTCATAGTGTCAGCAATAACCAAACCTCAGTGATAACCCTGCAGGCAATAAAAAATAAAATTAAATAAATTAAAATAAAATACTCTTGTAAGAAAGTTCTTTATATAAAGTCCGATTTTAGTTCCCGTGTAGGCATTTATTCATTAATTCTGTCTACTTTGCATGGATGTATCTAAACACCACGTGACAACCCTTCAGACTTTGAAAATAGCCAGTATGCTCTCTTAAATATTTCTCATCCAAAGCACTGTCCTTTTTTTCCTGGGTTTCCTCCAAAGATCACTGTGTTATTCACTGTTCAATCAGAGAAATATAAACACTGAGATGCAAGTCTTCATATGAAAATAATGCTCTTTTCTGTTTTTTGATTTCTATTTTGAAGTCTGAATATTTTCTTTGAAATGGTGCAGTAGTTATCAAGACCAGAATCCTAAACTCCTTGAAGAATTCTACTAACTGCATGAAATGGTCATTACAAGCTGTGTGTGTGTGTGTGTGTGTGTGTGTGTGTGTGTGTGTGTGTGTGTGTGTGTTTATTACTGTTTGAGTACAACCAGCTTCTGTGCTGGCATTCAGACCAGAGTGCTTATCCATATATATATATATATATATATATATCATGGGGACATGCTCTGAAGACATACAAGCAAGTTGTTATTCTCCTACCTCGGAACCATTCCACCGCCACCCCCCATGAGGGACACAATATCTTTATCATTTGTCTATCTACCTATATATCTTTCTTTCTTATTTTTTCAGGAATTTTTAACATTTTGTTCAGGAAAAATGAAAGAACATGTGCCGGATGACACATGACTGAATAGCCCAAATTGGGTAGAGTTGGGCCTTTATGAACATCTACGGCCATACCTTCACTTCCTTTCTCTGCCAGGACCACACCTATTACAACTTTCCACTGTTCTTCTTTTACTTCACCAGTGCTACCTCTAAGTGGGTGCTACCTTTATGTTCTTTTGTTTTTTTTTAAATTTATTTTATTAGTGAATCAATATTCAGTTACATGTCAACAGGAGTATAATTCCACACCGTTCCCACCACCAGAGTTTTGAATCCTCAATCCCACCACTGCAAACCACAGCAGTTCTCCCAAGGTTGCAGACATGGGTTAACTCTCATCTCTACAACTATCTTGTCTACATATGTACATAATTAACTATCTTGTCTACATATGTACGTAATTACCCCCCTTTTCTTCCATGTCCAGTCCTTTCTTCCCCTCCAAGCTACCAATGACCTTATTACTACATTCAAATGTCCCTCTTTTTTTCTCCTCTCTCTCTCTCTCTCTCTCTCTCTCTCTCTCTCTCTGGGTCCTGATGGAGCTGGAGTTCAGAGCCCTCTTATCCTCTTCCTCCTATCACTTCTACCCAACTGGGAGTATGGATCAAAATTGTTTAGTGGGTGCAGGAGGTAGGAGTTCTGTCTTCTGTAATTGCTTCTGTGCTGAACATGGCTTTGGCAAGTTGATCCATTCCCCAGCCTGTTTCTATTTTTTCCCTAGTAGGGCAGAGCTCTAGAGAGGCGAGGTTCCAGGATTCATTGGTGAGGTCTTCTGCCCAGAGTAATCAGTATGGAATCATGATACAACTTGCAACTTGGTGTCTGGAATAGGGCAGGACATAAAATGAGATAACATGGTTAATGAACAGGAACCAAAAAGTAGAAAAAAAGCAGATAAGATTAGGGATCTTGAGGTGTAAGAAAGTTAGGAAATCCACTTTAGGCATGTTTCTAGGGGCCCACGACTATGGTACTTTTTGCTTGAGTTTGATAGCTAGAATGAAGTTGGATAAAAAATATTGTCTGAGAAAATGTCAGAGTAGAAAAAAGGGCTTGACAGTATGTATATACTTTTCTCATATTTGGAAGCTATTCCCTTCCAAGATCCAGCTATCTGGTCCTATTTCCAAATCTGACACCATCTCCCCAGACAATAATTTTAGCCCACCTGCATGTTAGCTGTCAGGTTCAGGCAAAAATTAGTATAGTCATGGTCCCCTTGGAATATAACTTAAATAGACTTCCTAGATTTCTCCAAAACGGAAACCCAAAATCTCATCTGCTCTATTCTTACCTTTAGGTTCCTGATTATCTAACAATGCATTCTGCTTTATATATTAAAGCTTTTCAGCCACCAAGTTGCAGATGCTACTATGACGCCAACCTGACTTCCCTGGGCAGATGACTTCACCAATGTGTCCTGGTACCCCAACTCTCCAAAGCCCTGTCCCACTAGGAAAAGATAAAAAATGGCCTGGAAGTATTGATCAACCTGCCAATGCCCATATACAGTAGAGAAGCAATTACTGAAGCTAGACCTTCTGCCTTCTGTACCCAATAAAGATCCTGGGTTCATACTCCCAGAGGGATAAAGAATGGAAAGCTTCCAGTGGAGGGGTTGGGGTATGGAACTCTGGTAGTGGAAACTGTACACCCTTCTTATCCTATGGTCTTGTTGATAGTTATTAAATCAATAAAAAATATAGTTTAATAAGGACAGAGAGTAACTCCCATTCTTAAAAAATAAAGTTTTGTAGATAACTATTTACCTCCATCAATCCAAGCCAGGGCCCATATATATATTATATATATATATATATTATAATATATATTATATATATTTATATTTGTATTTAGCACAAGAGCCTGTGTAACCTCTGAGTCCCTACTGGTCTGAGCTTGAAGCTCATTATCACAGCTGGAAGCATTACAGGCTGCACTCATTTCAGGACCAATCTTCCCTGAGTGGCAAAGCAGGACACCCCAGCCTCACTTCAAAGACTAGGGCAGAACATACCATTGCTGCTTTATGGTGACGGCAAAGTCCTGAGGAGGCTCATAATAGGGCTTGTGATGACATTTCTGATGTAAGTGACCAGTGGTGTTGACAAGAAGGATCCATTAGTGGTCTAGGCCCATTATATTTATGTGGGAATCCAAGAACTCCTTAACTAGGGTGCCAGATGTCTATCTGTCTGTCTCTCTCTCCCTCCTCCTCCTTCTCTTTCTCCCCCCTCCACATTTCTTCCTCACTCTTCCTCCCTTCCTCTTTCTCTCCATTTCTCTCCCTTCTCTCTCTTTTTTAAGAATTTATTTTTTTATTCATGAGAAAGATAGGAGGAGAGAGAAATGAACCAGATATCACTCTGGTACATGTGCTGTCGGAGACTCAACTCAGGATCTCATGGTTGAGAATCCAATACATTATCCACTGCGCCACCTCCCAGACCACTCTCCCAACTTCTCTCTCCTCTCTTTTTCCCTCTCTCTTTCTCCCTCACTCTTTCCCCATGTTGTACCTCTACCCTCTTACAGCTGCAGCTTCCATTACCATCACTGTTTTCAATCTGATCTCTGATTTCATTTCTATCACACTGTCCTGGAATATACCAGTTATGTTGTGTGTGTGTGTGTGTGTGTGTATGTGTGTGTGTGTTTGTGTGTGGTGTGGCTTGTGTGTCTGTGTAGTATGTGTATGTGGTGTCTGAATGTGGTATGGTGTGGTGTTTGTGTGGTGTGTGTGTGTGTTGTGGTGTGCTTGTGTTTGTGTGATGTGGTGTGGTGTGTGTGTGTGTACACCTAATATGGAGAAGTCAGTGCCCCCTACTGAGCAGTTACTGAGGCTGTAGTCCAGAGCACATGTCTTGCACAACTTAGTTCTCATGCACTTGCTTTACAAACAAGAATAGACAGAAACAACAAAGCATTAAACCAAGCACAGGGCCCTTCTAAGAAAGGGGAATTAGGCATCTGCAAATGTCACACATCCATGGAGATTGACCTGAATGAAAATAAAATACAATTAAATATTTGTTTACTCATCAAACATCTGGAAGGTTATCAGGAGACTGCTCTAACAGTAGTAGCAAATAATCATAAGACTATTAGCCGGAATATTGCAGATGTAGATCTGGGGTCTCCATTTTGGAGGTAGCTAGTAAGTCTATTTTAGTTATATTCCAAAGAGTCCATGACTATACTAGTTTTTTTCCTGAGCCTGACATCTGATATACTAGTGGACCCAAGTTATTGTCTGGGGAGATGAAGTCATGGCTGAAAAAGGGCTAGAAAGCTGGATCAGGGAAGAGAGTAGCTCCCAAATATTGGAAAGGTGTCTGAATAATGTTGACTGTAAACCCCATCAATTTGATCTGGGGCCCATATTAAGCTTAGAAGTCTATGTAACCTATGCAAATCTGTAGGTCTGAGCTTGCATTCTGTGGTCATGAGTAGGAAAGTTCTAGCCTTCTCCAATTTCAGGACCCATCGCCCTAAGGTGGTAGATAGAGTATGTTGCCCAGTCTCCCTTCAGAGGATGGCACATTCTCTACTGTTGTTGATCCACGTTGAGGGCAAGGTCCTATGGGGGCTCAGAAAAGGGGTTATTGTATTGTTCTTGATGTAGATGACCAGTGATAATGGAGAGAGGGATCTATTTGAGGTCTAGGATCATTGTGTTTGTGTGGAAATCCCAAGACACCCCGACTGGGGCTCCAGCTGATGGGGTGGCCTGATAGTGACTAAACAGTCATTAAAGTCTACTAGTCTCTTGCCTTTATTCAACTGTTGTAGTCCTTACTTTGATAAGGTTCATGATTAGTCAACAATTTGTTTGGCTTTATATGTTAACTTTTTTTCAACCACTAGGTTCCTGATGATACCATGATCCGACCAGACTTTCCTGGGCAGATGACCCTACCAATGTGTCCTAGAGCCCCACTTCCCCAGAGCCGTGCCCCACTAGGGAAAGAGAGACACAGGCTGGCAGTATGGATCAACCTGCCAAAGCCCATGTTCAATAGGGAAGCAATTACAGAATCCAGACCTTCCACCTTCTATACCCCATAATGACCCTGAGTCTATACTCCCAGAGGGATAAAGGCTAGGAAAGCTATCAGGGGATGGGATGGGATATGGAGTTCTGGTAGTGGGAGTTGTGTGGAATTGTACCCCTCTTATTCTATGTTTTTGTCAGTGATTATTTTTTATAAATAAAAAATTTAAAAAGAAGAAGGAGAAGGAGGAGGAGGAGGAGGAGAAGAAGAAGAAATCAACCTTCTCTATGACTCAGCATGTCCTCTCCTGGGATATACCCAAACGGGGAAAAAAAACTATAAGAAGATATTTATGTATACCTATGTTCATAGTAGCAAAATTTGTTATTGCCAAAACCTGGAAGCAACCCAAATGTCCAACATAAGGTGAGTGACTAATATATGTGGTATATATTCACAATGGAATACCAGTCAGCTGTCAAAAACGATGAAGTCATCTCCTTTGTATCATCTTGGGTGACATCATGTTAAGTGTAAGGGAGAACGACAAATTCTAAATGTTCTCACTTTTAAGCAGGACTTAATATATGGGGACAGGGAGGGAACTAACAAAGTGAAGCATGGACTCAACAGAGTATATTGTATCAAGGCAAAGACTCTAGGGAATAGGGGGATGGTTGAATTATCCACTATAAATTAAATTTTCCAAAGGAAAACATATTCAGTATTTATACTAATGTAACATCACTATGCTGCTTTATTTTAGCAAGTCATCTTCCAGCAATTCTTATTGTGTTAAAATATTGCATGTTAAAATAAATTAAATTGGTTCACGGAAGATGGCGCACTGAGAAGCTGCTAGTGGCTTGAGCTCTGACCACATCCTCTAGAAATGGTAGGATTTTCTGCCTTTAGTGTAGACCAGTCAATAAGGGGTCCTAGCGGTGACACCAAGGAGGTGACTATAACATAATTTGGGTTAAAAAACAGAGTAGAAAAAAAGAGAAAAAAAATTTTTTTAATTATTATCTCCAAAGCACACCTCCTCCCTCTCCCCCCCCACAACCAGTCCCTGGGGACCAGCTTCTAGCAGGCTCCCCTGCTGAGATTCTTTCTTTACCAAGATTCCTGTCCCACCAGGGAGTATCATTCATTCTAAGTCTAGTCCCTTCTGAAACTTCTGGCCTTTTTTATTTCTAAGTAGCCAACCCCCCATAGCTAATTAAACATTTTTTTAAATTTTTTAAATAAAAAACTCTTTCCTTCCATCGCTATTTTATTACTATTCTTTTTCTTATCTTTTTCTTTTTTATCTCTTTCTTTTTTTTTCTTTTTCTCATTCTTGTCATCCTTTCTTCCTTAATCCTACAGCTTCCAAAGCTACAGGTCCCATCCCCCACACCACCAAACAGTGGGCTTTCACTGATTTCACTGATACATTTTTGGGAATTATTTTGGGGAAGAATTCTGACTCAGAGTGGACTCTCACTGCGAGTATCTCTGCTCAACTTCCCTTCCTCCTTTAGCTACCACTAGAATATAGAGTGGATAGTAGATTTGCATAACTGTCTATTTCAGCTATCCTTGTCTAGTCCTGAGTTTTTTTTTTTTTTCTTTCTTAACAATCAGTTGCCACTGCTCACGAGATTTGAGGTAATCTGGGACAGGGTTTCTTTTTTTACTCTGCTCTATTTTATTATAAATATTATATAAAGGCATATATCTTCCCTCCCTTTAGGTTGATAATAATTAACTCTTGGGATATCTTTCATTGCTAGGGTAGTGGGCATTTTATCTACTGTGGGAGGAACTTGTCTCATTACTCCTACCTCCTCTACAGACCCTCCCCTTCCTCCTCCTCCTAGCTAATTAAAAAAATAAAATACAATTAAATTAAATTAAAATAAAGTAATAAAAAAACCTCTCCATTCACTGCTCTTTAATTACAGCTCTTTTTCTTATCTTTTCTCTTTTCTCTCTCTTGCTTCTTTTTTTTATCTTGTCATAAACTTCTTCCTTCTTTGACTTTCTGAATTTAGGAATTATTTTGGGGAAGAAATCTGACTCAGACTGGAGTCTCCATGTGTGTATCTCTGCTCTAGTTCCTTTTCCCCTCTTGTTACCCCTAGAATATACAGTGGATAGTAGATTTGCATAACTGTCTATTCTTGCTATCCTTTCTTTTCTCTTTCTTCTTCACTGGGATTTGGTTACTATTTTTTCACAGACTGGAGACAATGTTTGGCTAACTGGTAGTGATTAAACTGCTTCAATACTTGCATCAGTTGCTATTGTAATTCCTGAGGTTGGTGAGTGCAATTGTCATAAAGATATTTAGTACAGTGTTGCTTGTACTTAAGACACAACAACTGAGGAACAACAGAGCATAAAAAAGAAACACATAAATAAAAAAAAATGAGTATATCAAAAACAAATAAAACTGCTACTCCAATGAATGAAGACAAGAGCCCAGAAGAAACTACAAATCAGCCAAAAGTAACCATACATAAGAAAAGTATGCAAGCAATAATAAACGTATTAATCACAGAAATGAAAACAACATTGGAGGAAAGGAATGGCAGTATTAGGGAAACAACAGTTGAGACCACCAAGGAAAATATTGATTATCTTGAGGCAATTAGAGAACTGAAAGCTGAAATAGCTGTAATGAAGAAAGAAGCTGAGGGAAGGGAAAGCAGAATAACAGAAGCAGAAAACAGAATTAGTCAAACAGAGGATGAGTTAGAGAAAACTAAGAAAGAGGTGAAAGAGCTCAAAAAGAGATTGAGAGACACTGAAAACAACAACAGAGACATATGGGATGATCACAAAAGAAGTAACATTCGTATAATTGGCCTGCCAGAGGAAGAAAGAAAGGGGAAGCAAACATTCTAGAGGAAATAATAGAAGAAAAACTCCCCAGACCTGAATAACAGAAAGGACATCAAGATTCAAGAGGCCCAGAGAGTTCCAAACAGAATCAACCCAGACCTGAAGACACCAAGACATATCATAGTCACAATGAGAAGGAGTAAGGATAAAGAAAGGATCCTAAAGGCTAAGGGCTGCAAGAGAGAAACAAAAAGTCACATACAGGGGAAAACCCATAAGATTATCTGCAGACTTCTCCACTCAAACTCGAAACGCCAGAAGAGAATGGCAAGATATCTATCAAGCCCTGAATGAAAAAGGGTTTCAACAAAGGATAATATATCCTGCTAGGCTTTCATTCAAACTAGATGGAGGGATCAAAATCTTCTTAGACAAACAACAGTTAAAGGAAGTAACCATCACCAAACCGGCCCTGAAAGAGGTTCTAAAAGACCTCTTATAAACAAGAACATCACTATAATACTTACAATATATCAGAGCAAACAAAACTTTATTTTGAACAATGGCACTACAATACATTAAATTCATAATATCAATAAATGTCAATGTCTTAAACTCGCCCATCAAAAGGCACAGAGTGGGGGATGTATCAGAAAACACAACGCAACCATATGCTGCTTGCAAGAATCCCATCTGTCACAACAAGATAAACACAGACTTAAAGTGAAAGGATGGAAAACTATCATACAGGCTAACAGACCACAAAAAAGGACAAGTATAGCCATTCTCATCTCAGACACAATAGATTTTAAATTAAATAAAGTAATAAAAGATAGGCAAGGACATTACATAATGATTAGAGGATCAATCAGCCAAGAAGACTTAACAATTATTAACATCTATGCACCCAATGAGGGACCATCTAAATACGTCAAGCACGTACTAAAAGAATTTCAAAAATAGATCAATAGTAATACAATAATAGTGGGAGACTTCAATACCCCACTCTCACACTTAGATCAACAAAGCGGAGAGCCAACAAAGATACAAGAGAATTGAATGAAGAGATTGTCAGACTAGACCTTTTGGACATATTCAGAGTCCTTCACCCCCAAAAACTGTAATACTCCTTCTTTTCAAATCCACATAACACATACTCAAGGATAGACCACATGCTAGGCAATCAAGACAGCATCAATAAATTCAAGAACATCGAAATCATCCCAAGTATCTTCTCAGACCACAGTGGAGTAAAACTAACATTTAACAACAAACAGAAAATTATTAAAAGTCACAGAATTTGGAAACTAAACAACATACTCCTTAAGAACCACTGGGTCAGAGATTGACTCAAGCAGGAAATTAAACTGTTCCTGGAAACTAATGAAAATTAAGACACAACCTATCAAAATATGTGGGACAGAGCTAAGCAGCACTGAGAGGGAAACTTATAGCCATACAATCACATATTAAACACCAAGAAGAAGCTCATATGAACGACCTTACTGCACACCTCAAGGACTTAGAGGAAGAGGAACAAAGGAACCCTAAAGCAACCAGAAGGACAGAAATCACTAAAGTTAGAGCAGAAATAAACAACGTCGAAAATAAAAGAACCATACAAAAGATCAATGAAGCCAAATGTTGGTTCTTTGAAAGATTAAACAAAATTGACAAACCTCTAGCCAGACTCACCAAACAAAAAAGAGAGGACTCAAATTAATAGAATTGTAAACGATGGAGGAAATATCACAACTGACACCACAGAAATCCAGATAATCTTGTGAAACTTCTATAAAGAACTATACGCCACCAAGCTAGAGAATCTGGAAGAAATAGAACAATTCCTAGAAGCATATGCCCTTACAAAACTGAAACAAGAAGAACTACAAAATCTAAATGCACCAATCACAGACAAAGAAATTGAAACCATTATTAAGAATTTCCCCAACAACAAAAGTCCTGGACCAGATGGCTTCACAAACGAATTATACAAAACTTTCAGTTAACAGTACCCATACTTCTCAAGCTTTTCCATAAGATTAAAGAAACAGGAATACTCCCATCCACCTTCTATGAAGCCAATGTCACCCTGATACCAAAAGCTGATAGGGACAGAACAAAATGTAAACTACAGACCAATATCTCTGATGAACATAGATGCCAACATATGAAACAAGATCTTGGCCAACCAGATACAGCAACATATCAAAAAGATTGTTGATCACAACCAAGTGGGATTCATCCCAGGAATGCAAGGCTGGTTCAACACCCATAAGTCAATCAATGTCATTCACCACATCAATAAAAGCAAAGCCAAAAACCACATGATTATCTCAATTGATGCAGAGAAAGCCTTGACAAAATCCAACACCCGTTCATGCTCAAAACTCTACAAAAATGGGAATAGATGGGAAATTCCTCAAGATAGTGGAGTCTACATATAGCCAACCTACAGCCAACATCATACTCAATGGACAGAAGCTGAAAGCATTCCCCCTCAGATCAGGGACTAGACAGGGCTGTCGACTGTCACTGTTACTCTTCAACATAGTATTGGAAATTCATGCCATAGCAATCAGGCAAGAGAAAGAAATCAGAGGAATACATATTGGAAGGGAAGAAGTCAAGCTCTCAGTATTTGCAGATGATATGATAGTATACATAGAAAAACCTAAAGAATCCAGCAGAAAACTATTGGAAGTTATTAGGCAATATAGCAAGGTATCAGGCTACAAAATCAATGTTCAAATATCAGTGGCATTTCTTTATGCAAACACTAAATCTGAAGAAGAAGACATCCAGAAATCACTCCCCTTTACTGTTTCAGCAAAATCAATCAAATACCTAGGAATAAAGTTGACCAAAGAAGTGAAAGACTTGTATACTGAAAACTATGACTCGCTACTCAAGGAAATAGAAACTGATACCAAGAAATGGAAAGATATCCCATGCTCATGGATTGGAAGAATAAATATCATCAAAATGAATATTCTCCCCAGAGCCATATACAAATTTAATGCAATACCCATCAAAGTTCCACCAAGATTCTTTAGGAGAATAGAACAAACACTACAATCATTTATCTGGAACCTGAAAACACCTAGAATTGCCAAAACCATCTTGAGGAAAAGAAACAGAAATGGAGGCATCACACTCCCAGACCTTAACCTATATTATAAAGCCATCATCATCAAAACAGCATGGTACTGGAACAAAAATAGGCACACAGACCAGTGGAACAGAATTGAAATCCCAGGAATAAATCCCCACACCTATGGACATCTAATTTTTGATAAGGGGGCCAAAGGATTAAATGGAAGAAGGAGGCTCTCTTCAATAAATGGTCCTGGGAAAACTGGGTTGTAACATGCAGAAGAATGAAATTGAATGACTTTATCTCACCAGAAACAAAAAATCAACTCCAACTGGATCAAAGACCCTTGTGTCAGACCAGAAACAATCAAATACTTACAGGAAAACATTGGTAAAACAGTTTCCCACCTACACCTCAAGGACATCTTTGATGAATCAAACCCAATTGCAAGGAAGACTAAAGCAGAAACAAACCAATGGAACTACATCAAATTGAAAAGCTTCTGCACATCCAAGGAAACTATTAAACAAACATAGAGACCCCTCACAGAATGGGAGAAGATCTTCACATGCCATATATTAGACAAGAAACTAATCATCAAAATATATAAAGAGCTCAGCAAACTTAGCACTAAAAAAACAAATGACCCCTTCCAAAAATGGGCAGAGGATATGAACAAAACATTCACCTCAAAGAAGATCCAAAAGGCTAACAAACATATGAAAAACTGCTCTAGGTCACTGATTGTCAGAGAAATGCAAATTTCTTAGACAACACTAAGATAACTACCACCTCACTCCTGTAAGAATGGCATACATCAAAAAGGACAGCAGCAACAAATGCTGGAGAGGCTGTGGGAACAGAGGTACCCTTTTACATTTCTGGTGGGAATGTAAATTGGTACAGCCTCTGTGGAGAGCAGTCTGGAAAACTCTCAGAAGGCTAGACATGGACCTTCCATATGATCCAGTAATTCCTCTCCTGGGGTTATACCCCAAGGACTCCATAACACCCAACCAAAAAGAGGTGTGTACTCCTATGTTCATAGCAGCACAATTCATAATAGCTAAAACCTGGAAGCTACCCAAGTACCCAACCACAGATGAGTGGCTGAGAAAGCTATGGTATATATACACAATGGAATACTATGCAGCTATCAAGAACAATGAACCCACCTTCTCTGACCCATCTTGGACAGAGCTAGAAGGAATTATGTTAAGTGAGCTAAGTCAGAAAGATAAAGATGAGTATGGGATGATCCCACTCATCAAGAGAAGTTGAGAAAGAACATCTGAAAGGGAAAGTAAAAGCAGGACCTGACCAAATTGTAAGTAGGGCACCAAAGTAAAAGCCCTGTGGTGAGGGGTAGACATGCAGCTTATTGGGCCATTGGGGGCTGGGAGTGGGTGGGAGGGATGGCTCACAGTCTTTTGGTGGTGGTAATGGTGTTTATGTACACTCCTAGTAAAATGTAGTCATATAAATCACTAGTTAATTAATATGAGAGGGGGGAAATTAATTGTATGTCTCGAAGTTTTTTAAAACACAGACTGAGACTTTTTAATATATAGGCTGTGTATTTGAAAGGCAGACTCTCTCTCAAAAGCCTAGACCAAGTAGATCAGAAGCAACCAATAGCACAGCTATATACAAGATACTGGGTACTGTACAGCAAACCATAACAAAAGGACTTTTCAAAGTTAACCCAATTACCAAATAATGTGATGATAACATTAACTATCCATTGTCTTTTTGAACCCTAAGACAGCAGGAACCTCACATCTCCACTATAGTGCCTCTATTTCCCCCAGTCCTGGAACCCTTGGATAGGGCCCACTTTCCCATATGCCTCTCCCATTTCATATAAAATAATATTGCATCTGCCGATCACAACCTAATCAATGCAAAGATGGCCACCTCAACATGCTTCAGGTCAGACTGTGACCAGAGACTTCAAGTGTGGAATGACAACCCTTCAGCTTCATTACTCAGGTGAGACCTTTCCTTTCATAATATTCTCTAATAACATCTCAGGTGGTTCACTTTCTAACAAAGTCCCAAAACCTAGATATACACCAGTTTCTGTGAGAGAGAGCATATGTTCTCACATATCCATAAACTACTGCAAAATATATACCTGAAAGCAGAAGTACACTAGAGTTTGCAGTGAGTATCCCCCTCACACTTCCTCTCCACTATTCAAAGCTTTGGGTCCATGATTGCTCAACAATTTGTTTGGCTTTGTATGTTAACTCTCTTTTCAGTCACCAGGTTCCAGATGTCATCATGATGCCGGCCAGGCTTTCCTGGACTGAAGACCCCACCAATGTGTTTTGGAGCTCCGCTTCCCCAGAGACCCACCCTACTAGGGAAAGAGAGAGGCAGACTGGGAGTGTGGACCGACCAGTCAACACCCATGTTCAGCGGGGAAGCAATTACAGAAGCCAGACCTTCCACCTTCTACAACCCACAATGACCCTGGGTCCATGCTCCCAGAGGGCTAGAGAGTGGGAAAGCTATCAGGGGAGGGGGTAGGATATGGAGTTTGGGTGGTGGGAATTGTGTGGAGTTGTACCCCTCCTACCCTATGGTTTTGTTAATTTATCCTTTCCTAAATAAAAAATAAATTAATTAATTTAATTTAATTAAAAAATAATATTAGGACACTTGGGGTAGGAATAAAAAGGAATGGACAGGTTAAGAGTGTTTCCTTTGAGGCTCACCTTATAAGAAACAGAAACTCAAGTCTAATCATATATATATATATATATATATATATATATATATATATATATATATATATATATATGTTAATTCTCACATAAGCAAACCAAAGGGTGTGTCTGACCTTCCAACAGGAACTGAGACCCCAGATACCACCTGATTAGCTTTGCTGATGTTCTCATTCTCTCTCTTATATGCTTATCCTTGCAACCAAGGTCTCTGGGTTGCTCCCTGAGAACAACTTCATTTAATTGGGAAGAAGCATTGTGTACCCAAGAAAATCAAAATGTTCCCTAGAGAGAAAGAGAGGCTGAAAAGATAAAGAAAGCAATGCAATGTACAGAGACATAGTCTCTGAGTAAATGTCAAGTTTGACACCACCCAACATTTCATAAGCATTTGGTATATGGAGAGAGGCTACAGAAATCAATAGCTTATTAATTTTTTTATTTCTTTACTGGGGGATTAATGTTTTACAGCCAACAGTAAATACAATAGTCTGTACATGCACAATATTTCTGTTTTCCACTCAACACTACAAACCCAATTAGGTCCTCTGCTGTCATGTTCCAGTACCTGAACCTTCCACCCCTCCCACCCACCCCCAGAGTCTTTTACTTCAGTGCAATACACCAGCTCCAGTCCAAGTTCTGCTTAGTGTTTTCTCTTCTGATCTTGTTTCCCAACTTCTGCCTGAGAGTGAGATCATCCCATATTCATCCTTCTGTTCCTAACTTACCTCACTTAATGTGGTTCCATCCAAGATGAGCTGAAAACGGTGAAATCACCATTTTTAATAGCTGAGTAGTATACCATTGTGTATGTAGACGAAAACTTTCTCAACCACTCATCTGTTGTTGGATACCTGGGTTTCTTCCAGGTTTCGGCTATGACAAATTGTGCTGCTAAGAACATAGTTGGACACAAATATTTTTGGATGGGTGTGTTGGATTCCTTAGGATATATCTCCAGGAGAGGAATTGCAGGGTCATAGGGTAGGTCCACTTTTGGCCTTCTCAGAGTTCTCCAGACTGATATCCACAGGGATTGGACCAATTTACATTCCCACCAGCAGTATAGGAGGGCTCCTTTGACCCCACAACTTCTCCAGCATTTGTTGCTGCTGCCTTTTCTGATGTATGACATTCTCACAGGAGTGAAGTGGTATGTCATTGCTGTCTTTATTTGTATTTCTCTAACAACCAATGACTTGGAGCATTTTTTCAAATCTCTTCTATGGTGAATATTCTGTCCATATCCTCTTCCCATTTCTGGATGGTCATTTGTTTTCTTGTGGTTGAGTTTGGAAAGTTTTTTTTATATATTTTGATGATTAGCCTCTTGTCTGATGTATGGCATGAAAAGATCTTCTCCCATTCTGTGAGGAGTCTCTTGGTTTGGGTACTGGTTTCTTTTGCTGTGCAAAAGCTTTTTAATTTGATGTAGTCCCATTGGTTTATTGCTGCTTTAATCTTCTTTGTAATTGGATTCGTTTCATTGAAGATTTCTTTAAAATTTGTGTGCAAAAGAGTTCTGTCAATATTTTCCTCTAAGTATTTGATAGTTTCTGGTCTAACATCCAAATCCTTTATCCACTTGGAATTTACATTTGTGCTTAGTGAAATATAGAGGTTCAGTTTCATTATTCTGAACATTTCAACCCATTTTTTCCAACACCATTTGTTAAAGAGACTCCCCTTAGTAGCTTGCTTTTCACTAGTGGAAGAAGACAATTTTATATCTTGCTTTACCAGTTTTCAGGGGATTATTCTCAAAGAGAAAGTCAAGTGTGATGACCTTAAGAGAGATTCACACTGGAAAAGAAGATATAAACCTATCATTTACAAATGATTCGATAATAAATGTAAATATTCTATGCACTCCTCTGCAAACCTATTGGAATTAATAAGTGGTAGGTTACAAAATGAATATACAGATATCTGGTGCATATTGATATGCAAATGATGAACAAGAATTAAGAAAATAAACCCATATGCAATTGTGACCAAAAAAATACTTAAGGGTATATTTAACAAAGGACGTCAAAGATCTATATAAAAAAACACCACACCAGGTTAAGTCTATCTATCAGAAAGCTAGATCCAAGCCTCTGCTCCCCACCTGCAGGGGGCACACTTCAGGAGCTGTGAAGCAGGTCTGAAGGACTCTCGCTCTCTCTTTCTCTTCCTCCCTCCTTCTCCTCTCTCAATTTCTCTGTCCTATCAAATTAAGCAAAAGAAAGAAAAAAAAAAAAGGAAAAATGACCCCCGGGAGCAGCAGGTTCCTGTGCTGGCACTGAGCCTCAGCCATGATCCGGGTGCCATTAAAATAAATAAATGAATAAAAGAAAAAAAGAAAACCACAAAAGGCTGTAAATAGACATAGAACAAGATACTAATAGATGGAGAGACATTCCACATAAATAGAGGAGAATTAATATAGTCTCTGGAGTGTACATTGTCCCTCAGGGTTCAGTTCAGATCTCACCACTTACTTCACCAGTCTCCAAACTACAGTCCCTCTTTGCCCACATGTACTGGCAGGGCTTTGCCTTTCTATTGCCAATCAGAGTTTGCCTGGGTCTGGCATGATGTTTGTTTATGTCCATCTTCCTTTCTATGAATAGACTGTACATTCTGGAATTAAGTGCACAGTTGGACACTTGACTTGTAATGAAAACTCAGAGGTAGACATAAAACATAAAAATAGTACCAAAGATTGTTTCTCATCACACCATACGAATCACTGCACTAAAAAGAGGTCCGGATCCCATGGTGGTGATCAAAGATGACTGAATAGGACAAGCCAACTGAAGACAAGGTCACTAAGGGAAGGCCTCATCTTAATTTCAGAAGAAGACATAACAAATATTTATACCTCTGCTTAAATGTGCAGAATGAAAAGGTGGTATAAAAACCAAGAAGAACCAAGAAGCAAGCAGGAAGCTGACAGCAGAAAGGTACGATCACCTCAGGATGAAGGCAGACTTAGCCATGATGGAAGCTCAGGGAAGTCTACAGATGGAGGCTGACACACCATGTCTCGATGCTTCAGATTTGTAGCTCCAATAGCAAATTGTTAAATAAAAAACATCTATGTATCTGCCTTACACATGCCTTTGTGATACCAAAGCTTTTACATATATTTGATGTTTTTCCCATGAATAAATGTTGACCAAAAAAGCTGAAAAAAAATAATAGCACATCATAGTAAAAGACTATATTTCATTACATGGCTTGTAGTGGCACTGTGAAGTAGGAGTTTCCAGAAATGTTGTCTTTGGCTGATGCATAGTTTAAGTTGGTGTGGGACTTTTCTGATGGAGCAGCTCAGAAGTTAAGGATTCTGATTTTTTTGTTTGTTTGTTTCAAAGCAAAATAATAATTCTAAGCAACATTGAAGAGAGAAAAAAATTCTCCTGAACTTTAGGTAATCAAGAAAAATTCTTGATACTTTGCAGGTACAAGCAGTAGAGTGTATTTTCTCCTTACTGTGTTTTCAGAAAATTATTGAGCTAGTGAGTTTGGTGGAACTGGAAAGACAAGTGTGTGTGTGTGTGTGTGTGTGTGTGCGTGTGTGTGTGTGTGTGTGTGTGATTCATAGTGGGTTCTGAGAGTGCTGATATCTGCTGATCTTTCCTTAAACACGAGTCAATTTTCAGAAGTTTCACCCATTGGCTGTTACAGATTTTGAATGTTTAATTTCTAATTTTCCATCTACTCACCACTGTGGCATTTTCAATTTTCCTTTGAGTACCTAGTGAAGAAAAAAAAAAATAAAACACTGCTCTTTTACTCACCAGAGTCTAGTTTCTGTAGTATACTTTATAATTATATTTTAATACATTTCATTCCAATGTCACCGCTCTTCTTACTTATTTCTTATATTTTATGGGAAATTACTTAACTGATGAAATACTCTGTATCCAAGTATATTTTCAGGCAGAAGAGGAAGGAGTGAATTCACAGATTGCACATAAACCCAACATTATGAATGGTTCACAACAAACTGATACTTACATCAAGCAGCTAAATTTTCCACATTATAGGGAGAGATAAAATTCTCCAGGATCCATAACACATCACAAGGACAACAGAAAGAAATTCAAGGAAACAATTTTCACATAGCGAAAGGACAAAACAACAAACAAAAAAACCTGCTGTGATACACAGTTAAAATGTTACAACTGTCCAAAACATAGAAAGATTATTGAGGTAAATGC
Source organism: Erinaceus europaeus (assembly GCF_950295315.1). Lineage (NCBI taxonomy): Eukaryota > Metazoa > Chordata > Mammalia > Eulipotyphla > Erinaceidae > Erinaceus > Erinaceus europaeus. The sequence goes on from NC_080185.1 coordinate 15,841,369, forward strand.
TAAATAATTACTCTTTAATTCATATTACCTTTACCTTTGCATGTTCTTTTTGATATTTTAAGGTAAACCTTTAACTTGTGTGTCACAGAAAAATGGAAACTAAAACATGATAAGAGGATAAATTTTACATGTTACTTAACATTTAAGGATAAATCTATAGTTTCTTTCACTTTTTCTCATGAAAAAAAACTTAAATATATTATCAGTTAAAGCAAGAATGAAACACTGTGTTCAGATGTGACCATGAGCTATAAGCTCAGACCAATAGGGACTTAGAGGATACACAGGCTCTGGTGCTAAATATAAACATGTATTTACAAATGGGCCCTGGAGCAGGTAGATGGAAGTAAATAGTTAATTTTAGCCACATAATTTTTTTAATAAGAATGGGAGCTACTCCTTGCCCTAATCTAGCTTTCTAACCCTTTTCTCCACTCTGACATCTTCTCTCAGACAATATTCTCATCTAGCCTTAGGTTAGCTACCAAGCTCAAGCAAAACTACAATAGTTATATGCCCCCAGGAACATGCCTAGAATGGTTCTCCTAGCTTTCTTCTACCCTAAAATCCCTAATCTCATCTACTGTAATCCTACTTTTTGGTTCCTGTTCATTAACCATTTTGTCTCAACTTAGGTCATGCCACCTTCCAGACACGAAGTTACAGATGCTACCATGACACTACCCCGACTTATCTGGACAGACGACCTCACCAATGTGTCTTGGACCCTCGTATCTCCAGAGCTCTAGTCCACTAGGGAAAGATAGAAACAGGCAGGGGGTATGGATCGACCTGCCAATGCCCATGCTCAGTGGAGAAGTAGCTACAGAAGCCAAAACTCCTTCCTTCTGCTCCCCATAAACAACCTTGATCCATACTCCCAGAAAGGGAGAAGTGATAAGATAAAGATAAGAGGGCTCTGCACTCCAGCTCCATCAGCACATAGAGAGAGAGAGAAGGAAAAGGAGAGGGACATGTGGAGGTAGCTATGATGTTATGAGTGGCTTAGAGACAGAAAAGAGGATTGAATCAGAAAAAGAAGGGGCAACTATGTATAAATGTGGACATGTAGTTGTAGAGAAGATGGTTGGTACATGTCTACAACATTAGGGGAATTGTGGTAGATTGCAGTGAAGCTTCAGAATTCTGGTGGTGTGGTGGGAATGGTGTGGATTCAAATGCCTGTCGACATGTAATTCTATAATATAAAAAATAAAATAAGTGAATAACATTAAACAAAAGAAAAAGAAACAAACAAGAAATGGAAGCTATAGAAATTTTCCATATACACCCTGCCTCAGAATGTAAGGTCTGCCCTATTATCAATGTACATCAGAGTGGCATATTACTATTGATGAATCTACATTGACTTCGTTATTATCACCCAAATCCAGTTTGTAAAATGTACACCCTTAGTGGTGTACATTTTATGAGCTTATACAAGTGCATGATAGCGTATACTCACAATCGCCATCTGGTACAGAGTGGTTTCTTTGCTCTGAAAAGCTGTGCTCCACCTGGTAATAGTTGCCTTCACCTCTGGAAACCACTAATCCCTTTATTGATTTGTCTTGGTCTGTTTTAGTTACTGTAAGAAAAATACCATAGACTGTGACTTCAATAACAAATTTTGATTTTTCCATAGTTTTGAAAGCTGAGAAGTTCAAGGTTAAGGCCATGACAAATGCTGTTTTGGGTGAGCATCTACCTCCTAGGTTACAGATGACTGACTGTCAACCTCATGTGCCAGAAAGACGCAAACCCAATCTGAACGCAGAGAATATGGAGGAACCCCCTGACAAAATTTATACAGGTCACTGTCCCAGGCAGAGAGCAGAAGGGGGGAGAGGTAGAGAGATAACTGAAGTGGCAGATGCCAGTTAGGGATCTCTTATCCTATCCCATTGTCTTCCTTCCTTCTTTCCATACAGTTATTCACCAAATATTTGGGAGTGCTTTTCCTCTCGAAGTACATGGTAAGATAAGAGTTCCTAACCTCTTTAAAATGCAGTGTGTTTATTTTTTTTTGAAATTATTCCTTTTTTAACATTTTTTCATATTTATTTATTTGTTTTCCCTTTTGTTGCCCTTGTTGTTTAGCATTGTTGTGGTTATTGATGTTTTTGTTGTTGGATAGGACAGAGAGAAATGGGGAAAGGAGGAGGAGACAGAGAGGGGGAGAGTATGACAGACACCTGCAGACCTGCTTCACTGCAGGTAGGGAGCCAGGGCTTAAACCGAAAGCCTTACGCAGGTCCTTGCATTTTGCACCACATGCGCTTAACCCGCTGCGCCACCGCCCAACTCCCTGCAGTGTGTTTATGTGACTTGCTTTGGTCAGTGAAATAGGACTGAAAATGAAATACGTCATTTCCAGGCAGAAAGCTTTAAAAACCACCAAGCAAGTCACTTTATCTGCTTCCCAATTGTTGACGTGATCAGTGAAGCATGTGATTAGATGAGGCTTATAGCTGTCTAGCTCTCTAAGCTATCCCTGGGCAGAAGCCCAATACCATAAGTGCCAGACACCTCATGGCTTTAGGACAGAGAATAGGAAATGTTTCTTAAAACAGCATCATCTAGCTTATCCAAACATATGTTTTTGCATGAGTTTAAACTTTGTATACATGACATCTCACACTATTTCATAATATCATCCAACAACTTTTGCTTAGCAGTTTTGAGATTCACCTAAGATAATGGATGTAACAGTCAGTTCATTTCAGCTATAAACACGTGTGATTTATGTGTCCTGCCATCGATAGAACACAGAAGACACTCAGATTTTTCCTAACACTAATAAATTCTAAAGTGAGCATTCTCATATATGACTTCAGAACAGATGTGCAAGAGTTTCTCCTGGGGATAGGCTAAGGGAAAGAACAATGTGCTTTTAAGCTTTTCAAAGAAAGAGAGATTGGGAGGAGAATTTGAACACTGTGAACCATAGTTCTTCTCATCAAGAGGGCTCTCAGAAATCTTTGCCCCTCAGGAATGTGAATCCCACCTCTCTCAGAAAAGTGAAATATATAATGTTCAGGAAACTGTATTTTAAAGTCGGCCTGACCTTGACAAGACCAAAGACACCCTTAAAAATTAAAGAAGACCCACCTTAAGGAACAATGGCTATATACAATAACCACAATTACTCCTTTGAAAATTTCTGAGAATAGAAGGAAAATTGAGAGGGAGGAAAAAGAAGAGTATAATTTGGATTTACTTCTTGAAGAATTTCCTTTTCCATGCTGTGAAAAGAAATAAAATTGCATAATCAGTTATTAACTAATTCAAAAGTAGTCTCAGCAAAGACAATAGGATTCCAGTAATAGACAAAAGGCTTATCATAAGGAATTATCCATACTATCTTTCCCATTTTCAATCTGGAGTACCAATACTAAGTAATCATTACATCAAAAAGCAGTCAGAATAGTGGAATTGGTCCCCTTGCTCCACTTCTCCAAAGGGGTTGAAAAATAGTGAAGTTGTCCAGAACAAATTTGAATTACAAAGGAAAATGTCAAGGGCCAGGTGGTTCCACACTCCATTGAATACACATGTCACAGTGCACAAGGACTGAGTTTTGAGCCCCAGGTCCCCACCTGCAGAAGGGAAGCTTTGAAAGTAGTGAAGTAGTATTGAAGATATCTCTCTTCCTCTCTATTACCCCCTTCCCTTCAATTTCTGGCTGTATCTATACAATAAAGAAATAAAGATAATAGAAAAAATAAAATAAAGGAAAGTGTTTCAGACACTGCCACCAGAATATTTTTAGACCTCACAATAGGAAAATTAAGTAGTTGATTTTATCCATTTGTACAAGTATCCCAGGCTGTAATACCAAGGACATAGTTTTAACATGTATTATTTTTTATTTTATTTTGTTTATAAAAAGGAAACACTGACAAAACCACAAGATAAGAGGGGTACAATTCCACACAGTTGCCATCACCAGAACTCCATAGCCCATCCCCTCCCCTGATAGCTTTCCTATTCTTTAACCCTCTGGGAGTATTGGGCCCAAGGTCATTGTGGGGTGCAGAAAGTGGAAGGTCTGGCTTCTGTAATTGCTTCCCTGCTGAACATGGGCATTGACAGGTCGATTCATACTCCCAGCCCATCTCTCTCTTTCCCTAGTGGGGTGGGGTTCTGGGGAATCAGAGCTCCAAAACATACTGGGGGGGTTGTCTGTCCAGGGAAGTCTGGTTGGCATCATGGTAGCATCTGGAACCTGGTGGTTGAAAAGAGAGTTAACATATAAAAGCAAACAAATTGTTGACTAATCATAAACCTAAAGACTGGAATATTCATTTTAGGAGCCTGTGTAACCTCTGCATCCCTGTAGATCTGAGCTCACATTCTGTGGTCGTGAGTAGGAACATTCCAAGCTGCCCCAATTTCAGGACCCATCTTCCTCAGGTGTAGCATAGAGTATGCTGTCCAGCCTTCCTAGAGGAGGATGGAATATTCTCTACCATGGTTGATCCAAGTTGAAGGCAAGGTCCTATGGGGGCCCACAAAGGGGTCTGTTTTGTTGTTCCTGATAAAGATGACTGGTAACAATGGAGAGAGGGGTCTATTCGAGGTCTAGGCCCATCATGTCTGTTTGGGAATCTCAGGACTCCCCGAATAGGGCCCCAGCTGATAGAGAGTCCTGATAGTGACTAAAGAGTCATCATTAAAGTATACCAGTCTCTTGCTCTTATTCAGCTTTTGCAGTCCTTGCTTTGATAAGGTTAGCTTAGGAATGAGTGAGGGAAGTGTAATAGGAAGTAGGTGAAGACTGTATCCAAGTCTAAGTAGACATTATTTCATTATGGACTTTATACTGACTCACTAAAGACTATTGTGTACTTTTGCTTTCAGGTATATATTTTGCCCTAATTTGTGGATACATGTGAACATATGCTCTATCTCATGGGACCTGGTCTCTATCTAGGTTTTGGGACTTTGTTAGGAAGTGGACCACCTGGAATGGAATTAGATAATCCTACGAAAGGGTCTCATCTGAGTAATGAGGCTGAAGGGTTGACATTCCACGCTTGATGTCTCTGGACACAGTCTCAAGTGAAGCATGGTGAGGTGGTACTCATTGTGTTGATTAGGCTGGGATTGGCAGATGAAACATCATTTGGTATGTATGAATTGAGAGAAGCATGCAGGAAAGTGAGCCCCACTCTAGAGTTTCCAGAACTAGGGTAAATATAGGCTCTATAGAGGAAGTGGGAGGTTCCTGTTGTCTTAGGGTTTAAGAAGGCAATAGATAGTTATTGCTATAATCACATTATTTGGCAATTGGGTTAGCTTTGAAATATCCCTTTGTCAGTATTTGCTGTATCATACACAACAACCATTCTGCACTGCTGGTGGGAATGTAAATTGGCCCAACCTTTGTGGACAGCAGTCTGGAGAACTTTTGCAAGGCTAGACAGGGACCTTCCATATGACCCAGTAATTCCTCTCCTAGGGATATACCCCAAGGATTCCATAACACCCAACCAAAAAGATACGTGTACACCTATGTTCATAGCAACAAAATTTGTAATAGCTAAAATCTGAAAACAACCCAGGTGCCCAACAACAGATGAGTGGCTGAGAAAGCTGTGGTATATATACATAATGGAATATTATGCAGCTATTAAGAACAATAAACCCACCTTCTGTTACCCATCTTGGACAGAGCTAGAAGGAACTATGTTAAGTGAGCTAAGTCAGAAAGATAAAGATGAGTATGGGATGATTTTCCTCATAAACAGAAGTTGAGAAAGAAGAACAGAAAGGGAAACTCAAAGCAGGATTTGACTAAATTTGGAATAGGGCACCAAAGTAAAAACCCTGGGTTGAGGATGAGGGTGGATGTTCGGCTTCAAGGGGTGGGGGGTGGGGTTGGGGGGTGGAATAGGACACAGTCTTTTGGTGATGGTAATGGTGTTCATGTACACTCCTATTAATTTGTAGTCATATAAATCACTATTTAATTAATATGACAGGGGAAAACTTGATTGAATGTCTCAAACTTTTTAATGCGCAGACCATAGGCTGAGTCTTCAGTATGTTGACTCTCTTAAAAACTTAGAACAGGTAGAACAGAAGCAACTGGTGGCACAGCTATGTACAAATAATCTCAAAGGACATAAATTAAGATTTAGCATGTATTCTTATGCACTCGCAATCTTAGACTACAAATGTGAAGATGATTGTAGAAGTTTTCTCAACTAGGAAAACCATATTATGAAATGAACTAATAATAGTCTAGATTGATATTTTATCTGTACGTCACAGAGTCTGGAATGGCATACACAAAAATATTAAGAGTTGTTCTTTAAATACTGGGATTGTGGGAGCTTTTGAGATTTTTTTTTTTACTTGTATAGTCTAACTTTTTCTATAAAATTAAATCTCAAAACACGTTATATGTCACATTCAAATAACTGACTTTGATAAATTGTTAATGCTTTACCAGAAGAGAGCTATTTCTCCCATCATACCAACATTTCTGAACCTGCCAGTTTCTTGACTCTCATTGTCAGACTTTCTCTGTGACTTCATTCATTTGAATCCACACTATGTGAAAAAGAAAAGTCAAGAGACCCGGAGGTGGTGCACCAGGTGGTAGTGTACCCAGTTAAGCACAGATATTACCAAGCTCAAGGACCACTCTTCAAGCCCCTATCCCCTCCTGCAGGACTTGGGGGACTTCACAAGAGGTGAAGCAGGTCTACAGCTATGGTTATTATTATCATTATTATTTTAATTATTACTTTCTTTTCTAAAAAAAAGCTTTTGGCTCCAGGGTTATTGCTGGGTCTTGATGCCTGCACTATGTTTCCACTGCTTCTGGAGGTCATTTTCCCCCTTTTGTTGCTCTTGTCGTTGTTATTATTATTGTTGTCATTACTGTCATTGTTGTTGAATAGGACAGAGAAAAATAGAAAGGGGGGGTAAGACAGAGAGGAGGTGAGAAAGATAAGACACTTGAAGACCTGCTTCACCACTTGGGAAGCCACACCCCCTGCAGGTGGGGAACAGGGAGGGTGCTCGAACCAGCATCCTTGCACCAGTCCTTGAGCTTTAATACATGCTGTGATACCACTACCCCCCTCTTCTTTTCGTCTTCTTTCGCCTTCCCTCCCTCCCCCCTCTCAACTCCCTTCTATCCTATTAAATAAAGAAATAGAAAGGAAAAATTAGGGTAGGAAATGGTCCCCAGGAGTGGTAGGTTTGAATGCCTTTACCAAGCCCCAGCAATAACACTGGCGGAAAAAAAAAAAGGAGAGCATTCCAGGTATAATTCGTCTACCTTCTCAGATTTTCTGAAGTCACCAATAACAAAGAAGAGTGGTCACAAAGGTTCAATGTCTGTCAAAGAGATAGCTCAGCAGTAGATCATAAGACTTGCATGTATTAAGTCCTACCTATCTCCACTGACACTACATATGCCAGAGCTGTGTGATGTTCTAATCTCTCAATCTCTCTCTCTCTCTCTCTTTCTTTCACTCTCTATCTCTCTCTCTCTCTCATGTAGATAAATATTTTTTTCTTACCACTGGAATTATCTCTGAGGCTCAGTATCTACAAGATAAATTCATCACGCTCAATGAACACTTTCTTCTTTCTTTCTTTCTTTCTTTCTTTCTTTCTTTCTTTCTTTCTTTCCTTCCTTCCTTCCTTCCTTCTTTCTTTCTTTCTCTCTCTCTCTTTCTTTATTTCTCCTTTCTTTCTTCTTTCTTCCTTTCTTCCTTCCTTCATTTCTTTCTTCTTTCTTTCTTTCTTTCTTTACCAAAACATTGATCAGCTTTGTCTTATGGTGGTGCCAGGAACTGAAGCTGAGGCTTCAATATCTCAGGCATGAAAGATTCTTTGCATAACCACCATTATGCTATCTACCTCCACTGTTTTTCTTTCTTTTTTTTTCAATTTGACAGATAGAAATCAAGAGGAGAGAGGAGATCTGTAGGCCTGCTTCATGCTTGTGAAGCTTTCCTCCTGCAGATGGGGAACAGGAGCTTGAACCTGAGTCTTACATACAGTGACATGTGCTTTCAACTGGGTGTGCCACCACTCAGTCCCTAAAAGCAACTAAATAATTCTGAAGCCACTTTATCAGGCCACCCTAGGAAAGGGCGCAGTGGATAAAATGCTGAGCATATAAGTATGAACTCCAGAGATCCATCCTGGGAACCTGAGGTGTCAGAGTAATGCTCTGATTTTCTTTCTCTTTCTCTCCTCATTTTATCATTAACAAATAAATCATTTTTTAAAAATCACTTTATAGGGAGTCGGACGGTGGTGCAGAGGGTTAAGCTCACATGGCGCAAAGCTCAAGGACTGCCATAAGGATTCTGGTTCGAGCCCCCAGCTCCCCACCTGCCTTCGCGGAGTCACTTCACAGGTGGTAAAGTTGGTCTGCAGGTGTGTCTTTCTCTCCCCCTCTGTGTCTTCCCCTCCCCTCTCCATTTCTCTCTTTACTATCCAACAACAATGACATCAATAACCAAAACAATGTTAAACAACAAGGGCAACAAAAGGGAAAATAAATACAAAAAATTTAAATCACTTTATCAGGGAAACGATGTTTAATAAGATTGTTGTTGTCACAGCTATAAAGTTCCTTAACTTCCCTTGAAAGACGTCACCTTCCCAAAACTTGTCCTCTCCCTCTACCACAGAGCACTAGGTCCCCAACCCCCTTCCAGTCCTCTCCCATCTTCCCCACTTAGAGTCCTTCGACCTCCTGCAATAAATCACACTGCATCAAAATCTCCTCTGTATTTTCCCCGCCTTTATTTTTTAGGTCTTACCTAACAATGAAAGAAGCACACTGTCCAGAAATAGAGGAGAGCTCCTATCAGAATGTCCCCCAGAGCTCCAGTTCCGGTTTTGCCTGCATATACAATGCAACCCAAAGCCCTCCTCCCATTTCTCTACCACTTCTCCCCACACCCAAAGATCCCACATGCCCTTTCTTTCAGAGTAACAGCTTTTAGAGCTAGGAACCCCACTTCAAGTCCCTTTGAGTCACATCTGGTAAAACTTTCAGAGAGGGAAATTTCAAGGTCACATAACAGTAGACATTACATCGGTTACATGGTAATAGGTAATATGTAAAATATTAGAAAACTATTCTAGAATGTGATAGACAGTACATTGCAACCCCAGCTTTTCACTCCCTGTTTTTCCCTTTCTCAGTAGCAAATGGATCAACTTCCGAAAGGTAGAACTGATGACAAATCAGATCATACAGCAGCAGGTTTTAGGGTCCAGAGCCTGGCATGTAGCATGAGGCCTCAAAATGGCAGCCAGCGTATGATTACTATTGCCATTCTCATCTAACTGTGCTGTTTTTGAAATGGTATCGGCTTCCTCAAGATTCTTGTTTAGAAAAGCTCTTTCCTAAGACGACTTAGCCCATAGCTTTCAAGTGCTCTGGTCACTCTCGCCAAATGAAATACCACTCATTAACCTTAAGTGCCTTGAAGAAGACCTGTCATTTTGCAGCTGACATAATGGCACTTGCTCTAATTTCAGTTGTGATGTGCCCACCACAGCACTGTTCTTTCAAAGCATTTCATTGTGGTCTCTGGAGTCCTTTCTGACACCCTGTGATTCTTAAAGTCAAATAAATAATTGCTCAATTTCCTCTGGAGCTTTGATGAAATGTCAAAATCATTATCAGAATTGATGAGAATTGTGTTAAGGACTTGAGAGCCATGCCTGCATCGCCAGGCTCTTATTCTTCCTCAGCCTCCAGGGTGATTAAAGAAGCACATTTTGACCTACATTCAGATTTTCATTGTAGTAGCTAGGACACAGGTTTTTCATTGACTATTTAGTTTTGTTGGCGATTAATTTGGGTGATTCAATCCAGCCTAATAGAAACCAGAAGAATGTGGATGGGGGAAATATCCAGATACTTAAAAATAATAATAATAAACCTGCTTCTATCCGATTATTAAGTAACTTCAAGCTTTTCTTGCCAATATCTTCCTGGTAGTGAAACATTATCGCATTTTAGTACTGAAATTAGACATAGTCAAGCTTTATCAGCCTTACAGGGGTCACCTTTTAATTGGAAGTCTAGCTCACTTTGTAACATGTACAAAAAGTGGGCTGGGCAATAGAAAAGGAAAAGACTATGCATCAGAGACCTTGGAAAAATCCACAATCTCAAAATCAAGCCTTTACTGCATTGAAATGGAGAAGATCTTCATTCCTGGAATGTTTCATACACTAACTACCTTTGCTGCCATAATGAGAGAGAAAGTAAAACTATCAAAAATGCAGGTGCAGCCAGCTGTAACTTAGAGAATTGATAATGTCACTCCCATAGGGCTTGCGTACTTGTGTGGTTTACCAAGTCAAATTTCACCAATAATAAGGACTGTATGAACCATCTAGAATTAAGTACCCCTTTGCTCATACCCAGGTCACAAAAAGGTCTTATAACGCAGTGAAGAGAGCCATAGTCTGTGAACCTTCAGACTTACATGATAGTTCTAGCAACCTTACCTCTGCATTGGTAGGAAAGTCAATATGCCACACCCAAACAAATCGGTCTGCTGGCCTATAGAATTGAGCTCTCCCCTGGACAAAATGTTGGTGGAACAAAGAGTCTGCTGGAGTCAGGTTCAGATTCTGCCCTCTGTTCATAGTTACATTATTCACAATGGCCAAAGAGTAGAAAAAGCCTAAATGCCCCTATCAGATGGCTGACTGGCTAAAGAAGTTATGGGATATATACTCCATGAGATACTACTCTGAAGTCAGCAAAGATGATATCTTTTACTTTGCAACAAAATGGATGGAACTGGAGGTGACTATGCTTAGTGAAGTAGGTCAAAAGTAAAGCATAGGGAGTCGGGTGGTAGCCCAGCAGGTTAAATACAGGTGGCGCAAAGGGCAAGGACAGGCGTAAGGATCCCACTTCAAGCCCCAGTTCCCCAGCTGCAGGGGAGTCACTTCACAAGCAGTGAAGCAGATCTGAAGGTGTCTATCTTTCTCTTCCCCTCTCTGTCTTCCCCTCCTTGTTGTATGCTTTACATTGGGTAGTTCTTCCCCTCCAAGAGAATTGCATAAGTCCTGTTAATTTCGCCGGCCTGCTTGGCCCCGCCCGAAGGAACCCTGGGAGAGGGTTCCTGAGTTCGAGAGTGCGAGAGTTTGAGAGGGTTCCCCAGTACGAGAGTTCCAGAGTTCCAGAGTTGGAGAGTTCCGGAGTTACAGAGTAAGAGGGAGTGCTTGTGCCGCCGAAAAGAGACAGCAGAGTTCTGTTTGGTGATTAGTTTGTCTTAGTTTGTGAATCGTTGTTCCTGCATAAAGAAATACAGCTTCCCTGACCAGCCATTGTCTCCGCGTCTCTGTTACCCGCCCGTGAAGCTAACCCGCACGGCAAGAGCCTCCGAATTTTAACAACACCTCCTTTTCCATTTCCCTCTATCCTAGCCAACAACAACAACAGTAATGGCAAAAACAAGGGCAACAAAAGGAAATAAATAAATAAATAAATAAATAAATAAATAAATATTAAAAAAAAAGAAGAAGAAGAAGAAGAAGAAGGAGAAGGAGGAGGAGACGGAGAATTGAAGCACAACTACCAGACAGTTTTACTCCTGTGTGAAGTCTACAGAATTGAAACATGTGAACTTGAAAAAACATTAAAAAAATAAAAACAGAACAACTGTGGTGGTTATTGTTAGGGGCACTGCATGTTAGTGGTGGATGTGCAATGGAACTCTACCATGTAATTTTATAATATTTTAAATCACTGTTAAGTCACTAATACAAATCTTATGATAAATAAATAAATTAAAAAGTTAAAAACAATTCAGTGGAAATTCCTCGACTACTATGAAGAGCCATATAAATGTAAATAGTAACTATGAAAACAGCAAATTTTGTAAATACTGAGTTGTTGGAAATATATTTTTTCTATGTATTCCTTTTCAATATATCTATTGATTTAATGATGATCAACAACACCATGGTTAAGAAGGGTACAATTTCACACAGTTTCCATATACAGTGTATATGTTTTTGTGTGTGTGTAAAGAGAGAGAGAGAGAGAGTGAGAGAGAGAGAGCAGCAATGACTGCAAAAGTAATAAATGGGAAGAGAGGTAAGACAAAATCTTCACTAGATATCCAGACAGTCAATAAACATATGGAAAAAATCTGAAAGTCACTAATTATTAGATAAATGCAAATAAAGACAACCATAAGATACTAGGTATAAAGATATTACTCATACCTGTAAGAATGTCATACACCAGAAGGGATAGAAACAAGTGCTGGTAAAAATGTGAAAATAAATAAACCCTTCTACACTGCTGATGGTAATGTAAATTAGTTCAAGCCTTCTGGAAAACAGTCTGGACCTTCCTCAGAACATGAGAAATGAACCTATCCTATGACCCACCAATTTCCCTCCTGTAGATTTATACAAAGTAAGCAAAAATCACCTACATGGAGAGATTTATGTACAACTGTGCTCATACCAACACAAGTTGTGATAGCTTGAATTTAGAAACAAAGCAGACACCTAACAACAAGTGAGAGGTTAAGTAGTTGTGATGTAGGGGACAGGCAATGCTACAGCCATTAGAGTACTAATGTGACTATGCCCAAGAGGCCAGGTTCAAGCCCCTGATTCCCCCCCCCCCACACACACACAAGGGGGAAAGCTTCAGAAGTGATGAAGCAATGCTATGGGTGTGTCTCTTTCTCTCTCCTTCTCTCTCTCTCTCTCTCCCCTCTTGATTTATCTCTGTCTCTACCCAATAAATAAATACATAAATATTTTTAAATGTCTGGGCTGAGGAGACAGTATAATGTCCATGCAAAATGACCCATGCCTGAGACCCTGGAGTCCCAGATTCAGTCCCCAACACCAACATAAGCCAGAGCTGAACAGTGCTCTGGTCTCTTTCTCTGTGTTCTTGGTAGCCTCTCTCTGTGTGTATCTTTCTCTCTTTCATAAAAATAAAATAATCAGATATTTATAAATGAAACATCTGAAAAAGATATATATAGTATTTTTCAGCAGTAAAAAAAAAAAGATGCTGAAATGATCTTCTTGGAAGGAACATGAAGAAGTCATATTAAGTGAGATAAGCCAGAACAGAACGTAAAGGACAAATACCAGACAGTCTCACTTATAGGTGGAATTTTAGAAACAAGTGAAATTAACACACTTGCAATGGATATTGGATATTCAGTGTATAATGGTGAAGAATTTCAGTTGGTGGGAGGAATGTACAGATACTTCCCTTATAAATCATTATTTCCCTAATAATGTTTTTTTTTCACATGTGAAACACTCCACATCACTGTTGCCTCCACATCACTTCCATTCACTTCCAGAGATCTGTTTTTCCCAGAGTTTACATTTGTTAGAAAGACTCAGGCCCAGTGTGTTTTTAGACTACAAATCGTGTCATATGACACCACTGCTAAAAAAATCTGTGCTGTTGCCTGGAATGACTCTAAATAAAGCTAAATGGTCTACATATCTCTGCAGAGTCTGGATCTCCCTCCCGTTTACTACTCTGTGCTCACCTCCTTTCACTTCCCCCTTTATCCTGTTTGTTCCCTCATTGTTGCTGTTGTCATTCCTTCCTGATGGCAGGCATGTGCTCAACTTTTCCCCATATATTATAATTACCCCAGATATCCAGAAGGCATAGGTTCAAGCTACTCTGAATTTTAGCTCAACAGTCACTTTTTAATGTTTTCATAGTGATATAACATTGGTTTACAAAATTATCAGATTTCTGGAATATTTTCACACCTACTCATGGTACACCACCGAAGTTCTGAGACCACCACCCCCTCAACCTCCCTCCCCACTGTAACCATCTTAGTTCTCACAAAGTCCAAGAGACATTCTTGTTGCCATTTTTTCAAGTTGACCTGCTTTAGTCATCTATACTTGAACAAATAAACATGAAAATAACCTGCCATCACCCAGATTCAGTGGGGAAGCAATTACAGAAGCCAAACCTTCTACCTTCTGCACTCCACAATGATTCTGGGCCCATATTCCCAGACAGATAAAGAATAGGAAAGCTATCAGGAGAGGGGATGGGATATGGAGTTCTGGTCATGGGAACTGTGTGGAGTTGTACCCCTCTTGCCCTATGGTTCTTGTCAGTGTTTCTTTTTTTATAAATAAAAATTATATAAAAAAAGAATATAACCCCCCAAAAAACTGTGATCCAGCAGTGCTGCTTCTAGACATATGCTCAAAGAGTATGGAAATACAGATTTGAAAGGATATATGGACCTCTTATAGCTACATTATTTACAATATCCAAAGTATGGAAATAACCTAAATGTCCAACAAGAGATGACTAGATAAAGAAGTTATGGAATGTATGTAATGTATGTAATCGTCACCTTTTCATCACCACAACTTTCCACCCCTCTGCCTCTATATCTCCCATTCCCTATCTGGTTCTTTGCCTTTTGTTCTGTTTAGAGTATACGTTGCCCTTTTATAATTCTCAATTAATTTTATTTTTTACAGGAAGGCTAATGGCTTACAGTATGATTATTGACACTTAGGTAAACCTCTACTCTCCTCATGACAAGTTTATGCAAGACACTCTCTCCCCCCCAATCTAGGTCTCTTTCCACCATCATACATCCAGCCCTTTCACCCAATCTCTCTCCTTTGATGTAGTACATCACACCAAGCCCAAGTTTCACCTTACTTTTCCCTTACTGTTCTTTTTTTGTAAGTTCTGCCAATGAGCGGAATGATTTGGTATTGGTCTTTCTTTGTCTGCTTTATCTCACTTAACAGTATTTCACAGTTTATTTACTTGTAACATTTTCTTGTCTCTTTTCCATCCCTCATCTGTCTATAAATTACATGAAAGCACTTGTTTTAGGGGTTATTCCTGCAGGCTTGGCATTTAGATGGGATTTTCCTAGAGAGAAAGTATAATTTGACAAACAACTAAATGAATGGGTGAATGAAGAATAAATGTCTGTTTCTTATTTAAGGAAGTTATACATACAGATGGGTAAAATATTTAAAGATCTTTTCATTAGGATTGTCTTAAAGAACTGGGGTTGTAGTTAGGCCTTCTAGATTTGTTAAAGGTGAGTCTGTCAATTTACCTTTTAATAATCATCAGAAGTCATCCACGCGAAGAAGATTGAAAAGAGACAATGAATAACTAGGCATTATGATTATAGGTTAAAAATAGCATATCATGACTTCTGGAGGCGGGGCTCCGGAGTAGCAGCTGTGTTTCTCTCCTCTCCTCTCCTGGGTCAACTAGGAATACCAAAGGAGACCATCTGGGACCGAAACAGGACAGGACTAGAACGACTTCAGGAACACACCAAATCACTAAAAAAGCAGAAGCAGCCAAAGCAGCAGTGGCAGAAGAAAACAAGGACAAGAATGAGGAGGAATAGAAGAAGAGGAGGAAGAGGTAGAAGAAGAAAAAGGAGAAGTTGTCAAAGGGCATATACTTAATAGAGTACTACTCAGAAATATAAAGACTATATTGTGTCCCTTGAGTCATGGATGAAACTGGTGGTGATTATGCTTAGTAAAGTAAGGAAATGAAGGATAGCTACCAGGTGATTTCACTCATATGTGGAATACAAAGAACTGAAACATGAACTTGAAATATATATATATTCAACCTATATATATAATGAATTATGTCTATTATATATTGAATATATTATAACTATATACATCATATATTGAATATATAGTCAACCTATATATATTGGATTATATATATTATATATTGAATATATATTATATATCATATATTGAATATATATAAAGTATATATATATTCAACCAGGTGAGAACTATGGCAGTTATCATTGGGGGGTGGGTGGGGAAGGGAATGGAACTTCAGTGGTGAGAGTGATGTAGAACTATACCCCCTATTATCTTGTACTCTTGTAAATCACTATTAGATTACCAATAACAATACAAAAATAAATAAAAACAGAAGAAGACATAACAAATATTCATACCTCTGCTTAGATGTGCAGAATGAAAAGGTGGTATAAAAACCAAAAAGAACCAAGAAGCAAGCAGGAAGCTGACAACAGAAAGGTACGATCACCTCAGGATGAAGGCAGACTTAGCCATGATGGAAGCCCAGGGAAGTCTACAGATGGAGGCTGACACACCATGTCTCGATGCTTCAGATTTGTAGCTCCAATAGCAAATTGTTAAATAAAAAACATCTATGTATCTGCCTTACACATGCCTTTGTGATACCAAAGCTTTTACATATATTTGATGTTTTTCCCATGAATAAATGTAGACCAAAAAAGCTGAAAAAAAATAATAGCACATCATAGTAAAAGACTATATTTCATTACATGGCTTGTAGTGGCACTGTGAAGTAGGAGTTTCCAGAAATGTTGTCTTTGGCTGATGCATAGTTTAAGTTGGTGTGGGACTTTTCTGATGGAGCAGCTCAGAAGTTAAGGATTCTGATTTTTTTTGTTTGTTTGTTTCAAAGCAAAATACTAATTCTAAGCAACATTGAAGAGAGAAAAAAATTCTCCTGAACTTTAGGTAATCAAGAAAAATTCTTGATACTTTGCAGGTACAAGCAGTAGAGTGTATTTTCTCCTTACTGTGTCTTCAGAAAATTATTGAGCTAGTGAGTTTGGTGGAACTGGAAAGACAAGTGTGTATGTGTGTGTGTGTGTGTGTGTGTGTGTATGATTCATAGTGGATTCTGAAGAGTTTTGATTCCATTGAGGTTGGAGTTTAATGTCATTTATACTTTGGCTCAATAACAGAAAGGTAAATTTTATTGAGTTAACATTAAATAAAGTTGTTGAATTTGCTTATTGTTTTTCTATGTTCTGGAATTCTTGATGGCACTTTTTCTTTTCTTCATTATTTGGATTATAATCCCATAGTGTAATTGACGTACTTTGTAAGTATGTTGCAGTTGGTTTTACTTTATGCTCATAATTACCTTCCCTTTTTTTTCTGGGCGATGAGTAGCCACATAATTGCACTTCCTAGCACTTTTTAATTGGTCACTGTTATCAAATGGGATGATAACCTATTGATTTAATACTATAAGTGCTTATAAAGCATCCCTTCCTGGTAGTGGGAAAACTAAGGGAAAAAAGACACCACTACCCTAATTTAGTCTGTGGCTTATTTTGCCCTCTGCGCTACAACCGTCACTATGAAAGTACGTTTTCATCTAGCCTTACAGTATATAGCTGCAACTACATACCTTTGTACTTTTGATTTCAAAAAACTAAGAAATGACTGAGCAAATGATCAAAACTTCCCATAGTTGGATATTGTAGACATCAAATATTTTATCTCAAATCCCAAACCAAGCAGATAAACTTTATAACCACTATTTGGAACACTGTGTTAAGGAGTGGGTGACAGTTGGTCTAGTTCCATGGGAAAGGGAGCACAAGTGAGATTGTAACACTATAAGAGATTACTTTAAATGGCACAATCATTTACAAACAAGGCTTCCATCTTTCTTTTTTATTTTTTATAATTTTTATTTATAAAATAGAAACACTGACAAAATAATAGGATAAGAGAGGTAGAAGTCCACAGAATTTCCACCACCAGAACTCTGTATCCCATCTCCTCCCCTGATAGCTTTCTTATTCTTTGTCCCTATGGGAAGTTTGGACCCAGGGTCATTGTGGGATGCAGAAGGTGGAAGGTCTGGCTGCTGTAATTGCTTCCCCACTGAACATGGGCATTAGCAGGTTGATCCATACTCTGAGCCTATCTCTTTCATTCCCTACTGGGGCAGAGCTCTGAAGAAGTGGGGCTCCAGGACACATTGGTGGGGTCATCTGCTTAGGGAAGTCTGGTTGACATCATGGTAGCATCTGGAACCTGGTGGCTGAAAGAAAGTTAAGATATAAAGCAGAAAAAAGTGTTGACTAATCATGGACCTAAAGGCTGGAATATTGCAAATGAAGATTTGGGGTCTCCATTTTGGAGGTAGCTAGTAGGTCTATTTTAGGTATATTCCAAGGGGTTCATGACTATGCTAGTTTTTGCCTGAGCCTAACCTCTGATATGCAGGTGGACCTAAGTTATTGTCTGGGGAGATGATATTATAGATGGAAAAGGGGTTAGAAAGCTGAATCAAGGAAAAAAGTAGCTTCTAAATATGTATATAAAAGTATATAAATATTGTTGACTATAAACCCCATCAGTTTAATCTGGGGCCCATCTTTCTTTTATTCTCCTGCTTCCAGGGAAATAACCAAGAGGTTATAAGTGCGGGTTGAAAGAGACATAGAAGTATGACAAAAAGCAGCTAGAGACAGTCACCACTCTGCTCATGCAACTTATAAGGCCAGGATGTGTTTTGAATCGCTCCAGTCGTATGCTGATGACAGACAAGGCCTGTTTACTTTTTTTCTTCTGCCTCTAATATTTGCTCTTATCCTTTATGTCTCCCTGGATTCACTCCATGACATAAAAAATTGATTATAGGTAATTCTTGGATTCACACACAAATATAATGGGCCAAGATTGCTAATGAACCCCTCTCTGCACCACCACCGGTCACTTCCATCAGGAACTTCATCACAAGCCACCATGTGGGCCTTCTTCAAACCTTGCCTTCACCATAAAACAGCGGTGGTAGAGACTGCCCTACTCTCTGAAGGAAGGCTGAGGTATCCTGCCCTGCCACTGGTCCTGAAATGAGTGCAGCCTGTAATGTTCCCAGTTGTGACCATGAGCTACGAGTTCAGACCAGTAGGGACTCAGAGGTTATACAGGCTCTGGTACTAAATATAAATATATATAGGCCCTGGGTCGAGTGGATGGAATTAAATAGTTAATTCTATCCACATTTTTTCTGTAAATTTACTGGTTAATATTTTGCTGAATGCCATTTTAAAACTGTCAGAAGGGAAGAGGAATTGAAATGATGCCTAGCTCTACCTTTTAAATCCAGTATTTTAGTCACCAGAGCTTTACCATTTTCACCTCTGATTTAATAATAGAGATCACTATGAAAAGCTTTGATCTTCCCTATCTTCCTAGAATACTTTATTTGAATAAACATTGTGTCTTGAAGCAAAAAAAAAAAGGGGGGGGGGAGTTGCTCTCCACCCAAATCCAACTTTCTAGCCCTTGTCTCTACTCTGATCCAGCTTTCTAGTCTTATTTCCAACTCTGACACCATCTCCCCAGACAGTACCTTTAGCCCACCTACATGTTAGCTGTCAGGCTCAGGCAAAAATTAGTAAAGTCATGGGCCCCTTTGGATACCCAAAAATAGACATCCTAGTTTTTTCCAAAATGGTGACCCCAAATGTCATCTGCTCTATTCTTACCTTTAGGTGCCTGATGACTAAACAATTTGTTCTGCTTTATATTTTAATGCTTTTCAGCCACCAAGTTGCAGTTGCTACCATGATGCCAGCGTGAATTCCCTGGGCAGACAACCTCACCAATGTGTCCTAGAACCCCACCTCTGCCGCTAGAGACAGACTGGGAGTGTGGATCGACCTGCCAATGCCCATGCCTACTGCAGAAGCAATTATAGAAGCCAGACTTTCCACCTCCTGTACCCCATAAACATCCTGGGTCCATACTCCTGAAGTGATAAAGAATAGGAAACCTTCTAATGGAGGGGATGGGATAGGGAAAACTGATGGTGGATATTGTGTAGAATTGTACCCCTCTTAACCAACGGACTTGTTGATCCTAATTAAATCAATAAAAAGAACAAACTACAATAGTCATGGACCCCTAGAAACATGCCTAAAATGGAGGGGGGGAGTGTCAGACGGTGGCACACCAGGTTAAGTGCAAATAGTACTAAGCTTAAGAACCTCCAAGGATCCCGGTTCGAACCCCACCCCCACACCTCACCTGCAGGGAAGTTCCTTCACAAGGTGTGAAACAGGTCTGCAGATGTGTATCCTTCTATCTTCCCCTCCCCTCTCTATTTATCTCTGTCCTATCCAAACAAGTAAAAAAATAAAAATGACCACCAGAACAGTGGATTTGTAGTGCAGGCACTGAGCCCCAGTGATAACCCTGGAGACAAAATTTAAAAAAAAAAAACCTAAAATAGACTTCCTAGCTTTCTTCCATTCTAAGATCCCTAATGTCATCTGCTTTATTCCTACTTTTTGGCTCCTGTTTATTAACTATTTTGTCTCACTTTATGTCCTGCCACCTTCCAGACACTAAGCTGAAGACACTACTATGATTCCATCCTGACTACTCTGGGCAGACAACCTCACCAATGAGTCCTGGAACCTCGCCTCTCCAGACTCTACCCCACTAGGGAAAGATAGAAATAAGCTGGGGTATGAATTGACATGCCAGTGTCCAAGTCCAAAGGAGAAGCAATTACAGAAGCTAGTACTCCTACTTTCTGCACCCCCAAAATAACTTTGATCCATATTCCCAGTGGAGGAAAAGTGATAGGAGGAAAAGGATAAGAGGGCTCTGAACTCCAGCTCCGTCAGGATCCTCACAGAGAGCAGGAAAAAGAGAAGGACATTAAGATGTAGTAATAGGGTCATGAGTGGCTTGGAGGGGAAGAAAGGACTGTACTGCGAAAAAGGGAGGGTGCAATTATGTACAAATGAAGATAGTCGCAGAGATGATAGTTTACCCTGGTCTGTAACCTTGGGAGAACAGCTGTGGTTTGTAATGGAGGGATCGGAGATTCAGAACTCTGGTTGTGGAATTATATCCCTGTTGACATGTAATTTTTTAAATCAATATTAAATCACTAATTAAAATAAGAAACTTGATTATAATAACCTGTGCCTGTATTAACCAGTAATTTACTCCAAAAAATAGATATACCTACAGTCTCAAAAGTAAAGTCTTCAAAAACTTAAGTCTCCTTGATATATACTTTTGGTTCCCATAAAGTATGTCATAATCAGTTTGAATAACTAGTTAATGATATTACAGTTTATCTTTCAAGTTTCCACTTATCACTCATCGTTTCAGAAGAAAATACTTCTGTTTACCAGACATTGAATATTTAAGAGTTATTTGCCATCTATTATCAGTAATCAATTTCCTTTCACAATGATATTGTATGGTCCAGACTGTCTAGAAAACCAGGCTTGCAAAGAATTTTCATGCTAAAAATTCTAAAAAACATTCTTGTCCTCTTTCAAAACATAGAGGTAAACATTCTTGATAATATGGACACACATTCTAATTAGTTACTGAAAAGTTGCATTGTGTAGAAATAGCATGAGGTCCATGAAAAATGATGAATGACATAGTGGGGGTTGTATTGTTAAATGGGAATCTGGGGAATGTTATGCATGTAAAAATAAATAAATAAATAAATAAAAAAAGAAAAAAAAAGAAAAAAAAAAAGAAATAGCAATGCTCTGTATCCCAGAAAAACTACTGAGGATAGTTAATAAGTAATAATTATATGCTAATTTTCAGTAGTCAGAAAAAATAGTTGAATAGAACAGATGAATGGCTTCCCAGAGATGAATAAAAAAATCAAAATAATTAGCATATAGTATTCTAAAAGTTCACTTTAGACACAGACTATTTTTAGAACTCTATCCATGGAAATTTTTTAAGATACTTGAACAAAATAAAATAATTAAAGAAGGAATAAAAGCAGCTCCAACTACCTGTTCTGAATAAGAACAAAAGAAATCTGGACTTGAAAAAGCAAAATTGAGAAATAAACCAAAATGTTGTCCAAATCATTGTCTATATAAAGCATCCCAGCAAAGGCATGCAAAAAACAAACAAACAAAAAGCCACATGTCATAAAGAGCAGGAACTCAAGTTAAAAAAAGACGAGAACAGGAGATCCAAAAGGCTGAGAAACACATGGAAAAATTCTCCAAGTCTTTGATTACGAGAGAAATGCAAATAAAGACAACAATTAGATACCACTTCACTCCTGTGAGAATGTCATACATCAGAAAAGGTAGCAGCAACAAATGCTAGAGAGATTGTGGGGTCAAATGAATCCTCCTGCCCTGCTGGTGGGAATGTAAATTGTTGCAGCAGCTGTGGAGAGCAGTATGGAGAACTCTCAGAAGGCTAGAAATGGACCTACTCTATGATCCTGCAATTCCTCTCCTGGGTATATATCCTAAGGAACCCAACACACCCATGCCAAAAGATTTGTGTCTATGTTCTTAGCAGCACAATTTGTAGCAGACAAAACCTGGAAGCGACCCAGGTGTCCAACGACAGATAAGTGACTGAGCAAGTTGTGGTATATATACACAATGGAATACTACTCAGTTATTAAAAATGGTGACTTCACCATTTTCAGCCCATCTTGGATGGAACTTGAACTTGAAGAAATCATGTTAAGTGAAATAAGTCAAAAATAGAAGGATGAATATGGGATGATCTCACTCTCATGCAGAAGTTGAAAAACAAGATCAGAAGAGAAAACACAAGTAGAACCTGAATTGGAGTTGTTGTATTGCACCAAAGTAAAAGACTCTGGGGTGGGTGGGGGGCGGGGGAAGAGTACAGGTCTATAAAGAATTACAGAGGACCTAGTAGGGGTTGTATTGTTATGTGGAAAACTGAGAAATGTTATGCATGTACAAACTATTATATTTACTGTTGAGTATAAACCATTAATCCCCCAATAAAGAAATTAAAAGGGAAAAAAAAACAATAACTTGGGTCCACCTGCATATCTTAGGAAAAAACTAGTATAGTCATGGGCCCTTTGGAACATAACTAAAATAGGCCTATTAACTATCTACAAAACGGAGACCCCCAAATTTTCATCTGAACTATTCCAGCCTTTAGATTAGTCAAGAATTTGTTTGGCTCTATATGTCAACTCTTTTTTCAGCCACCAGGTTCCAGATGCCAACATGATGCTGACCAGACTTCCCTGGGCAGGCGACCCCACTAATGTGTCCTGGAGCCCCACTTCCCAGAGCCCTGCCCCACTAGGGAAAGAGAGACAGGCTGGGAGTATGGATTAACTTGTCAATGCCCACGTTCAGTGGGGAAGCAATTACAGAAGCCAGACCTTCCATCTTCTGCATCCCAAAATGTCCCTGGGTCCATGCTTTTAGAGGAATAAAGAATAGGAAACCTATCAGGGGAAGGAATGGGATACGGAGTTCTGGTGGAGGGAATTGTGTGGAATTGTACCCGTTTTAACCTATGGTTTTTGTCAGTGTTTCCTTTTTATAAATAAAATTTAAAAAAATTTGGAGGAAGTTTTGACTCCATATAAAGTGTACAAGATTTGGTTCATAACCACTTGAAAACAACTGAGTAAAATATGTTGTCACAGAAAGGACAGAGTTCATTAATTTCCCATCTCCTGAAGGTAGAAGTCAATTGACTGTAAACAAGCCATCCAAGCTTAAAGATTTATTATTTACCTACTTCTTCTAAATAGCTTAGCATTGTTAAAGAGAGTAACGAGGCACACAATTCAAAACTAAATTAAGTCGAATACTAAACAGTATTCTTCTGATACTGGTTCAAATAAATACACATCATTCCCATAACAGGAAGGTCGAATGGTGCATATACCAAGGAAGGAATATTTTACCCACTGTCAGCAGCCAGCAGAATTTCCAGGATTCTACAGTTGATTTTGGACACACTGCACATTATAAGCTTTTTCTATGAAATTTGGCCATAGTAGAAAGTCTTTGAAAACTCAAATGTAATTTGTGCTACTATGGATTATGTAAGCATGATTGGACAGCAGAGGCCGATCCATAAACACATTTCCAGACTTTTGTTGGC
Organism: Erinaceus europaeus; assembly: GCF_950295315.1. Classification (NCBI taxonomy): domain Eukaryota; kingdom Metazoa; phylum Chordata; class Mammalia; order Eulipotyphla; family Erinaceidae; genus Erinaceus; species Erinaceus europaeus. The sequence goes on from NC_080185.1 coordinate 15,865,111, forward strand.
CATCTTTACTTGGGAGCCTTCACCTATCTTTAATTCAACACTCTCTGAATGGACTCACTACTTCTCCTTTGACTTGACTTGCCAAAAACAAAGCATAGCAAAAGTTACAGAAATATGTACAAGGACCCATGAAAGGATCCCAGTTCAATTGCCTGTCTACCCACCAGCAGAGGGGTCGCTTCACAAGTAGTGATGCAGGTCTCTGTCTGTCTATCTCCCCCTCCTTTCTTAATTTCTCACTGTCTTATCCAAATTTTTATTTTTATTCATAAAAAGGAAACACTGACAAAAACTATAGGATAAGATGGCCATCAGGAGCAGTGGATTTGTTGTGCAGGCACCAAGTCCCAGGGATAAGCCTGGAGGCAAAAAAAAATGTGGGAGTTGGGAGGTAGAGCAGTGGGTTAAGTGCAGGTGACGCGAAACACAAGGACCAATGTAAGGATCCAGTTTGAGCACCCAGCTCCCCCCACCTGCAGGGGAGTCACTTCACAAGTGGTGAAGTAGGTCTGCAGGTGTCTTTCTCTCCCTCTCTCTCCATCTCTTCCTGTCTTATCCAACAACAGCAACAACAATGTTGATTACAACAATAAAAAAACAAGGAGAGCAAAAGGGAATAAACAAATAATTTTTTAAAAATGTAAGGAAGAGTCCATTAAAGTTCATCAAAAAAGTGGTTTGAGCAGTGGTGCACCTACTTGAGCATATGTTATCATGCTCAAGGGCCAGGCTTACCCCTGGTCCCCACCAATGGGGGGTGAGAGAACTTTAAAAGTGGAGAGTGGAGTGGTGAAGCAGCACTGTAGGTGGTATATATCATTCTCTATCCCTCTCTATCCACACATCCCTAATTTCTCTCTGTCCTGTCAAATTAAAATAAAAGGAAAAAAATTAAAAGTTATTCAAAAAGTGTCAGGCTGCAGAGATACGTAGCTGTTTATGCACTAGACTTCCATGCCTGAGATTCCAGGTTCCAGCCCTGTTTGAGTCAGAACTGGCCTTTCTGTCCAAATGAGATAAAGCCAAAATGAGAAGGGTGAATATAGGATGATCTCACTCATAAGTGGAACTTCAGAAATAAGAAGAGAAGGGGGAAACACAGCTCTAGAGGAGAGCAGGCAGAGAGCTTGCTTTGGTGCCCTAGTGGCTGAGGATAAGAAAGGACTTGAACTGGGGGTGAGAGTGAAGTGCCGAGACCTGTCATGGCAAGATGGGAAACTGGACCCATGTGTCAGCAACGGCACTACTGTAACCCAATAAATAAAAATGCAGTGGCATTAATAATAAAAGTAAGAATAACTGATCAAAACAAAAAGAGAAGCTATGGGATATAAAAAGAGATAAAGCAATTTAAATGTTAACCAAAGATTAAAAAGCTCATCAAAGAACAAGGGAAAGTGACTTATTTCTTTATTTACTGTAAGCCAAAAAAAAAAAAGTAAAAAGTCACTAATGGTTTACAGTCGACAGTAAAATACAATAGTTTGTACAAGCATAACATTTCCCAGTTTTCCACATAACAATTCAACCCCCACTAGGTCCTCCTCTGCCATCATGTTCTAGGACCTGAACCCTCCCCTCCCCAGTGTCTGTTACTTTGGTGCAATACACCAACTCCAGCTGAGGTTCTGCTTAGTGTTTTCCCTTCTGATCTTGTTAAGTGAAGGTGATTGTTTTTTAACAAAAGTAGAAGATTTATGAAAGGAACAAGGCTTTGTGTGGAATGAACTTTTATAGACAAACTTGATTTTAAACATTTATTTATTTATTAGATATACGCAGATTGAAAGGGATGGGGGAAAGAGAGAGAGGGAGAGGGAGAGGGAGAGGAAGAGGGAGAGGGAGAGGGAGAGAGAGAGAGACCTGTAGCCCTGCTACAAAGCTTCCTCCCTGCAGGTGGGGGGGGGGGGTCAGGGATTTGAACCTGGTCCCTCCTCCACTGTCACATGTGCACTCTGCCAATTGTGCCACCGCCCAGTCCCCAAACATGGTTTTAACTGTAAAGTTTTCATTAGTGATAGATAAGTAATACAATCAGAGTTCAATCAGACCTGTCTTCTTTCAGGTCTCTCCAGACTACTTCTACATCAGATATTTGCAACAAGTTGTGAACTTTTCCTTGAGGCAATCTATGCTCCTTCTTTTCCTTTGGGTTACAGTAAAAGCTTCATAATCCCCAAACTAATCAAATCTTTCAGTACATACTCCTAGAGTATAGGGAATAAGTACTTAGTAATTGCTAATATTTGTATTGCAGTCGGAATTGCTTCCATTTCTTGCCTCTTTTCCTTCTTCGCACTTATCTCAGTTGTTATTTTGTATTAATTTGTGTGTTTTTTTCTCTATACTTTTTGTCTCTTTATAAGCCACTCAAGAACAAAGATTACATTTGTTTTTATTTGTCATCTCATTCAAGGTAGGCGAGTAGACCTGTTAACCAAGTAGCCACTTAATAAATATTTGTGGGGAAAAATGGAGGTACAAAGATAAGCAAAGGCAAACCCAGCTCTGTCACTTTCAGGACGAGAGCTATCAGCTGAAAATGATGCATAAGCATCATTCCTTAAAAATTCTGACTTTCTCTCCCCTAGATAGACAGAAAAGGACTTTATATGTACACTATGGAGATATTAAATCACTTTCAGGCACTAGACTAAAAACACAGAGTGCTCCACAGAAAACACAGAGTGCTCAAGTCAAAGTCTAAATATTGAATGGCAAGAACCCCCAATAGCCCCTTTTTCCTTAGTGGCCCCCAGAATGCTGTCAGTCAAATTTATAATCACCTGCAAAGAATTGGGCATGTATCCCTGAAGCCACAGGTATTGATTGATAGCTAGTCCGTCAATAAGTGTCCTTGAGTGAAGTCTTCCATCCCTTAATAAACAAAGAGTTTATCACTTTGTACAGTCATGAAATACAATGGGGAGCAAATCTAAATAAAGTTTCAACAGGAATGAAAGATTAAAATGCAAAATTAACTGAAACTAAGTCCATAGTGTAGAAAAGAAAGAAAGAGAGAAAGAAAGAGAGAAAGAAAGAAAGAAAGAAAGAAAGAAAGAAAGAAAGAAAGAAAGAAAGAAAGAAAGAAAACAAACTCAGATCCATGAGGCTAGGTACCAAGCAAAGGATTTTGTGACAACATGGACTTTTGGGCCCTGGCATGGAGACACAAGGATGAACCCTGCTTTATGAATGGGAAAGCTCTTTGAAACCCAGCTTTTGGACTGTTGTAGAGGTTTCATTACACAAACATGATTGACTAACCCGGTGACCACCGATGATGGACTTCCATCTTTGTCCCCTCTTCCCTCCTCAGTGTGTGTGTGTGGGGAGGCGGGGGAGGCTGGATTGAAAGTTTCAATTCTCTCTTCTCAGGATTGGTTCCCCCTAGTTACCAGATCTCAACCTTAAAGTGGCCTAAAGATCATTTAAATGTCACCACATTAACATCACAAAAGATACCTGCACTCCTATGAAATTCCAAGAGTTTCAAGAACTCTGTCAAAAACAGGAGAAAGGTCAAATGTGCATTCATTATAAGGACTCTAGGGGAGGATGGGATGGGACAGGGTGGAACATAATGTTGCAGTCTCACTATGTGCATGATGGTAGAAAAAGACCTAAATTGGGAGCTTGGGGCTAGTATCACAATAGTAGGGGCTAGTATATAATAGGAAGACACCTATTATAATGGGGCATGAAACAATCTATCCATTTGTTGGTAACTGTACTGCAAACTATTCTCTGCAATCAAATGATTTGAAGGAAACACACACACACACAGCTTAGCAAACTATTTGAAGATGGGTGTGTTTGGGGGACAGACTCCCATCTGCTATACACAGCAGTTTCTAAAGGGCACTGGAAGGGCTTTGGGAACTTGGGAGCTGGCTGAACTGCTGAGCAAATGTCCCCTTTCAACCTTCCTCAGGTATAGTGCGGAAAAGTGGCCAGATGCTAGCATGTCTCCAGAACTGCACCAGTATCTCTCCCTTCCACCTGGTTTAAGACTCTAAAGTGTAGGTATATAGTGACTAAAGACTAAGTGTCACTTGGGATGGGGAGGTAGGGGTGAGGGTTCAAGAAACCAGACTGCCTCAAAACATACTTCAACTTTTTTCAGTAACTTATTTTAAATATTCTTTTATCATTTTTTATGGTGAGAATCAATGGTTTACAGTGCAGCTGTTGACTCCTGGATACAGTTTCTCATCTCCCTGTGAAAGTTCTTTGCAGAATTCCTTCCCCCACAACTTAGGTCCTTTTACATCATCCATCATGCAACAAGAACCCAAGGTCTCTCCACCCTTCCCTTCTCTCCTTCCCAGAGTCCTTTGCTTTTGGCTCAATACATCATGCAGTCCAAGATTTACTTTGTGTTTTTCATCACTATTCATGCTTCTAAATTCCACCTGGGGTGGGGGTAGATAGATAGTGTAATGGTTATGCAAAGAGACTCTCATGCAATGAGACTTCAAAGTCCCAGTTTCAATCCCCCTTACCAGTGTAAGCCAGAGTTCAGCAGTTCTCTGGTAAAAACAAACAAACAAACAAAAAACACCTTAAATTCTACCTATAAGTGAGACCATTTGACAGAAGTCCTTTTCCTTTTAGTTTATCTCACCTAACATGATGGCTTTGTATTCCACCAAGATGAGGCAAAGAAGATGACTTAATTACTTTTTTTAATAGCTGAGTAGTAGAATATGTAGATTTAAATATAATCATCTTCCTAGATTTTTTTCAAGTCTCATTTTAAATAACCTTTGTGAGTCTTAAGTCATTTCTAATGAGTTTAACCAGAGTATTTGATATGTACGATTTACTATTTGCATTTAAATTTATTTTTCTTTCTTTTTACAGTAACTTACCCTGACACTGGACCCACCATAAAACTAGGACGGTCAGGAAGCTCTGGCCTTTCTCACTATCCAGGGCCTACACATGTTTAGTGTGTATCTCTCTTCTTTCCATCTCTGTATTCACTTCAACAAGTAAGCTCTCCTTAAATGGTCATTGGAAGCAGTGTATTTGTAATGGCAGCACCAAGCCCCAGCAATAACCCTGGTTGATGGCAATAAAAAGCAAGCCCCGCTTCCCCAGAGCCCTGCCCCAATAGGGAAAGAAAGAAACAGGCTACGAGTATGGATCTACCTGTCAATGCCCATGTTCAGCGGGGAAGCATTTACAGAAGCCAGACCTTCCACCTTCTGCACCCCATAATGACCCTGGGTCCATACTCCCAGAGGGTTAAAAAATAGGAAAGCTATCAGGGAAGGGGATGGGATATGGAGTTTTGGTGGTGGGGATTGTACCCCTCTTATCCTATGGTCTTGTCATTGTTTCCATTTTATAAGTAAATTAATTAATTGATTAAAAAAAGAATCATATCTCATTCTTCTATGGATTCGACCCCAACCAGTATCAGTGATCTAGAATATAGTAAACATCCAATAAACATTTTGCATTCCTTTTTTCAGCACTTTTATTTTGTTATATTTTGTTTTATTTTATTTTAATGAGAGAGATACAAAAACTAAAGCACTGCTCAGCCCTGACGTTTCTGTGGTTATCCTTGTGTTATTTCTTTTTTATTAGTGATTTAATATCAATTTACAAATTTATAAGATGACAGGGGTATAATTCCACACTGTTTCTACCCCTAGAGTTCTGTATCTCCATTCCCTCCAGTGGAAACTGCTTTAGTTCTCCCAAGGTCACAGATATGGGTTGATTATCATTTCGACAACTATCTATATTTATATCCACTTGCCCTTTTTTATTTTTTAAATTTTTATTATTAGTGATTTAATAATGATTGACAAGATTATGGGATAAGAGGGGTACAATTCCATACAAGTCAGTTCTCATCACCAGAATTCCATATCCAATTGGAAACTTCCCTGGTCTTTATTTCTCTAAGTGTATGGACAGAAGTTCTTTATGGGGTGTAGAAGGTGGGAGTTCTGGCTTCTGTAATTGTTTGTCCACTGGACATGGATGTTGACAGGTCAATCCCTACCCTCCAGCCTGTTTCTATCTTTCCCTAGTGGGGTAGGACTCCTGAGAGGCATCAGCTTTGATTTATGGTGGTGCTGGGGACTGAATTGGGACCTCGGAGGGAGCCCCAGGCATGATAATCTTTTTCATAACCATTATACCCTCTCTCCAGCCTTCAATAAACTGCTTAAATATTAATTTACTATGGCCACCAAGAGATTTTGGAATGAAAATCATAGCTGCAAATCTCAAGAATCTTACTTTTCTTAAATTTATTTTTAACAGAGCACTGCTCAGATTTGGTTTATGGTGGTACAGAGGATTGAACCTGGGACTTTAGAGCCTCAGGCATGAAAGTCTCTTTGCATAGCCATTAAGCTATCTGCCCCCACCAAACCTTACACTTTCTACACCTTGGTCTTCCATGAATTTTGCTTTGAAGATAATGTCAAACATCCAATGATCTTAAGGAAATAAAAATATCTCCCTTTTCTCTATACTTCCTAATCCATTATTGAGTTTACAAATGCATTATTAAGGTATAGCTTTTAATAGCTGCTATCTTCTTCTAGCGTTTGCCAATAGCTGCTATGAGGACAAGAAATCTGAGCAGCAATTCTTAATCAGAATGAGAATGATGTTCTTGCCTTTTATCCTTATAGCTTTTAATATCTGTACACAATACTTAATCATCTGGGATACTTAATTTACTGACATCGAAATGATCTCAAATTATATTTCCTGGAGCTCTGGTCCAAATAAGGGACTTTTTAAGATAATGGAAGGTATTATTAGTTGCAAATCATGCCACTGGTTGCCACTTGAAGCTTCTGCACCTTCTTGAAGAATTACCTTATTTAAATATCTTTTTCCAAAGTGATTAGAGTCTATAAAAATATGTAGCCATCAAAGTCTTTGCATTTTAGCCTGAAAAGCACCAAAACATATAGCCTGATAGATAGGAGGCTCCCTTCTGGTTCCTAGTGCAAAACAGTCTCAAGAATTTAAAATATAATAATGATTTCTATTTCTACTGAATGAGTTTCCCCCACTCTCCAAAAGTAGTGATTTCTCATGGAACTACTCCTAAGCCAAAGTGACACACAGCCAAGAAGCACCGCTGCTCCTTTATATGAAAAAAAAAGTTTGCAGGATCACCAGATCCAAAAATAACCTACCAAATGACACATAAAACCAAAAGTCACACTCCCAGCCAATAAAAATCAGAAATGTGGGGACCAAGGCAAGCCCATAGAAAGTAGTTCTCTGGAGAAGGAGGTAGACAGGGTCACCGTCACTGCTCTGGGAACTGCTGCCTTTGTATCTGCCACAAAACCCATGGAGATGCTGTTGGTACTTTTGGATCTTTGTTGTAAAAGCAGAAGTCCTATTTGATTTTGTTTTGCTTAAGGAAAACAGGTTCTGAGGTCAGTCTTTTGTAGAAAGCACACTGGCAAAAGCTGGGAGCTACCTGCATTGCTTTCATACCTGTCGTCACATTTGGGCCTCAGAACATCCCCATGAGGCTTATTGTGCTATTGTTACCAATTCAGTTATACGATGGAGAAAATGGGTTTCAGGGAAGTCATGTAAGCTAGCCCAAATCATGCTATTAGATCTTAAACCCAGGGGAGTCGGGCGCTAGCACAGCAGGTTAAGCGCACATGGCGTGAAGCGCAAGGACCCGCATGGGGATCCCGGTTCGAGCCCCAGGTCCCCACCTGCAAGGGGGTCATTTCACAGGCAGTGAAGCAGGTCTGCAGGTGTCTTTCTTTCCCCTTCTCTGTCTAACCCTCCCCTCTCAATTTCTCTCTGTGCTGTCCAACAGCAACAACAATGATGAACAACAAGGGAAACAAAGCAGAAAAATGGCCTCTAGGAGCAGTGGATTCCTAGTGCTGGCAGACAAAAAAAAAAAAAAAAAACTTAAACTCAGGTCTCCTAATTGTACAGAGGATATTAATTTGACTTTATGGGAAGTGTGCACGGTTGTTGAACTGGCACAACTAGGTAGTACGCCCTTCAGTCTAAATAAACACTGTGCTTATGTAGGAACTGAGCAAAAAGTAATAAGTGTAAAATGGTATATAAACAGACAAATGAACCTAGACTCGGGCAACCCAAGGGTTAAGTAAGCAATTACAAGACAGGCCTGGGAGTCTGCAAGGCCGCAGATAAATATAAGGGCAGACTCTGAGAAAACAGCCTGGGAACCTGGAGTCAGGAAAAGAGATAACTCCAAGGACAAAAAAGACCTCCTCCCCTTCCCTGCACCTGTGGGCTATAGATGTAAAACTGTCATGTAACCACATTGTGTAGCTGAACCTTGTCACGTAGCCACGTAATCTGAAAGGTATATAAACCTTAATAGGACTTGGGTACGGGGTCGATTACCAGAGAGCTGGTGTGTCAGCCCCTTGGTAACTCAGCCCTAGCTGGCTAGAATAATAAAGGCTCTCTGCTTTTACATCACCTTTGGTTTCTTGTGGATTTCTTTATATCATGGACCCAGGTATAACACTTAGAGATGGTGTTTCTTGGGGAGGACACTTCCATTTCTTTCTGAGATGGTACATATGTCAAGTATGTGCTGCCTGTGTCGTGTGCTCTTACCAGCTCTGAAAGATACCTGCAAGGAGCTGTAAATGACCACAGCTTGTAAGTGCCCAGCCAGTGGTCTCTTCAGTCTAAAGCTCTCCCAAATGAACCATTTCAGCAGGGGCAGGCAAGCCAGTGGTCTCTTGAGCAGACGTGAAGAGTGTTTACTTAGACTGAAGGACATATGACCTAGTTGTGCCGGTTCAACAAGCTTGCACACTTCCCATAAAAGTCAAATTAATATCCTCTATACAATCAGGAGACTTGAGTTTAAGTTGTTTTTTGTTTGTTTGTTTGTTTTGCCCTAGATCATGTTTACTTGCAGGCATGACCACATAGAACAATTGATCAATGTATGATATTGGCCTGGTTCCTGTACTCAACTCAGAGCAACTCTAAAGGGTCCTCTCAGATTGGAGCTCCCAATATGGTATATCAGGGCTTCCTGGAGATGCACTGAAACTCAACTTCAACTCTCGCCCAATACTGCTACTTTCCTTCCTTTCTAAGTTTATTTAGTTCATTTGTTTCTCCTCAATGGCAGCAACTCTGTAAGTCCATGTTTGGTTCCACGTATATTTTAAAGTCAACTGACTGGTGCGGCAACATGATAAGGTATCATGCTAAATAAAATGTCAGCCAGAGAAAGACAAATACCATATAATTTCACTTATATGTGAAATCTAAGAGAGAGAGAGAGAGTGAGAGAGAGAAACAGACAAGCTCAGAGATACAAAGAGAGAACAAATTGGTTTCCAGAGGCATAGGTGGGCTAAAGGCAGGCAGTGCACCTGAAACAAATGAAAAGGATAAAAAGATACAAACTTCCAGTTAAAAGAAAAAATAAATTGGGAGATGTTCCCTCTTGTAGGCAGGGTTGCAAATTGGTTATGCAAAACAGTTTCATGCCTGAGGCTCTGAGGTCAGAAGTTCAGTCACTGGAACCACAGTTGAGCAGTGCTCTGGTCAAAATAAATAAATAAATAAATAAATAAATAAATAGTCTCTTACACAGTGAAACATTGCTGAGCGAGTACAATGTTTTTTAGAATATTTTATTTATTTATTGGATAGAGACAGAGAGAAATTGAGAGGCAAGAAAGAGCTAGAGAAGGTAAGATGCTTCACTGCTCAGAAGCTTGCCCTTTGCAGAGGCTTGAATCCAGGTCCTTACATAATGTAACTTGTTGGCTCAACCAGGTGTGCCATCTCCCAGCCCTGAGGAAAATAAAATTTGAAAAAATCTCATCACAATAAAAATAATTATGTATGATAATGGTTGGCAACTAGACTTATATTGGAGACCATTTCATAGTGTATAGAAATATTGAATCATTAATTTGTATGCCTGAAACAAATCCCTTGAGGTTGGCATGTCAATTATGCCTCACCAAAAAAGGAGGGACTCTACTAAATCTGCTGAATCTGGCAATTAAACATGTCTTCAATCCAGCGCACATACCTGAAGAAAGTGATAAGAAGAGTGCCTTCATTTTGCATGTATAACCGCTTCTCCAGACAAAAAGAATTCTGAACATATATTTTAGCAGTCTTGAAGATGGAGTGCATATTCTCATTTGGACATCTAAGTTTCGGCCTATTTGTTTTCTAACAATTATCTATTCTGAGTTGCCCACTGTATTATTTGGTATATAACACAGGAAGACTATGAAGATGGGAGGCACTCCCCTGGCAAATGTGTCAGAAGAATGAGGGGAAAAAGCATTTGAGGCAAGAAGCCTCACACCAGAATCTATGTCAGGCAGCCTGTTAGTTACCAAATTACCAAAAGAAGGATTTGGGAAGCCAATATAGTTATGTTGTTGATATTACCCTATTTCCACCCCATTACAAATATTTGCATTTTGATATGAAAGGGGAAAAAAACTTTAAGACACAAAAGGTGTTTTCTTAAAAAATAACAAAATGAGATCTATGATGGATATAGAGGTTACATAGGCTCCTAAGCTTAATATGGGCCCTAGATCATATCAAATTGATGGGGGTTACAGTCAACAATAGTTGTACCCCTTCCCCATATTAGGGAGCTACTCTCTTCCCTGATCCAGCTTTCTGGTCCTTTTTCCAGCCATGACATCATCTCCCCAGATAATAACTTGGATCCACCTGCATATCAGATTTCAGGCTCAGGGAAAAAAAAAACCTGGTATAGCCACAGGCCCTTTGGAACATAACTAAAATATGCCTTCTAGCTATCTACAAAATGGAGGATCTCCCACCCTTCATCTGCACTATTCCAGCCTTTAAGTTCATGATTGGTCAACAATTTGTTTGGCTTTGTATGTTAACTCTCTTTTCAGCCACCAGGTTCTAGATGCTACCATGATGCCAACCAGACTTCCCTGGACAGACAACCTCAGCAATATTTCCTGGAGCTTGCTTCCCCAGAGCCCCACCCTACTAGGGAGAGAGGTAGACTGGGAGTATGGATCAACCTGTCAAAGCCCATGTTCATCTAGGAAGCAATTCCAGAAGCCAGACCTTCCACCTTCTGCATCCCACAATGACCTTGGGTCCATACTCCCAGAGGGTTAAATAGGAAAGCTAAAAACACTAAAGATTAGGAAAGCTATCAAGGGAGGGGATGGGATACGGAGATCTGGTGGTGGGAATTGTATGGAGTTATACCCCTCTTATCCTATGGTTTTGTCAACGCTTCCTTTTTATAAATAAATAAATAAAAAGAAAAAAAGAAAGGAAGAAAGGGCTGCTGGGTACAGTGGATTCATAGTTCTGGCACCAAGCCCCAGCTATATAGCCCTGGTGGCAATAAAAGTAAATAAAATAAAATAAAATGAAAGAAGAAGAAAACAAAACAACTATGCAACAACAGATGAGCGGTTAAGAAATGTGTGTTATGATACACAGCTAATCAGCTATAAGAAACTATGCCATCAGGAGTCAGGCGGTAGCACAGTGGGTTAAGCACATGTGGCGCAAAGCACAAGAACCAGCATAAGGATACCGGTTCAAGTCCCCGGCTCCCCACCTGCAGGGGAGTTGCTTCACAAGCAGTGAAGCAGAACTGCAGGTGTCTCTCTTTCTCTCCTCCTCTCTGTCTTCCCCCCTCTCTTCATTTCTCTCTGTCCTATCTAACAACAACATCAATAACAACAACAAGAATAACTACAACAACAATAAAAAAACAAGGGCAACAAAAAAATAAATATTAAAAAAAGAAACTATGCCATTTTCTCTTATGCTACAACTCGGATAAAACGTGAAGACATCATGTTAGGTAATGAGCCAGCGGGAGAAGGGTGAATACTGGAGGATCTCATTCACTGATGAAACTTGAGGAAGAGAGAGAGAAAGGAAACACAGAATGAGACTCTGATTAGCTGTAGCCTATTGAAGCGAATCTTAACTCTAAAGTGGAGAGATGGGGGGTGGTGGTAAGAGGTTAAGGACCCATTGTCTTATAAACGAAGATGACAAGTCAGTAAACAGTGTGGTGTGTTGTTACTTGTCATGAGGAGATAAATCTTACACATGTGACAAACAACAGTCTTAGTAATCATTGGACCCTGTATAATTTAGTAAAATAAACAGATGAAAATTGTAGGCAAAGTGAAAAGTTAGAAAATGGGACTGTTGGAGCTGGGTAGTGGTGTACCTGACTGAATGCACATTTTACTTTGCACAGGGACCCCGTTCAAGCATCCAGACTCTGCCTACAGAGAGAAGCTTTACAAGTTGTGAAGCAATGCTGATGGTGTCTCTCTATCTCTCCCTGTCTATTTCCCCTACTCTTCTCAATTTCTCTCTGTTCTATCAAATAAACAAACATTAAAGAAGAAAACAGTACTGTTTAATGTTAGAGGGAAACCAAAAGCTATAGTTTATTAAAGATAATAATATTTAAAGGGAAAGAAGGAAAACACCATCTCACTACCTTTATTACTATAAGCACAGCACCCAGAACCAGATAAACTGTCAAATGGTTGCTTCATTTTACCTTCTCCTAAGGGACCTAAAATATCTAATCATCACCCATCTTACTATTTCCCTTAAACAACAGCCCAGTATTTGGAGAAAATAAAGATATGTACAACCACACAGCTTTTTCCTGAATAGATACAGTTCAGAATAGGTTAGAGTCTATAATGGAAGTTAGGGGTAAACATCTACTAGGAAAATAAGTGTTATGGGAAGAGAAGGAGGAGGAGGAGAGGAGGAAACCTTTTTGTTTTTTAATCTCTTTATTAGGGAATTAATGTTTTACATTTGACAGTAAATACAGTAGTTAGTACATGCATAACATTTCCCAGTTTTCCATATAACAATACAACCCCCACTAGATCGTCTGTCATCCTTCTTTTATCTGTATTTTCCCCACCCACCCACCTCAGTCTTTTACTTTGGTGCAATACACCAATTCCAGTTGAGGTTCTACTTCTGTTTTCTCTTCTGTTCTTGCTTTTCAACTTCTGCCTGAAAGTGAGGTCATCCAATATGCATCCTTCTGTTTCTGACTTATTTCACTTAATATGAATGTTTCAAGGTCCATCCAAGATCGGCTGAAAACGGTGAAGTCACCATTTTTTATAGCTGAGTAGTATATATATATACCACAACTTGCTCAGCCACTCATCTGTTGTTGGACACCTGGGTTGCTTCCAGGTTTTGGCTATTACAAATTATGCTGCTAAGAACATATGTGTACACAGATCTTTTTGGATGGGTGTATTGGGTTCCTTAGGATATATTCCCAGGACAGGAATTGCAGGATCATAGGGTAGGTCCATTGCTAGCCTTCTGAGAGTTCTCCAGACTGTTCTCCACAGAGACTGGACCAATTTACATTCCCACCATCAGTGTAGGAGGGTTCCTTTGACCCCACAACCTCTCCAGCATTTACTGCTGTTACCTTTTCTGATGTATGACATTCTCACAGGAGTGAAATAGCATCTAATTGTAGTCTTTATTTGCATTTCTCTGACAATCAGAGACTTGGAGCATTTTTTCATGTGTTTCTCGGCCTTTTAGATCTTTTCTGTGGTAAATATTCTGTCCATGTGGAGGAAACCTTTTTAATGCTGTGGTCTTAGTATGAAGCATTACAGTTGCAAAGTAAACATGCTAACATATTTCTGTTTTCCACTACAAAACAAAGAGTAACAATTTACAGATAAACCATGATGGGTCTGGTACTGAGTTCAACACTGCAGGGAATGGAGAAATGTGAAGGAGACATGGGTCATGTCCTAGAAAAGCTCACACTGTAGAGAGGGGAGTAGATAAATAAATAATTGAGAACAGTGTGACACATGAACTAAAGGCCCTGTGGCAGCACTATGGCTACTATATTTAGTCAAGAATTAGTGGCACATTATAGATATGCCAGGGGCATCACCAACTTATTACCATGGCTATTTCATTGTGCTTATCCATTTCTGTCTTAAATTATACCTCTAATTAGAATCTCGAGACTCTGAATTCTTGAAGTGCTCTTTTTTCATAAGAGGACTGCAATGCTTTAAAAAGCAAAGTATAGTATGATTTATTTAATCTTCATTATTTACATAGCTTCAGAGACGTCAAGAACGCTGTCACACTAGATAGGTAGGTAGATAGATAATAATAACAATGATAGATGATGATAGATAGATAGATAGATAGATAGATAGATAGATAGATAGATAGATAGATAGATAGATGATAGAGAGAAAGGGAGAGGGAGAGGGACAGGGAGAGGGAGACAGAAAGGGCGACTTCTGAGACTAAACTCCAGTGGAAGAGGAATAACAGAAAGGCAATGTTTGTTTTTAATAGAAATGTGACACTGTTTCATCAGTCTGCCTTGTCTCTTAGGGATTCCAAAAAGCAGCTAAGTTGTCAGAGTATGCCATTACTTCTTACTATTTCTGTCTTGAAGAAATGAATTCAGTATTTCAATTATATTCTTCCCTGTGGGGCAGGATAGCTAATGTATTATTTATTTAAAAAATGGATTAAAATTAAAGTACCAGCACTTCTCTAATTTTTTTCTAATTTCTCCTCAATGAAAATAATAAGATTTTTAGAAAGTGAAGCACACGTAGGTCATGGCCACTTAACCCCATTGGTCCTGATATTAAACTTTTGGACATGGTGTCCTTTTGGAAGACCGGCTCTAAGTAACACATGAATTTTATTGCACAGTTCTTAAATCAAATCATAATCTTAAGCACAACACCACTTCTTGAAATTGTTGAAAGACAATTCTTACTGGATATTTCAGCAGAAACACTGGAGGGCATGGGATAATTCTGACCATGCCAACAAGTGGGGTTGCACATAAAACCCAAGTAAACAAATTCAAAGGAAAGTCACCAAGGTATAAATGATGGGTATTACTTGCAAACCCTTGAGTGACTTTTCTGGGGAAATATGAAATGACCATAAAAGATATGAGCACCTTACTTCCAAGCCTCTAGCATGAAGAGTGACAGAATCTTCTCACACCATTCCATAAAAGTCGCAAGCCCAGTCTGAAGACAATGCTAGAGACCTCCAAAGGCCATACAGGCCATTCTTGTTCACTATAACAAGAAAAGTGCTAAAGGTTGCCAATGAAAATTTGGCTTCACATGTCACTTCTCTGCTTTCACAAACTATTCCAAACCTGGTGGGGAGGACTGAGGCTTCTTGAAGGTCCCAGTAAATTTCTTTATGTGTGTCCATTGTCACACATTGTCTAGCATAGTAGTCTGGCTTGTAAATGCCAATGTAAGGGGAAGGGTGTTAGGAAGCTCAAGGAGACTTAAGGGAGGGAAGTTTTTCCTTTAACCTTTTGGATGATCTTTGTGATTCTATTATTTTGGGAGTCACTGGAAAAAAATCTTTCCACCATGAAAGGACAAGTTTCACCAAATGGATAGGTGGAAAGAACTTGCATTTTGATGGTACTGCTAAATCACTGATTTTACAAGTGCTACACACATTTGGCTTCTAAACTTTGTACAGTGAGCAGCAATAAATTTGTATGGTTCCAGCCAGTTTAAATGGAACCTTCTATTTCTTGACTTGAAAGCCTCCTGAGTATCAGAGTGTTAAAGACAGTTACAGCTTATACTCCAGTGAGGAATGATATGGACAAATCTATGTACATAAACAGATTAGCTAGGTACAGGTATTGGTGCATGTTCTGAAGAAAGAGGTGGAGCGATGGATCAATAAATAGGATGACTGCAAGTGCTGTTTCTGCCTGGGTGGTCAGGAAAGGCTTCTTCAAGGACAAGAAGATGCTTGACTTAAGACCTGATGACGAAGAATCATCCATCTAAAAAAAGATGAAGAAAGAGCATGCCAAGAAGGGAATGAAGTAAAGTACTGAGTTGGGACAGTTGCATGGTAAACAGTAAGAGAGAAGATGTCTTCCAAACCATGAAGATTCCAACATCTCTGTATGAGCATGCTCAAAGGAAGCCTTACAGTGTTGCTCAAGACCTATAAGGCTTGTTGGTAGAATTCAAAATTTAAGTCCCCCAGATACATCAACCAGTGTGCTCATCTCAGTAGTTTCAGCCATCTTTAACAGCTCACATAGAAAGTCTAGAGAGCTGCTGATTATACATAAGATGGAAAACCATGGACCTTGATGTCATATGTCTACAGCAATTAAAAGGAAACTTTGTCATAAGTATTCATCCAGACACTGTCAGAAGAATCCTTATGACCTAATATTACTCCTGAGACTCTACCTTGAGAACATCTACGTTAATGCAGCACTTTAAGACAAACAAGAAAACTCAGCACTGCAAAATATTGTATCCAATTCAAAGAATACACCCTTTTTAGCCATTCTCAAGTTCCCCATTTGCAACAAAACCTCAAGCCTCTTTTGCTTAATGTTTACATCATTTCTCAGCTCTTCTGGTGTTTTCAATTCCTCCCTCATAGATTAGATAGATGATACATAGGTAGATAAATGCTAGGAAGAAAGATAAAGACGGTAGATAGATAGATAGATAGATAGATAGATAGATAGATAGATAGATAGATAGATAGATAGATAGATAGACTTTTATCTTCTCTTCCCAGCTGGATGGCACTTCAGTGGTTCACAAAAGCCCACTGAAGGAGTTATGTTAAGTGAGATAAGCCAGAAAGAGAAGGTTGGATATGGGATGATCTCACTCATAGAAGGAAGTTGAGAAGTAAGAACGGAAAAAGAAACATAAAGCAGAACTTAGACTGGGTTTGGTGTACTGCATCAAACTCAAGGAATATGGAGAAGTGTGTTTTTCAGATCCTGGTACAAGATGGTGAAGGAGGACCTACCCTGGAGGTGAGAGTGTTTTACAGAACACTGAGGAATTTTACACATGTACCACCACTGTATTTATTATAAACCATTAATATCCCAATAAAATATTTTTAAAAACCCATATTCCTGCTTATAGCTAGTTCTTAGTTAACACTAACTGGTTTGATGATAAAATCAGTGAATATAGCATGAGAAAATTAATCTGGGAGTCAGGCGGTAGTGAAGCGGGTTAATTGCACATGGTACGAAGCGAAAGAACCAGTTTAAAGATCCTCATTCTAGCCCCCAGCTCCCCACCTGCAGGGGAGCCACTTCACAAGCAGTGAAGCAGGTTTGCAGGTGTCTATCTTTCACTCCCCATCTCTGGCTTCCCCTCCTCTCTCCATTTCTCTCTGTCTGATCTAATAACAATGCCATCAATAACAACAACAACAATAACTACAACAACAATAAAAATGACAAGGGCAACAAAAGGGAAAATAAATAAATATTAAAAAATGAAAAAAAGAAAATTAATTTATGCACATATATTTCTAATGATAAAACTAGTGATCTAATTTCCATGTGAGTGGTGTAATTTTTTTTTGCATCAAGTATCAGCATATTTTACCAGAATTGAATCATATGACATCTAATACACAATCTAATATACTAGGAGCCAAACAACAGAATGTTGGCTCTGTATATGAACTGTGCAAATCTTTTGATAAATAAGCCTGAATAAGTTGTCACAAAAATTGTTCTAATTTGAAACTTACTGGATATGTCAATATTTCTTTCTTTACCTACCATGTCACCTTAATTTTTAAAAAATTTTTATTTATAAAAAGGAAACACTGACAGAAACCATAGGATAAGAGGAGTACAACTCCACACAATTACCCGCACTAGAACTCCATATCCCATCCTTTCCCTTGATAGCTTCCCTATCCTTTAACCCTCTGGGAGTATGGACCCAGGGTCATTGTGGGGTGCAGAAGGTGGAAGATCTGACTTCTGTAATTGCTTCCCCGATAAACATGGGCATTGGCAGGTCGATCCATACTCCCAGCCTGTCTCTTTCTGTAGTGGGGTGGGGCTCTGGGGAAGCAGGGCTCCAGAACACATTGGTGGGGTCGTCTGCACAGGGAAGTCTGGTTGGCATCATGTTAGCATCTGGAACCTGGTGGCTTTAAAAAGAGTTAACATATAGAACCAAACAAATTGTTGATTAAACATGAACCTAAAGGCTGGAATAGTTCAGATGAAGATTTGGGGGACTCTGTTTTGTAGATAGTTAGTAGTCCTATTTTAGTTATATTCCAAAGAGTCCATAACTATACTAGCTTTTTTTTTTTAATCTCTCTAAATTTAAGATACTCAGCTTCACAAAGACTACAGATTTTGTTATACAAAGTAATTGATTTGTACTAGATATATTTTTTCTTTTTTGATTCAACCTTGGTTTACCATATTATAAAACCTGAGGCCTGGGGGCCCAGTGGTAGTGTACTGGGTTGAGCGCACGTATTACAATGCACAAGGACCCGGGTTTGAGCCCCCAGCCCCCACCTGCAGGGGGAAAACTTCACAAGTGGTGAAGGAGGGCTGCAGGTGTCTCTCTGTCTATCTCCCTTTCTATCACCCTCTTCCCTCTTGATTTCTGGCTGTCTATATGCAATAAATAAAGGTAATAAAATTTTTTTAAAAAAGACTCAAACACTTTATATATATATATAAATCTGAGGCTTAGGGGCTAGGTGGTGGCTCACCCTGTAGTGTATTTCGTTA